>NC_069391.1:2497777-2810000 GCF_027475565.1 Acinonyx jubatus
CCAGCTGATAAGGGGTGATGGCCCCGCCGTCCAGTGACGCCCTGCCAGGTGCCAGAGATTCTGTGTCACAGCAAACGGCTGGAGGCCCCTCCTGGCCGGGCTCTGGAAGCTGGGGGCAGTCTCTGGGACACATCAAGACACGCTGGGACACACGGGCCTGTCCACCATGGACACTGCTCCACCGCGGGGCCCCTGGCCGGGCGCTCAGGGCCGGCAGCTGGGCCCGTTGCCGGCTGGTACTTTGAGAAGAAGCATCCCGGTCTGGGGGGCTCCCCAGGCTCCCGCTGTGGGGCCGGAGGGGCCTGGGGACAGACGACACCCACATTCCTCCCAGCTCTGGAAGGGCAAAGCTGCATGCCCGGAGCACGTTTCCAACCCAGCGAACCGTGATCCCGGAGCGGCCCCGAGGTGGGCAGCGTCTCCCAGCCCCCGACAGGCGTCTGGGCTGTGCCGTGCCGGCCCGTGCTCGCAGGCTCCAGGGCGCAGACGCTCGGCCAAGCTGCAGCCACATTCTCAAGCCACCCTGAGAACTTTGGCCGGTGCCAGCCTGCAGGGAAGCTTCCGGCATCGACAGACTGAGATTCCGCGACTCTAGTGAGAGACCGATCCAGTCCTGGACCTCACACGGGAGCTCACCTTCCCGGCCACTGTAAAGGAGAACGCCCCACGGCCGGGACCCGTGTCCGCAGCGCCGCAGAGCACCCGGCCCTGGCTGTGCCCTGGGACACGCTGACCGGACATCGCTTGGCATGAGAACCTGAGCCCTGGTTTCCACTTAAATGAGCCGGTTATCGAATTGAGAATTCTAGTATAAAAGTCGATTAAGACGCATCATCTCTGGAAGCATGGGGAGGAGGGTAGAGACTCCAAGGTTTCTGCCAGATTGTTTTAAATGAGCAGACCTGGCAACGGCCCAGCTGCCCCCGTGGAGGGAAGTCTGTGTGGGCAGTGAAGCTGCCTCTCCTAAGCACCGGGTGCTCATAGCTCTGGGCGGGCCAAGCCAGCCCTATGGGTTCCCTCCTTAACTTCAGAACTCCCCGGGCTCATCCCGGCCCAAGGTTGTGGACAGAGCGGGTCCCAACCCTGCTTTCACAGCACACCTCCCATCCCCAGACCGCACACTGCACTTCCTCCAGCCTCCTCCAGCCAGTGAACTTCTACTCATCCCTCAAAACCCCGCCCCATCATTTCCAGCTCTGCGACCTTTCCCCTCCCAACCCTGTCCCCGGGTCCAGGGAGGTGAGACAGAAAAGCAAGGAGACAGGTAGGGAGCCTCTGGGTAGAGGCCTGTCCAAAGCCGAGTGAGAATCTACCTTCTGCACCGGCTCTGAGCTCCAGAGACGGGTCTCATTTGTCCCCACACCGCAGCATTGAGCCCGGGGGCCTGGCCTGCCCAGCGGCCTTACGCCTGGCTGCGAGGGGCCTGACCATAGGCAGTGCAGCAGCTGCAGCCGATTCCAGGGGGGCAGGGGAGCCACTGCAGGGAAGAGAGCAAAGCTTTAAGGACCTAAAGAGGCCGGGCCACAGGAGGCACTGACACCCGAGCTCAGCCTGTCCTCGTGAAGCACCACTTGTAAGACAGCGGCCCTGAGGCTCTGAGAGGCGGCGTGACTTCTCAAGGTGCCCAGCAAGACCCCAAAGTGCATCCATGAGGCCCCCAGACCAGTCTTCCAGGCCCCCATCCTGGAGTCCCAGGCTACCCCGGGGCTGTACCCTCGTTCACCTCCGCCGACCCGGTGGGCGGCCTGGGATGGAAGGGAGCCGCAGGAGGGCCCGGCTGACCGACCAGAGATGGCGTGTCGGGCTGAAGAGTGACCCCAAAATGCAGGCGCCCTGGAGCCTCAGAAAGCGAGCGTATTTGGAAATCAGGTCTTTGCGGTTACGGCAAGGACGGAGAAGATAGCATGCCAGATTCGGGTGGGCCCCGAATCCACTGAAGAGTGTCCTTGTCAGAGAGAAGAGAAGAGGCCTCATAGGCCAGAAGCCGCATGAGGACAGAGGGCAGAGCAGAGACCGGAGGGGCAGGCCCCAAGCCAAGGGACACCCAGGGCCGCCAGCAGCTGGAAGGGGGGGAAGGCCCCGCCCCCCCAGAGCCTCCGGAGGGAGCCCCGCCCACCCACATCTGGATTTGGGCCCCGTGAAACTGCGAGAGTCCATTTCTGCCCCACACGCACTCAGATCTCTGGCCTGCGTCTATGCCCTGCCCCGTGCCGGGCGGCGTGGGCCGCGGACCTTACGCTCTGAGCCTACAGAAGGAAGTCACTTAAGGAAGTGAAAGCCGACAGGTCTTCCTTTTAACCACGAGCATCTCTCTGCTGCTGAGAAAAACCATCCGACGCTTGGAAGTCACGCAACACGCACACGGGGGCTTCGTTCACGGTTCAGGGGCTCCGTGGGGCCCCTGGAAACAGCAGCCGGCCTCGGCCACCGGGGCCTCGTGGCCTGGTGGGAGACTGCCGGGGTGCAGACGCTCGCCGCCCTGTCGGAGAGGACACCCCAACGGTGTGCGGCTGGCGTCGCTGCCTCGGTGCTGCCTTCTTTCCCCGCCGACTCGGCGCACGGGCGCCTCACATGCCGGTCGGTAGGTATCTGACACGAGCTGGGGTCTCTCTGTTCGAGGGCCACGTCACGTAACTTCCTGAACGTGCAACTCGGACCGCGCTACGGAGGGGGAGTAGATGCATCTATCAGGGGGACCCTCACCTGCCCCCCGGGTGACCGCGTCACTCCGTCCCTTGTCACAGAACCCCAAGGGACGCAGTGCCCAGGGACAAGGCCAGAGCAGGTCCCGGACACAGGTGGCACTCCCGGAGACACAGGCACGAGTCGGGACCACGGCCAGGTGGTGGCCAATGCTCTCCCGCCCTCAACCTCCCCGCCTGGGAAAGGAGGATCAGGAGGCCGGCAAAGGCCTCTCAGGGTCAGAGGGTCCCAGGCAGCCCTGCCGCGGGGGCTCGAGGAGCTCGACCCTGGGCGGGCTCCCTCCCTGCACGCGCTGACAGACTGACAGGAGCCACCCAGCCTCCCGAGACCCAGGCCTGCGGCGGGAACCACAACCAGAGAGCGGCGCGACCCGGGCCCAACACCCTGAGCAGCCAGAAACCACAGAGTGCAAAGCGCCCGCCTCCGGCCCGGCCTTTCTCTCGAAGCGCCCACGGGTCTGCGCGGGTGGAGATGCTGTCAGTCTTACTCTGACGGCTGCTCCTTCGAAAAGCACTTGTGCAAAAAGCTCCAGAGAGTTCCTCCTAAGAGCCAGACCCTCGCCTTCTCTCCGGGACACGAACTCGCTGTGGCTGGTTCCCTTTGTAGTCCCGCCCCACTGACCTGGCTTGGCCACCCCCAGCCTCAAATAAACCATGTGGCTCTCTGTTCCATCCACATCTGCAAAATGCAAACCCTTCCCAAGGCCCAGGTCCCACCGTGTGGGACTTGTCCCCTCAGGTCCACAAGGCAAGGCTAAGAGGAACATGTGCTTTGTCTGAGGACTAAGGCTGTATGAACAGAAGTATTCGCTCCAAAAAGAGGGAGGGGATGGTCCTCTGCCACTTTGGACGCTAGTCCACCCTTTATCCGTGATGAGCTGCCAGGATCTTGCCACTCAAGTTCCTCAGGGGCTTCTTCCTAAATCCCTATCTTGATCTTCTAGGCTCTTGCAGAAGCCACAAGTCACTCCTTGGACAGTGTCTGCTTTGCTCACGTCAGTCCTGCTCCTCTGGCCTCTGCCAGGTCCCAAACAGTCCCGCTCCTGCCTCTCCCGGGGCCTTCCCTGCGGCTTTGCCCCCACCCTGCCCCCACCTCGGGGGTGGTGGGCTCTCGCCCAGGTCCTCAGCGCCCCCTCCTCTGCTACGAGCCCCGACTGCCCCCACCCTCGCCCTTTCCCCGTGCTCTCGAGTCCTCTGCCTGTGAGCTTGCTTCCTGACCTCCCCGCCCAGTGAGAGCAGAGCCTGTCCTGTCTGGGACACAGCAGGCACTCTATAAATGCTCGCCGAACCGCACGGCAGGACCTCAGGTGTTGACTCAGAGACGAGGAGGCGAAGGGGCAGAAAAGGTGGGCGCCGGGACAGATCATGAGGGCTGGATAAACGAGCTCTGAAGAGACGCAGCCAGCCCCCCCCCCAGACTACCCAGACTCCGGGGCCCGGCCTCCAAAGCCCTGCTGGGCGGTGACAGAGAGCCCATCTGCCGAGCTCCTGGTGCCGGAACACGATCCAGTCCCTGCGGCCGCTCTGGCCGTAGAAACAACGGTCATTCCGGCAGAAACAAGGCCCGAGAGCCCTGTGGGGCCCGAAGCTGAGCGCAGAGGACGGCAGCCTTGTAAAGGGCAAACACCGTGGGGCAGGCTCTTGGGCCGGAGGGGGTTCCTGGGGAAGGGCAGTCTGTCCCTTGGCCACTCGGCCTGGGGGTGGCTCAACAGGTCCGTGGCCTCCCCCCCACCACCCGTGAGGATGAGGGTCGGGCCTGAGTTGGCTTCCCCGGCACACAGGCTTGTAGCCAGGTGAGAAGAAAGCATTGCTGGGGGCAGGGAGCGGGTAAGGGAGCCGCCTGTCCCCCACCCCGGGGCCTGCCAGCATGCCCTCATCAGCCAGTGCCTGGAGAAAGCGTACCCGCCCTCTGGCCACATCTGCCACCTGTCCTCGGGCACTGCCTGCTCCCTCGTGCCTGCCTGGGGCCCCACCCATGGCCCCTAGAAAGTGGGCTCAGGGATCCCTGCCCGTGCGGAGGGGAGAGAGCTCCCTGCCCGGAGCCACAGAGCACGCAGGGGAAGCCGCTTCAGGGGCTCGTAGAGGCCCCGGAATCCAGCCCTGGGATGGGCCGCCTGGCCAGGAGGACACGTGAGCTGAGCTGAGCGTCACCTGGCAGGTGCTGCAGGGGACCTCCCTGCAGATAAGGACGAGGTGGACCCAGGGTGCCCACCAGCCGCCCTGGGGCCTCCCCCTCAGACCCTGCAGAGTGGACCCCAGAATTGGCGTTCTTAACAAGCTCCCAGGTGGCTCGGACGACAGGCAGGCAGAGGAGCCGTGAACACAGAAGCTGGGGGCGCCCCCTCCAGAGTCCGAGGGGCAGGAGCCAGGGCACCGCCTCCCGATGGGCCTCCCGAGACTTCAGAGACTGGAACAGAGTCCTCTGGGGCTCCCGCAGCCCCGGGCATCTGGCTGAGTCCTTGCATCATCTTGTTTCGTGCCCGGCTTTAAAGACGCCGCTGCCCGGGCTCCAGGAAGAAAGGCAGGGTCTGAGACCTTCGCTGGGACGGCAGAGCCACAGAAGCTTCCAGAATCCCAGTCCTCCCCTGCCGGGCTCCAGCAGGACATGCGGGGCATGGAAGGCATCTCCACACTCTTCCATCCACTGGGTTTTACAGGCAGAGAAGCTTAACAACAAACAGGTTCGTGGAGGCCTCCCGACAGCCACGTAATTCTTCGAGAAGGTTCCTGCGCTGGTTTCTAATGAGTTGCCAGTCTCCTGCCCCGACGATACCGGTTCCAGATGAGGGAGGAACCACATTCTGCATGTTTCTGGCAGTGGGGAGGCCGGCACCGTCTGTGCGTCTAGACTCAGCCTGACCCCGTGGGCGCCGAGGGGAGGAGAGACGCTGCCTCGGAGGCTGACGGGCAGAATCTTTGCCCCCTCGGGCTTCACGGGCACTTGCCCCGACGCTGCGGACACACGATCGGAGGACCCAGGCCTGCGCGTGCCTGTCCGGAGCCACGTCTCCCCACGCTGGGGGCTGCGGCTGGCGGAGGCCAGGATGGCCGGGTGCCCGTGCCCACAGCTGCTGCTGCCTCGCCGCCATCCCGCCCGCCTGTCCGCCGGGTCCCGGCCACCGGAGCCCTTCAATGGCCACAGACAAGCCGCGTCGGCGATACGGGCCTGGCCTCAGTTTACCCTCGGGGCACCACGTGGCACAGACACCATCAGCGTCCCTCAGGGACAGATTAGGAAGTCCCGGCCCCGTGACACACACCGTCGAGGAAGCGGGGAACTGACCTCACCCCTGGGCACCCAGAGCCCAGAAGCCCCTTCCTCGGACCTGCGGGGGCCGGTTCGGGTCCTGTTGTTCAGCTGCCGCCCGCCACCCGTGCAGCTCGAGGGGCAGAGTCTCTCAGGTGCCAGGTCCCCGGGGGGCCTGGCAGGCAGCAGGTGCACCGTGATGGTGAGAACGGCCTCCAGCCACCAAGACCCCCAGGCACAGAGGCAGAGGGAGCTGGTGGAGTCCTCGGGAGGCCCTGCTGGGGAAGGTCACCCCTCCAGGCTGTGACGGTGGGAAGGGTGGGCGGCTCTCTCCGTGTCCCAGTGAGGACAGGGGTTCACAGGGGCTCACAGGGGCACAGCCACCTGCCTCGAGGGCCTTGCCGTGAGATTCCCACCTGAGTACCGGCACCTGTGACCGTCCCCAGGCCGGAACTGGAGGCCCCGGACGCTCCCGAGGCCCTGCGGACAGCGAGGGACGGGCCTGTCACTTACCTCTCCTTGAAGTCCAGGAAGACCTTGGCCAGAGTGCTGCCCCCTGCCATCATGGACACGTCAATGGCCCGCAGGAAGCTGTGATGCACTTTGATTAGGTCCTGGGGAGAGAAAGTCGTCGGTGCGTGAACGGGCACACCAGGCCGCCCTCTAGAACGGTTCCCATCTGCCGTGGTGAACTTAGAGAGGCCCGGGCTCTGGGCGCGCACCCCACGCAAACACTAGAAGGTGCTGTGGTGCCAGACGTGTGAAGGGACCTCTCAGCCGGCTCAGACACAGGGTGGCCCACTGGGGACAAGCCCTGGTGCCAGAGTGACAGCGATGGCCCCCCGGGGGGCTGTTCCCACTCAGCATCCTTGTACTATCTTGCTGTGTGCAAGGACAGAGGGGCTCTCTGCCCTGATCTTAGGTTCTGCGGGATGGAGTCCCTCCATGGGGACAGGTGTTCCTCCACGTTTCAGAGCAGCTGGGCGACCGGCAGGCAACAGCTCAGGGCTCCACACAGCCCCAGATCCAGGCTTTCAGCACTCTGGGGCTCCCCATGGCCCCCGATCCAGGTTCCCGGCGCCCCGAGGCTCTCCACAGCCCCCGACCCAGGCTCCTGGCCTCCCAGGGCTGCCGCAGCCCCTGATCCAAGTTCCCGGCACCCCAGGGCTCCCCACGGCCCCCAATCTAGGCTCCTGGCCCCCCAGGGCTCCCCATGGCCCCCAATCTAGGCTCTTGGCCCCCTGGGACTCCCCATGTCCCTTGATCCAGGCTCCTGCCCCCCCCCCCCCCCCCAGGGCTCCCCATCGTCCCCGGTCCAGGCTCCCATTCTGTCCATGGCCATTTGTGCTGGCCACCACCCAAGGCAGGATAGACTCTGAGTAGGGGGCACAGGGAGCTAGAGCCTCCCGAGTCTGGAGTCTGGCTCAGCCTCAACCAGGAGACCAGCACCCACCTCTTGAGGTGATAAGGGGCTGAGGGAGCCAGGCAGGAGCCGCTGCACCAGCTGCTGGCATGCTGCACCCACTGGGCATTCCTGGACGAAACCCACCCACGTGTAGCTTCTGGGGCCTCATGCCAACCCTCCCCACCCTGCTGACAGAGAGGTTTCTGCTGAAACCCTGTCCTCCAGCCTCCGAACACCAAAGTTCCTGGAGGGCAGGGCGGCTACTCCCCTCCTACGCATCTGTCCTAAAAACACCCGTAGTTGTGACCAACCATGCAGCTGGCAGGGACGCAGCTCTCCAGGACCCATGGGGACAGTCGGGCTGGAGCCTGCCTGACATCCGAGCCGGTTGGAGACCTGGGCCTGCACACGGTGAGCCGCAGGCCCAGACCCTTACCTCCAGGTTGATGAAGATGGCCGTCATGTCCGCCGGGCTCAGCACCGGCCTCAGAGGGGCCATGTAGTTCTGGAACAGAGAAGCCCATCACCGTCAGCTCGCCTGGAGGGGGCCAGCCCCCTTTGAGGCCAGAGCCACCGACAGGAGGGGCTCAGACAACCTCGCCAAGGTCCGGGGTCCAGGGGATGGGGGTTCCCCGCGGGGTGGTTATGCAGGCCTGGCACAGTGCTGCTGGAAAATGTGTGCATCCTGGGGGGGTGTGCTCCATTGTGCAGGGTGGTGGCAGGACGGGAATGTGCAGGGGCGGGCGGGATTGGCCTAAGCACCCACGCCCACCACACGGGCAAAGCTCCGAGGCGTCCAGCAGATTGGACTTGAACCCTGCTGCAACCCAGGGTGGGAGATGCTACCACTGTTCGAGACATTTCCGGGAACGGAGGCCAGAGAGGTGAGGGCATCACCCGTGGGTACACCTCTGGACAGTGACAGGGCCACACTTCCCACCTGAGCCTAGGTACGGCCCTAAACCTGCCATCAAAAGAGATACTCCCTGACCCGGAAGCCCCGCCGGGGCAGGGAGTGGTTCTCCGGAGTCCTCCGGGCCTGGCCTCCGAGGAGATGTGCACAGGGGAGACCGTCAGGTGGTGCCCCAGAGGCCCTGTGGTGCAGGACCTGCCACCTTACTCCCCATGGGGTCCTGGCCCCTTGGGCTCCTCCTCGGCCGCCGTGCAGAGCAGGAGAGAACCATCCAAGTGCACAAGCCTCTTCCCTGTGCCGAGGACGGGCTAGCACTCGGTTTTCTCGCGTGGGACGTGGGGGTAGCAACAATGACCTCGATGGCTAGGGGAAGATTAAAATGTGACTGTCCCCCCAGGTGCTCAGCACACCGCGTGCCCTGGCCAAGCACACTCCCTGCTTAACCTGCTACGTGCATCACGCCTGGGACCAGCAGCACCTGCCCTCGAAGGCTGGCCACGTCCCAGGGTGGAGACAGACGGCCGCAGCTTAGGACTTGGGCTGTGCGGAGGGACTGCAGAGGTCTGCAGGGCCCCGGAGGGAGCTGGCCTGGGAGCTGGGACCGGTGGGGGAGTAGACTGCCCGGGGAGGGGCCGATGGAGAGTGGAAGCCAGGGCGTGCAGCAGGGATGGGGCTGGTGTGTTTGCAGCAAGGCCAGTGGCCAGGGGGGTGGGAGGGCGGGCACACAGGCCTGGCTGAGGCTGGAGGCGGGGGCCTGGGGCCAAGGGGCATCGCAGGACTCCCGGCTGGAGGCCCTGCCATCATGGCCGCACTTGCCCTATGCTGCAAGCAAAGAGCCACAGAGGACCCTTAAACAATGTTGGATGTTCACCCAGTAAGCACCAGCAGCTGGCAACAAGGACCTTCAAGCGACAGGGAAATGTCACTGAGCCAGCGTGCACGGGAGGCCAGAGCAGGGCGGGGGGGGAAGAAGGAGGCCCATCCGTGGTCCTCTGGGAGCTCAGGGGGCCAGCCAGGGAGAGAGGACTGACCAGCCATTCAGGGGAGCACAGGGTGCGCCATGGGGGCTCTGCAGGCTCCCATCAGTGCGCCTGACCATGCCCCAGAGGCAGGACACGCACAGCCATCTATGGGGTGGCTTTGCTGTGATCCCAGCTCACAGAGTGGGATCTCACAGAGAATGTCTTAGGTGAGAAGGAATACAGAAAGCACTTAACCTAGCGCTGAGTCTGCATGAAAGAGTACACAGAAGGAGGTTAGTGCAGTGCAATCAGGAACAGAAGCTGTAACGATACCCAGTTTAAGCCAGAAAGAACAGCAGAGACCAGTTCGGGGTGGTCCAGGGCCAAGGGGTGGGAGGTGGGATCAGGGACAAGGGTGACAGCCGACGAGGACACTGGCCTGTGTGGGGAGCAGAGGCCGAGGGGTGCCTGACGGCAAAGCCGAGAGGGCCACGAAGCTTCTGCACCTGTCACTGCTGCCCTGTGTCCCTGCCTGGGGACAGCACCGCCCCAGGGGACCGGCGGTCCCAGGACGGCATCAAGGCCCACACCCACCTTCTCAATGTCCTCCAGGGTCCGGTAGTACTTGGCCTCGGTCTCCTGAATCTCCAGCAGGCAGCAGTTTCTCTTGTCATCCTCAGACATGCCCATCTTCTAAAGGAAGGACACAAGACGTGAGCCGGGTTCCCGCCGGGCCCACCGCCTGCAGACCGCCGAGGCCTGGCCGCCAAGTGGGAAACAGAGGGGCCGGACAGGAGGCAGAAGGGGGCCCGAGCCCTTCCTCTCCTGTTTGCAGATGGGGAAACTGAGGCACAGGGAAGGGATGGGCATGTGCCTGGGGGCTGGCGACAGCTCGAGGAAGGCACGGGGCCTTGTAGAGTCTGGGCTCCCGCTGCCCTCTGTGAATCCTAGCAGACCAAGCACGCTCCAGCCCCCCCAGCATATACAGCAGGCGTGGCATGGCTTAAAGAACCCACTCTGTGCACAGGGAAAGGCTCTGACCAGCTCCGAGGACCCATGCCCACCAGCTGAGCGACCTGCGAGGGCCTCTGACAAAGATGCCAATGCCCTGCAGGCCTGGGCCTTCCCAGTGTCCCCTGGCCTCCACTCGGGGTCCTGAGGGAACAGCTCATTGCAGGCGTCACTGGGGACACGCTTCGGGGCAGAGCCTGCTCCCCAGCTCCTATGGGGGGGGGATGTGGCCAGAGGCGGGATTGACCAGGAGACCGTGTGGCCACAGGGGGTAGAGCCCGCAGGTGGGGGAACTGTTCAGAGGCAGCTGTGGATTTCCAGACACCCCCTTACGTTCTTTTAGGCTGAGCGGGCCAGATCTGTCCCTAAGTGAGGCTCTGGGGAAACAGTGCTGGGCCACGTGACATGCCATTTGGACTCATATCTGCCCTTACGCCATCGTCCTTCGTCCAGATGGGGCACATCACCCAGGGGCTTCTTCCCGAGCCCACTGTCCCACCGGCCAGGGTGCTACACTGCTAATGTAGGGGCTTCAGGGGGATGTTGGGGGCCCATGATCCCCTAAAACTAGGTGCAAAAGTGTAGTGCCTGATAGCATCTCCCTGGGGACAGGGAGGCTTTTCCCAAGAGGTCTGAGACCTTCCCCGAAAGATGGAGGAAGACGGTGCTGGCAGAACTTACCCCGGGTCCCCCTCCACCTGCCACTTACCTGCATGTATCTGATCTGAACGCATGGAGGAAACAAACCACAGACAGAACCAGTTAGCAGTGCTCGTTATCCGGGCCCTGCTCGGGAGGTGGGGGCAAGCCAACGGCCCCAGGGACACATCACAACCGCCCGCCCGCTCCAGCAGGAGCCTGGCCGGGTGGCGAGGGACAGCACGGGGACCCAGCACGTCGCCAGGGTCTCCCTCACATGCAGGGAGCGACACCTGCCTTCCCTTGGCTTTATCTTCCTTTGGAAAGGTCTCCATCTACCTTCCACTCAGGCTGTTCGGACAGCTCCAGGAATGACCGGGGAGGAAATAAAGCCAGCTGTTTTATCTCAGAGGACGGGCAGGAGGCCCGCCCTGCCAGATCGACAGGACAGCTCGAGGGCAGCAGCACGGAGCGCTGTTCGGACACTAAACAGAGTAGGGCAGGTGGGATGCCAGCTTGTCCCCTCACAGCCCCCCGCGGGTCCTGCAGACAGCCAGGGTCCGGCCAAGTGGGCTTCAGGACCAGGGACAGCGGCAGGCTCTGGGGACGGCCCACTCGGGGGCCTCTCAGGGGCGTCTCCGGCCCGAAGGCAGGGGATCCTCCAGACAAGTGCAAGGGCCCTTGCATTCACTGCTCTGCTTTACCCACAGGACGCTGGACTTCTAAGGGCTTGGGAGTGAGCTGGCCCCAGACCCAGAATGCTGGCTCGGCTTGTAGGCAAGGCAGAGGACGTCCGTCAGCGGGGCCACGGCTTGGCCTTCCAGCCCCGTGACTGACCTCCCGGGAAGGCTCAGGGGCAGAGCCGCCCCACTGCAAGGCTGTGTGTGGGGGGGGGGGGGAAGGGCAGAATTGGCCCTGGGCAGACCTGGGGTCACAGAGAGAGACCCCTGGTAAAGATGGGGACCCTTCAGACCCTCCAGGGACAGAATGAGAAACCCTTTCTGAAGAGCAGAGTTTGGGGGCTGTGAGGGCCGCAGCCACGCTTCTCTGCCTCTCTTGGCGTGAGGCCGGGGGAGGGCAGGCGCCCCCAGTGTGGGAAAGGCCTCTCTGAAAGGCCTTGGAGGGGAGCCGTCGCCCCCGCTTCGTGCCCCCCCCCCCCACCAACTGGTCACTCCCACACTGGAGGAAAACGCTGAAATCTGCCTTTTGAGAAATTCCTCCCACTTCTTTAGTGAAAGCATCAAAAAGCCTCCACAGTCGGCAACTGGCACCTCGACCAGCCCCCGGGAGTGCGGGGACGCAGGGGGTTGCGGCTGTCCCCTCCAGGGCCCCCCGCACCCCCATCCCAGCCCTGCGGGACCCCCACCCTCCACACAGCAGCTGCTGGCAATAAATCCGCCCTGCAGCACACTGGTGTCCGAGAAAGTGCTCGCCAGCGCCGGTCGGAAATAAATATCCTCCCACATAAAAGACGCACAGCTGGCTAATTGAGCCAGTGGCGGTCTCCTCGCTCTCCGCACAAAGGCGTAAAATGAGGCGCGCTGTGCACGTCTGAGCATCCAGTGGCTATGCTCAGACTCCCCAGGCAGGAAGGACTTGGAATCCTGCACACCTCTGGGAGAACTCCGCGACAGCGCCTCTGGGGGGGGGGGGGGGGGCTCAGTGGCAGTGGGGTCACACCCCGGTCTCCTAGAACGTTCCGGAGGCAGGACTGGGCCCAAGGAAGGGGAGGAACCCCGCGGGGGCCGGGAGGTCTCTGGGGCTCCCGCAGTGCCCCCGCCCGACCCCGGGTAGCTGGGAGCGCTGAGAGAGGGGGCTGGGCTGCGGGCGACGGACGGCTTACCATGGGCTGCTGTACCTCCACCTTGATGATGTCCTCGTAGATGTCGTCGCCCTCATCTTCGCACGGGACACAGTCATAGATGTCTTCCCCCAGGTCATGCTCGCTGCGCGGGAGAGAAGCGGGTCAGGCGGGTGGAAGGCAGGTTCCGGGGACGCGGTGCAGGGGGCGTCCCCAGGGTTTCTCGGAGTTTGAACCAGGCAGCACAGAGAGCATCCCCTCGTGCCATGCCTGCCGTTCTTCTAGAAGGACCTACCGTGATCACACCCCCACTCCTCCACCCTTTGGTCAGTGCTGGGGACTCTTGCCGGAGGCCCGGGGTGAGTCACTGCCTGAAGGGGAATTCTCGCGTGGCTCGTCACCCGGAGTGCCCGGCGCTGGGGCCTCTCCCCGGGTCAGCCCAGGTGTGGGGGTCAAGGAGCAGAGCTCGCACCTACCAGGGGGTGCAGAAGCAGAGCGAGTGGAGACGGACACGGAGTTTGGGGTGCAGCTTCCCGGACGAGTGCCAGGAAGGCACAACTCGCTTTATAATGCAACCGAGCTTCGTTTCAGCGCACGACCATGCTCTGATTCCCCTCTAACAAGCTGTCCCCCCCCACCTCCCCCCCCTCCCAGACTCAGGTCATGGGACACCTCCTCCAGGAGGTCTTCGGGGATTCCCAGCCCCGTCTGTGACCCAGGACCCACCCCCCACCCTCCTCTCATACGAAGTACATCCCTCCCGAGCTCCCGTTATCTTGTAGGTGCCTGAGGGCGAACCTATCTCTTCCCTGGACAAAACCCAACTGCTTAACCCTGTCGGGTCACCCTTCCTAGTAGGCGGTAGGTATTCACGCATTGGCAAACGAGCCGGTCCAACGACGTGCGGCGGGGTCACTCTGTCCCGGGGCCAGAGCTGACCGGCCCTTCCGTCGGCTGCCGTGGGGCCCGTCCTCGGGGCAGGCCGTGTTCACAGGCCAGCTCGCCCTGGAAGCCCACTCCATCCCTACCTGTGCCCGACACCGGAGACTCAGAGCCTGGGCTCAGAGCGGCACCTGGCAAAGTTGGCTTCCGGAAGGCACAGAGATCCGTTAAAGCACCTCTCCTCCCCCACGGCACCGGGCGGCCAGAATTCAAGGCGACAGAGGCAACGGCGGGGGACAGAGACAGCAGAAATGACACCCGGCGGCTCGCCAGGTCTCAAAGCCGGCTTGTGAATATTAGCTGTCATCGGACAGGCTGGGAGTTAGGGAGGCAGCGCCTGTATTCAGGAAAGGCCTCTGGAGCCAAAGACCCGGGTACCTCCCCCTGAGACTGAGCACGACCAGGCCCACACGTCTGGGCTTTCCTCTGGGAGGACCGGGGGGGCCGTGAAT
Source organism: Acinonyx jubatus (assembly GCF_027475565.1). Taxonomy (NCBI): domain Eukaryota; kingdom Metazoa; phylum Chordata; class Mammalia; order Carnivora; family Felidae; genus Acinonyx; species Acinonyx jubatus. The sequence goes on from NC_069391.1 coordinate 2,511,852, forward strand.
CAGCTCCGGACTAGAGGAGGGTCCCGCGAGCAGCCCATACGCCAGGGAAGGAGTGGAAGCTGGCCAGGGACGGGTCACTTGGGGCTAGACGAGCTAACACGCTAACTACACCAACAGACACCTGCCCCCTGGTGAGCCCTACGAGGCCCTTGAAAAACATTTATGCTTTTTAACCTCACAAACCCTGGGAGACAGAGAACACCAGGGCCATTTCACAGATGACAGACACACCCTGAGGCCCCGCAGCAGGCTGGGAGGGGAGGGTTCGCCCAGGCATAGCCTCCCTGCACCCGCGCCACCCCCTCCCCCCGCCCCGCCCTGCCGACCCCTGTGTGGGTCTGGATGGCTGTCCCGAGGCCTCACGCGGCAGCACGGTGCCCAGACGGTGACAGAGGCCCTGTTTGGAACCAGCAGGGAGCAAAGCCGGGAAGGGTGCTTGCGACTCACGGGTGAGAACCCACCGACTCCGAGGCCCGTTGCCCTGGGTGGGCCCGGGGAAGGGCCCCTCGCGGAGACACAAATCACCTTCCGTTCCTCTCCAGACTCTGTCCCCAAAGGAAACAGCTCGGGCAGCTGTGCCCACCACTCCAGATGTTTGTCGCACAGCAGAGCGAGGCTGGTGACAAAGCCACTGTCGGGAATTCTGACGGCGTGGAACAGAGCAGAGACAGGGAAGCTCGCGGGCTGCTAAATTAGACAAGTTCAAAGGCAGCTGAGGCCCTCCATGCCGTCTGGAGACAGACCTCGGCTCTGCTCTGATGGGCTGGGGGAAGGGGGTGGGGGGACCGTGACAGTTAAATACGCTAAGCGCTGATGCAATGATAACAAAGACTGAAAACAGGCCTGGAGACGGGCCTCGAGGTCACCTGGTTCAGCCAGCTGTCAGCACAGGGGTCCCCCTCCTCGGCCCAAGTTTGAGGGGGACATCCTAATGGACCCCTGGACTCTCTGTGCCACCCGCTCAGAAGGGAAGACCTCGGCGCAGTCCCACCTCAGATCAGCCACAACCCGAGCTCCAGACGCAATTTCTTCGCTTTCGCCAACGAGCCCAAGGCTCTCTGTGGCAGAGACGAGTGAGCCAGGGTGCATGGCGCCAGGCACCTTGCCAAGACCTTCCGGATCTTCTGGAGGCCATCGTCGCGTTGTGCTGCCTCCCGGCCAGGTGGACCGGTCACCACACTTTCTTTCACCGAGTGACTGATGACATACCAAGCTCTGGAGTCGGCACTGAGGCGCATTCAGAGAAAAACGAGGGCAGATCTACGGATCTCGGAGTGAAGCAGGCGCCAGCCCCATTATGAGCCCTAAGATGAGCGGTAGGTAGCGTTCTAAGGGGAAAAAGGATGGTGAGGGCTGGGGAAGCTTCCTGCACAGGCTTCCTGCACAGGCTGAACCTGAAGATGCTTTGAGCAGCTGGGTCCCGGAAAACGTGTTTCTCCGCCCCTCTCTCCCCTGGCACCTCCTGCAAGCCTGAGCTCACTCGTCCGCCCAGGCACACCCCACGTCCACAGAGCACTGCCGTGTTTCAGGCATGGCTGCAACGCCCCACAATGGTTTTCCACCGGGTTTTTGCTACGGCTTCCACAGATCAGGACGCACGCTCACCATACCCTGTGACAAATGGATACCGCCGTGTAACTCACACCCGTCCCTTTATAGAACGTTCTCATCTGCCCCAAAAAGTTCCTCCTCTTCCTGATCAGTCCCCTCCTCTTTCCCCGTGACCACCCTTCAGACTACTCTTCCCCAAAGACTAGCCTTTCCTTTTCTCGAACTGGACATCCTTGGCATCCTGTGTTAGGATCACTTTTGCGTCTGGCTTCTTCGCCACCGTCGTCACGTCTCTGCGGATTCATCCATGGTGTTGCTCACACAGAGGCTCATTCCTGTTCATTGCTGGGTACCAGCCACTGTATGAACAACCCACAACTTGTCCTCCATCCACCTTTCGATGAACGCTTGGGTTGCCTCCAACTTTTAAAAAAAATTTTTTTTAATGTTTATTTTTGAGAGAGAGAGAGACAGAGTGCAAGCCGGGGAGGGGCAGAGAGAGAGGGAGACACAGAACCTGAATCAGGCTCCAGGCTCTGAGCTGTCAGCACTGAGCCCGACACGGGGCTGGAACTCATGAACTGTGAGATCATGACCTGAGCCGAAGTTGGACGCTTCACCGACTGAGCCACCCAGGTGCTCCAAAATCTTTGTTTTCTAAGCTGCAAAGCTTATATTTTCTTCTAAGAGCCATATAATTTCAGTGCTTATGCTTACAGACCTCTGATCCGGCTCAGATTTTCATGTATGGCATGGGGTAGAAATTGAGGTCCATTTCTCCTCAGGGATACCCGGGAGTTTTCAGGACAATTTGTTGAAAACTTTCTTCTTCCCGCTGGATTCCTTTGACCAAGACCAACTGACCACATGAGTGTGGGTCTACTTTGGAATTTTATAATCTATCCCATCAACCTATTCACCTGTGCTTATGGCGATAGCACTCTGGTTTGATTACTTTTTTTTTTTATAGAAAGTCTTGAAACCAGGTGGTTTAAGTTCCTAGCTTTGTTCTTTTATGAGCTTGTTTAAGGCTATTCTAAGGTCCTCTGTATTTCTGTATAAACTTTATAATCATCTTGCCAAAAAAAAAATTTAAAAACAAACACACACACACACAAAGCCCCCTGGGAAGACAAGCATCTTAACAACATAGTCTTCCGATCCATGAACATGGTATATACACTGCCACTTCTTAGGTTTTGTCAACTTCTTTTCCTGCCTCATTCTCTTTCTCTTCTCCTAGGACTCCACTTACACCTCCGTTGGACCCTTCTTTTCTCTGTTACTCAGAGCGTGTTACTTCCACCGAACGATCTCCCAGTCGGCGACTCCCTCCTCTGCCGTCTGCCATCTTCTGTTAAAGCAGATCCACGGATCGTTCATTTCAGCGATCATGCTTTTCAGTTTTAACGTTTCCACTTGGCCCTTTTCATAGGGCTGTCTATTTCTCTGCTGAGGCTCCCCATCTGTTCATTCATTTGGCACATATTTTCCTCGAAGTTCCTGACCGTGTTTACAAAATTGCTAATGGTAACATCAGAGCCATCTCAAGGTTGACTTTTTCTTCCTGAATATGACTCTTGTCTGTTTCTTCACAAGTCTGAGGACTTTTTATTGGACATCAGACCTGACCGATGACCCATTACAGAGGTTCCACTGTTCCTACCAATCAATACATGTTCTAGCAGACAGTTAACTGGACTCACGCTTCAAACTCGGTCTTCGCAAGCAGTGAGCAGCCAGCCCAAACGGCTGCTGAATTCAGCTTCTGCTGCTGCATTTTTCTTTCTTTCTTTCCTTCTTTTTTACTGGAAACCTCAGGGTCTTTCTTGTGTGATGAGATTTAATGGCCAGCTAAGGCTTTCGGCGGATTATTAGATTTGGCGGCTTGGGGCTCCTTTTCTCCTGGGTCCCTCCCTTCCAGCATTTTCCTCCTAATTTTCTGGCCGCTCTACCAGCGCCCATGTCTTTCCTCTGACACCTCAAGCCGGCATGACTGCAGCTTTCTACTTGGACCGGGAAGCACCCTTGGGCCAAGGCTACAGGCTCCCCATTCCCTCCCACAGTGTGCACACCTTGAAGAACCTGGGGTTCCTCCAGGGGAGAGTGACGGGACAGTTACTTCCCTGTATTCAGAAGGGACAAGACGCCACAGACTAGGGCGTCTAATACACCCAGGGCGGTTACCCCAACACATGTCCACTACCAGGTTCTCAGCCTGTTTCCTTTGTCAAAATCAATAAAGAGAAGGGCCATTCATTCATATGGGGACCCTTTCCCATTCACCTCTTTCTTTCCACACCCTTTCCCATTCACCTCTTCTGATTCACTCAGGGCCCTGCGGCTGAAAACAGGCCCCTGGAAACCCGAGATGAAGAGTTGTACACTTGTGTCTTAACTTGCGACAGAAAAATCTAAAAAATGCAGACACCCTCCCTTGTCTCTGCTGTGCAAAATGTCTGTTACCCAAAGCCTGCTGAAGACTGGGGAAGTGACTTGTCGGTCACCTGACTATACTGGCCTCAGTTTCCCCTCCTCAAAGGGTCCTCATCCTACGGCCGTAGACCACTCACAACCCCACACTTTCTACGTTTACCTTCCTTTCACTTACGAAAACACTCTCCCAAACACTGTTTAATGCAGGCCAACGAAGGTCCGTGCATATTATCTGAAACCACAAAACAGTGGCATTAGAATGACACTTCAAGCATGCTCCATGTTATGGGAGAAGGGAGGGGAATACACGAAACAGCAAAGCAGAGAGAGGGTTTCTTCTTAATACAAAGTTATGAGGGCACCCGGCTGGCTCAGTCGGCAGAGCACGTGGTTCTTGATCTCGGGGTCACAAGTTCGAGCCCCATGTTGGGTACAGAAATTACTTAAATAAACCTTAAACAATTACGAAAGTAAAATCAAACATTCGTTTAACTCGGCAACTAAGAGAAAACACCTATCAGATTCGATTGGTTAAATCAATACCTATCCTAAGACCGATTCTGTGCCAGCAACTTGACGAAGGCATCAACTCTACACCATGGATCTCACGGTCCAGGTGGGGAGACTGACAGGGCAGCAGTCATGTCTGAGATACAGATGCTTCTAGAATACAGTAGGGGTGACAAGCTCTGCATCCCAACAGTTCAGTTCCTCTGGCCAACACTGGCACGGACATCCCACCATCACCTTGGTTTTTAGCAAAGGCATCGTCTCCAAGAGTGAGTTTCCTGAACAGGGTAGGGGCCAGATCACGAGTCTCAGGCCTCTGTTGAAACAGATTCGTTTATGTCATGACCAGCTGGGCCCAGTGCATCTGACGGCCGTGGCTGTCGGAGGGGAGGAAAAGGAAACGACAGATGGGGGGTTGGAGAATGGAGGGCGGAAGGTCCCCCGAGTGTCTGAGTGTCCGGCACGTAGAGCCACCCGTGGGAGGACCCTGGCCTCTGTTCTCTGGTGACACCGCTCCCTGAGTGTCTGGCTATGACCCAGGGCCTGCACACGGTCCCACGGGGGAGGGGGCCTCCCACCTGGGCCCGGAGCACTTGACCCAGCCCCAGCCCAACTGCCCCCAGTCCTGCAAAAGCCGGAAACGCCTTGTGCATCAGCAGAGGGCCATTCCACAGAGCTCCGATTGGTTTGCGTTCCGACTGTACCTTAATTCTCTGCGCATCAGCCCCTCGGGCCAACAGAGACGTACCGTGTGGAGGTTGTAAGTCACCAGAGGCTACACTTCATGGAAAAACTCAGCGTCCCTGTCACGCCAGACTGTGTGGCTAACAGCACTCGATCAGCACTGGACAAGAGCCGACAGGTCCCCACCTCCTCAGGCCAGACAGGTGCACACCAGGTCTCCCTACTCAAGTTGGGAACTTGACTCTCACTAGTCCCCCCTCCACGCACCCCCTCCCCGGCCCGAGGTGAAGCAGTCAGGCGAGTCCCAGCTGGATGCTCAGCCCTGCCTGGCTCTGTCACTCTGGGCAGGAGAGCCTAAGCCTCAGTTTCCCCATCCGTGAAGTAGGAATAACCCCAACCCCTCATTGGAAGGATCAACCACGATGCAAATGGCTAGCTGAGGCCTAGCATCCAGCCGGTGCTCGGTAAGCGGTGGCTGCGGCCTGCCTGCCTCTGCAGGGGGTGGGAGGGGAGGTTGGATGGGCCCATATTCGGCACAGGGGCCCGTACTCAATGAACAGACGCCATCGACATTCAATACGCCCAGGTTTTGAAACACAGTGGCGGGGGGTCCAGACCCCAGGCATCAGTGCTGACCTGGGCCTCACGGGTTTCAGAGATGGCCCTTCTCTGTCCCCGCACCTACGAGCGAGCCCAAGGACGGTGTGAACGGGGCGGGTGGGGGGAGATCCTGGACCAAGTCGGAAAGGGCAGGTGAGCCTCGGGGCCCCACGCCCCAGAGAGACCTGCCCGGTTCCCCTCGGCCTCCCCGGCCCCCACCCCGCCGGGGCCAGTGACCTGCACCCCCTGCCCCCTCCCTGTCTCCCCTCTCCCCTCCCCCCATCTTTTTGCTCCAGCGGGCAGCTGCTCTGACAGATGCTAAATCCCGGCAATTATTTTCATCCTCACAATGGCCCGCGGCCCCTCCCGCCTCAGACCCCGGGGTCTGGCCCCCAAAGCCCGGCCCGCCCGCCCCGATTTTGTTACAGAAAGTCAGCTGCTCCAAGAGGCCCCCGCCGCCTGAGGAAAATCAAAGGACGGCGAACAAACTCTCCGCCATCCGCCCCGGGCGAGCCCGCGTGTTTACGCGGACATAAAACACTGTTGACAGGCGCGGAGGTGCGCCAGCCCCGGGCGGTCTGATGCTGGGAAGCAGGGATCCCGAGCCACCCTTAACTTGTTACTTGGAAATCGAATCGGACACTTCCTGACCCCGGTTTGCGCCGGGCAGCAGAGAGAGGGGGCCTCCGAGCTGTGGGCTGCACGGCTGCTTGTAGGGACAGACAGACAGACAGACAAGGGACCAGACGCTGCTCCCATGCCAGGAAGGCGGGCCTACACGCCTTCGGCAGACCCTCACCCCAACCTGCGTGGGAGACGCTGCCGTTCCCACAGGTGGGGAAGCCAGGGCCCAGAGAGGGCAAGACAGTCCCCCAAGGTTGCCAAGCCACGTAGGAGCACATCAAGACGAGACGGTGGCTCCCAGGCTCCTAGGGGAAGCCCAGTTCACCAGCACCGTGCTCTCTACCGAAGCTCTCTCTCTTTTCCAGGGATGCAAAAGCATCCCCACCCCCTGAGCTGGGTCATAAGGGGAAGCCAGAGGAAGGTCCTGGGCCACAGCAGCAGATGGCTCAGGGTTTCAGTCCCCACTTTGGTCATGTCAAGTGTGCTGTGTGACCACAGCCAAGTCACCTACCCTCTCTGAGCCTTCATCTCTTCAACTGCAGAATGGGGGCAGGACCACCCACTTTGCAGTGTTGTGAAAGACCAGGGCCTAGCACTTGGGGACTGCGCTCCGGTCCCCAGAGCGGAAAGAGCAAAGGCTCGGGACCTCCCCCACTACCACCCGGCACGTTCTCTGTGCCAGCGTGCAGGGCTCAGGTCAAGCTGCCCGTCCTTGAAGGGGAGCTCGCTTCCAGGGGTGGGGGACAAACACGGGGAGGCCACGACAACACAGTGACAAAGAAATCCTGGTGTGTTTTTAATCTTCTAGGGAAGAAGGACTTCATTCAGCCGAGTAAAGTCAGGGTGGCTTCTCGGAGGAGGTGACCTCTAGGCTGGGTTTTGTGGGATGCAGTTTTGTAATCGGGGACAGCAGGTACCTCCACACGACAGGACTTTTCATGATGCGATCCAGGATGTTAGGCCTATTCGTTGTGTCAGGCATGATTGAACACGAGACATAACGTCCAAGAGACCTAGTCTTTAATACTCATGGCGTCCCAGAAGACACTATCAAGAAAGTGATTGAGAAAGGCCCTTGTTAGACAGAAGGGGAACCTCTCCTTCCGGCCAAGCCCAGCTGGTCCCTGCTTCCTTCTGGGACCAAGCTGAATATTCACATCTCGAAAGCTTTCCTTCTGCACTGGCCTCCCCACCTGCAGAGACTGTTAAACCAGGCCACGGAAGCGCTATGACCGCCTTGGTCCTGAAAAGACCGGGCCTAATGAGGTATTAAAAACAGAAATTCACAGAAGCCTGTGTCCTATCCGCTGGCCTGCATACATGAATCTCTAGCAGGGCAGGGTGGCAATGGGGCAGCTGGGCGGCACTCACTGATAAGGGCCCCCCCGGCCCGCTTCAGCACAGAGCATGAGCAGACTTCTTTCCCGCAGTGCTGGGGTCGGGGAGCAGGGGTGCAAGGCCACCAAAGGCCCAGGCCAGCCAGGGCAGCTCAGGCCCGTGCACGGAGAGACCGAGGTGTTCCAGGGGCAGAGCAGGAAACCTCAGAGCTGTGGGGAGCACGGCGCTGGGCGGCCAGTCTCGCCAGCTGTGGCCAGTCATCTCTGTCACCAGAATGACAGGAAGTTACTGGAGCCTGTTTACCGGGCAGGGCTCAGACGGACTGCCCTCTGCCCAGCTGTGGAAGGGGGGGGGGGGGCATCAGGCAGCTTGTCCAGACCACAGGGGCAGGAGAGAGAGGCCAGGGCCCCAGTGCTGCCTGCCCCACCACGAGGCCACACATTCAGACAGGGTGACTTTGGGGACAGGACTGCCAGCCCTCAATTCCTACGTGACAGACGGACACAGCTGAGACCCAGATGCTCCCAGGACCCTGGCCCAACATGAGGCGGTAACCAGCCTGGTGGGGGTGGGGGAAGGTTTCCTAAATCACACGCCAGCAAATCCTATGCTCCCTCCCTCAAGGTGTACTTCCAGCAACACCCTCCTCCAAGAAGCCCTCCCAGTGCCCCAGGCCCCGTGGACGGAACCTGGATAGCTCGGCAGGAGTCACAAGAGCAGGTCCAAGGCGGGCTCTGTCAGACAGCCCTGGGGCAGGGAGGGCGGTGAGGCCCGTGGCCCTTGGGGTCGGACCTGGTTCAAGTTGAACCTCTGACCTTTAGTCGCTGCATTCGGGCACCTTTGCCTCTTCTCTGCGTCCAGAGGGAAGGCTCCAGGACCCACCTGCGGGGCTCTGCGTGGGAACAGACCCGGCGTGTACCCCAGGGATGATGGCTTCGCACCCTCCACTTGGCCAGGCCTCACGGAGCTCACAGGAGCACGGGGAGACCCTCCGCAGGGTCTGAGGCGCCACGTGCTGCCCAGGAGACCCCGGCTGGGGCCGCACGTGCCCGGCACACAGTTGTGCAAAGGAAGCCCGAACGGCCAGGTGAGAGGAGGCTCGGCCAGCAAGGAAGGCGGCCTTGTCGAAAGAGGGCTGTGCCCGGCTGTCACCGCCTCCCCAGCCCAGAGCCAGGGCACTGAGTTCTGGAAGGTGCCCTGGGGCAGTGAGACACCTGCACAGACCCTCCCGCCTGCCCCCGCCCCCTCCAGCCAGGCTCCTGTTATGAGCCTAAGGACGGCGGCCTCCCGGGATGACCCAGGAGGGCGTCCACCCACACGTCCACCCTGGGGGGGCTCTGCCTCGACCTCCTCCAGACTGTGGGGCTGTTCTTCTGGGTCCTCCACAGGGGACAGGGGCTGGGGAGGGGCTGCCCCACAGGGCTGGGGGCTGCTATTTGTTTTTAACGGGACTGTTCCTACATAGTCTGTTTCCAAGCTTGTCCCCTCTGGAAAAGCCATCCTCTGGGGGTGAACAGCAGACGTCCCCAAGCCTGCGCCCCCACCCCCGACACAAGGTGGGCGTCCCCACACGTGCAGGTCTGTCCACGAGACACGGAACTTTCACGGAGGTGGCTTGAACGTCCGCGAACTGGGGACAGGTTTCGAATAAGCTTTCTTTGTGGCTGGGAGAGGCGGACGGGCGAGGACGGAGGGTGGGGATGCGCTGTCACTCGGGTGAAGGTCACGGTCGGGCACAGCGATTGTTCTCATCCCCTGCCCACAAGGGGCACCTGAGGGTGGGGCAGGAGAAGCACAGCGTCTGCCCCCCACCCCTGTGCGCCCCACCTTCCTCCCGAGGACGGGAAAGCCCCCGCTGCAAAAGACATCCTCGTGTCATTGAAGGAGCATCAACTTGGGACACGCCTACATTTTACGCATCTTAAAAAATTACCCCGGGGGCACCAGGGGGGCTCAGGCGGTTGAGCGTCCGACTGTTCATTTCGGCTCAGGTCATGACTCATGGTTCATGAGCTTGAGCCCCGACTCAGGCTGTCTTGACAGCATGCAGCCTGCTCGGGATTCTCTCTCTCCTTCTCTCTCTGCCCCTCCCCTGCTTGCTCTCTCTCTCTCTCTCTCTCTCTCTCTCTCTCTCTCTCAAAATAAATAAATAATCATTTAAAGAAATGATCCCTTGGGGCACCCAGGTGGCTCAGTCGGTTAAGCATCTGACTTCCAATCAGGTCATGACCTCATGGTTCATGGGTTCGAGACCCATGCGTGTCGGGCTCTGTGCTGACAGCTCAGAGCCTGGAACCTGCTTCGGATTCTGTGTCTCCCTCTCTCTCTGCCTCTCCCCTGTTTGTACTCTGTCTCTCTCTCAAAAATAAATAAGTTAACATTAAAAAAAATTATCTCAATGATGCCAACATGACACGTTGAAAGCCGCAAAGTGATTTTAGGATTCGGCAAAGCACGCAGCTATACATTTTCGGGTAAATTCTGTCCCTACGCCACAGTTACATTTGTTTACGCCTGAAAGTCACTACCACCCCCAGGGAAGCGATGAGTGGCTGAGCACAGGGGGTCTCCTTCGGGCTCCAATGGACCCGCACACCAGCTGGCTGCTTTCATCTCTGAGGTGGGGAAACTGAGGCCCTGAGAAGGATTTAACATGTCCCAAGTAAGACGGAACGGTGCCTTCGCTGCTCCTCTCGGGCTGGAACGAGCAGGGGCTCGCCAACACGGCAGGAGTGAACGGCACCAAGTCACTGGGGCAACGGAGGCCCCTGGAAAGGACGGGGAAAGTCACCGAGCAAAGCCAGAACCCGGTCCCGAGTCCCAGGGGACAGCAGAGAAGGAGCCCAGGCCCCGCACCGGTGATCTCTCCGAGCTCCTGTCCCAGGGGCTCAGGAGGCGGCCGGCATGGGTGGGAGGACAGCCCTTCCAGTGGGAGCCCGCACATGTCAGGGCACCTCGGCCTCACCCTCCCGCACATCTCCCACGTGGCTGGCCCGCCATCTGTCACCGTGGGGCTTGACACGCCGTCCCTGCCTCCCACCCCCACTCCTCAGGCAGGGCCGCTGAGCAGAGCCGGGGTGTCCTGTGGCTGTGACCCAGCCACGCCCCCCTCGCCTCCCAAAGGTGCCATGTCTAAATGTGGGGCAGAGGACCCCGAGAGCACAGCCCCCAGCCCCGCGGTCAGTAATGACGCCCCGGGAGCTGGAAACAGGCCATTTGAGTGGCAACGTTTTGTGTTAATTTTTGCAACCAGCTGCTCTATCATGTGATTATACATTATTCAGGGATCTCAAAAGTGAGCTTGGAGCGCTTGAAAGCACGACGACCGTCCATCCAGACGTGGGGAGGGCTCCGCACCGGCTCCTGGAACCACGTGCTGGATCCGCGACCCGTGCTGAGCTCACAAGGGCCACCGGCCACACGTGGCTGCGAGCTCACAGACGTGGCCCCGTAAACTGAGCTGTGCCGTCAGCGTCTAACACGCACCAGCCTGGACCTTGTGCGGCACAAGAGAAGGCAAGCTGCCCGACGATCAGTCTCGCTGACCACACACTTCGGGCCCGTGGGGCTAAAGACACGTTCTTAGAATTAATGCTGCCTTTTTCTGTTTTGATGTGGCTACCGGAAAATCTGTAGTCGTGCGTGTGGCTGTGTCCTCATTCTCCCGGACAGCACTGCCACAGCCATTTGGAAACTGGGGGGAAAAAAGCCACAATCTTGGTGAAACGGGCAGACGGGGGGGGGCGGGGGGGGGGGCTCGCGATGTGCCCCCGGGGCGCGGCGCCACCCGCATCATCACTGACGGTCTTCCCGAAGCAGGTCCTGACACCGCGTGGTACACAGAGGGAAACCGAGGCACAGAGGCGGGTAACTTGGAAAGACCACGCAAGTAGGTGCCAGAGCCGAGGCTCCCAGGCCCGTCGGACGGACAGATTCTCCCACACAGTTGATGCACCTGTTCCAGGGGGCCCAGAAGGGGGCTCTCGCTGCGGAGCCTGGGCTGACGCTGCAAGGCTCTCAGGAACCTCCTGGGGACACCGGGGACAGTGAAGGTTCTGGACGCCCCCAGTGAGTATTCCCAAAGGCCGCACACGGGAGGCCCCCCTCTCTCCCCTCTCTCCCCCAGCGATGCCAGGGGCAGGTTCGCCCCTCTTGCCACCCTCACCACGCTGACCCCAAAATGGCCCATTAGCTCGTAAGTGACGCCACCCTCTGCCGAACCCGAGGTCCCGGAGGCAGGAGCTGGGTCTCCCTCCCCTTTGTACTTCCAGCTCCTGGCCCCGAGCTGACACACAGGGAGCGCTTGTGTTCAGTGGGCCACTGAACACGTATGTGGCTGACCGACGGAATGAAAGCCGTACACGGGGCCACGCACACATGGCGGCCCCTCACCTGCGCCCCGAGAACCACGCCGGGCTCTCTGACAACCTCGAACAGCGGCCAAGTGTCTGCGATCGGGCGGCTGGGAGGCCCTTCGGCAGCACATGGAGATCATCACTTCGGACACCTGGCCCAGAGCCCAAGGCAAGGAATTAGCCGGCTCCACTCCAAATGTCACCGCCTGCTCCCCGCCACCATCAGGACGGACCCGAGCCACTGCCCCGGCTCCAGCCCACAGGACGCGTGGCCACCTCCCGTCCCCAGCAGGGCCAGGTAGGAAACGGCAGGTCGGCTTGGGTCTTGCCAACGGCCATAACGGATCAACATCAATCCCGAGCCCGCAGAGACGAGATGCGAAGAAAACGTGCTTCTCGGTGAAAGGAGAAGGGGGAAAAATAGCAAGAAAAATTTATTAAGCTAGAAGCTGGGACCAAACCGAAGTTAAAGACGCAGAGTCAACCTGTCCCCATGATCTACGACTTTCGTTGGCAGCAACTGCGTTCACGAGGAGCTCAGTGGATGGAGGAGGTCCGCCCTTAATGTCACAGAGCCCCCCTGCTGAGCTGCGCGAGGCCAGGCGTCCCCCGCACCGGCTTCTCCGTGTGACAGGGATCGCATCCCGTGTTTGGTTCTGGAGGTCGGGGGGCAGCGGGGCGGGGAAGGGCGGCCGCGGGCACCCCAGGGCCACCGCTGGACTCCGCGCACAGGAACCCTCGGTACTGAACGTGCACCGCCAGCCATCAGAGATATGCAGGAATCCTGGCGGCGGGGGGGGGGGACGCTGAGGGGAGGGTCCCCGGCTGGTCTGAGGACGTGTTTCCTGCCTGGCCTGGGCTGCACGCGGCCGGCTCCTGCTGGAGCCCTCAGTCTCTGCTGACCACGGGTGGGGGGGGGATGTTTCCGGAGGGCACAGACCCTCCGCCTCACATTGGTGACTTTGGAGAAGTGACAGATGAGGACCCCACCCCCTCGGCGCTGGACGGGGCTCTCAGGCTCCTGGCTTTACCTCCTTGTCTGTGACATGGGGAGCCCACAGAGCGGACCTCACAGAGACTTCCTAAGGAGGTGAAGCCCCAGCAGTGCCTGGCCCCGCAAAGGGGCACCCCCCCCCAGCACTGTCGTTACCGCTCGGGACTTGCTGTCACACCGCGTGTAGGAGGCGTGTGCAGCTGGGGGCGGAAGGTGGGGGGCATGGAAGAGACACAGAGTCTGACCGCAGAACCTTCCAGTCTACGGAAGACAGACATTTCACCGTCCAACCGTGATGCACCCCACGGACGGCCCAACGGCAAACAGGGCTGTGGGTGCCCTGTGGGGTCGGGGAGTGGGTACGAGAGGCTTCCCCAAGTGGGGGACGCTTCGGCCCAGATGTGGCAGGCGAGAAGGACCTCCAAGGCAGGAAAAGCCAGGAAGGGAGGGCGAGGCGCAGTTGTAGCCCTGAGTCGAGCAGCAAGGGGGCCTGCCATCAGCAGGTGGGAGACGGGGGATGGGCTGGGCCCTCACCCCCAGGGCGCCCTCCCTCCAGCTGTGCCTCTCTGAGGCTCGGTTTCCCCACCCTTTACAGGGTCGGGGGAGCAGCCTCTCACTCAAGCCGGCACCCCAAAAAGCCAAGTCCCTCTGCGATTCCTGAGACCGGTCAGGGTGACCAGTGGCATCCAGGGGTAGGGGGGGTGGTCCAGGACCTGGATGTGACTCGTGTGGGCACTGACCTCCGCTTGCCTCCTTCAGGGCACTCTCCAGACTCTAACCCAAATGGGGCCAACCAGGCGCCCCCAGGAGCCCCACACTTCACTGCAGGGTCCCCCCAGGGCCCTGGGGACCAGCCCAGCTTCAGGAAGGTGGGCTGGGGGGGGGGGGGACGCTGCTCCCACAGGCCGGCGAGGTGTTTCCTTCGCAGACTCCCATGAGGTTGGGCCACCAGCATGGTGCTGACACGCTGGTTTTTGGGTGACTCAGATCGCTTACATCTGTGGGAATCCTGCAAAAACATGGGCCACGCCCCTCACCCTAGAGGCAGCCCCACACGCGAGGGAGGGCGGCAAACAGCGCCGCCACGCGGCAGGTGCACGACAGACCCCAGCTCTTGTGCTCACTGGATTTCGGGTTCAGTCTGTTGTAAGAGGAGGGGAGAGAGATGGGGAGTCCCCCGGACAAGGCGATGTCTGCTACCGAAGGGGAAACAGGGGCGCAGTCAGCCGGCAGGAGCTGGGAACGGCAGAGGGCCAGCCGGGGCAGAAGCCACCAGCCGCCACCCCAGGGCCTGGGCGGGCCCATCGCTTCTGGGGCCTCCTCGCCCGCGGGGGCACCCCAGCTCCCCCACCCCACGGCCCCTCCTCGGGGAAGCTGCCAGCCCCCTTCTCTGAGCAGCGGCTGCGTGACCCTCGGCCACAGCTGGCCCTGCAGGGCCGGACCACCTCCCCACGAAGAGCCACCGCCCCGGGGCTCCTAGCTGGTCCCTGAGAGCTCCGGGACAGGGGGGCCGGGCCGGAAGCAGACACAGAGCAATGCAAGGGCAGGGCCGCGGAGCAGGGGTGGATGCCCCCTGTGGCTTCAGGTGACCTGGTCTCAGCCCCTCGCCCACCCCCATCGGGCCGCAAGACAGCCCTGAGCCCACAAACCGCCTCTGCTTGTAGCCTATGCTCCAGGAGCCCCTGCTTCTGGAAACACCAGCTCTCCCCACGGCCAGTGGGAGCCGGGAGGCCTCCAGAACCCGGAGGGGGGCATGAAGTGAAGACGTGCTCATCCGTCTGAGCTCTCACGGAGGCCCGAGTTCTCGCTCTGGCCTGGGGGAGCCCGAGCAGAGAGGCCCTGGGCAGGGCAGCCGGGCAAGACTTCCCTGGCCCCGACCCACCCCTCCCTGCCGGTTCCTTACTCGGCCAGCTCCTCCAGGCTGCGATAGACATCATCGTCGTTTTCCGCGGTCTCCTCCGAGGGAAAGGGCCTGTGGAGAGACGAGAGAGGGGTGAGCAGGTCTGTACGGAGCGGCCGGGCGCCCGGCCTCAAATCCCCCACGGGTCTGCAACGCCGGGCTTCTGTCTGCCCTCACGGAAGAAGCAGGGTCCGCCCGACGGTGGCGCGTGCATCGGGACCAGCCAGGTGGAGGCGTCAGGGGTGAGCACGGCCGTGCCCAGCTTGGCCCTGGGACACTGGTGGTCGGTCACTCTCCATGGGCCCCCGCGGCCCTGGTGGCAAATGAGGGAACAGCGTCAGGGACGGCAGGGAGCCTTCACCCGTGTGACAGCGCTGGGGCTCTCCGGGCGCCCTCGTGGTTAGCACCGGCCGGAAGGACTGTCAGCGTCATCCTCCCAAAGGACGGGATTCTGGTGGGGACGGGGGAGCTTCTGGAACAGGGACAGGGACAGGGGCGAGGACCAGCGTGCCGTGTGGGAGGCTGCCCATCACGCTGGGCACGCGCCGTGGCCTGTAAGAAGGCTGGTGCTCGCCCACACCCCGGGGCCTGGCTCGGGGTCACAGCGTGTCCTCCTGTCCCTGCTGCCTTCCCAGAGGCCCTGCCTCCCTTCTGGAAAGGGAGCCACGAGGGGAGGAGCCCCAAGAGGAGCACGGCAGTCTCTTTAATGTCTTCTCGATGGCCACACCGATGCTCCGTCCCTCCTGGGTCACCCCCTGGGTACGCAGCCCCTTGGTGCCACACCCCGGGCCCCCAGCACCTGCCACGTTCCCCTCCCTCGGCCTTGTGCCTCAGGAATAGTCCATCTGTCTCTACCGACAGCGCCCCCCAACACCTCCTCTCTGTCCCTTCAACTTGCATCCACTCCCCCAACGAAACTCCTCCAGACAAGGGTGAGAGGGACCCTGACACCATTGAATCTGAAGGCTGATTTTGGAGGTGGTGAACCCCTGATTTTTGGAGGGTGTGGGACAGAGTTCCCGGCGGGGGGTGGGTTGTGCTTCTCTGCTGTGGGCCTTGTCAGGGCCTCTCACATCTGTCCAGCAGACAGAGTGGGCCGTGAGTCCCAAGCTTATCTGGACTTGAGGCCCTTTATTTTCTCATAGTTCTGTATGGGGGGGACCCCAGGGTCCCTACCAACTGTCTTCCCAAACTGCATCTAGGAGAGAAGGGGGGGCGGTCAGCGGGGGCAGGGCCGGCTGTGGTCCTCAGCACCCAGGTGTCCACCTGGGCAGAACAGAATCTGCTTCTTTTATTCTAACGTCCCCGTCCCGGGCCACAAACCCCCTCAAGAACAGGGCTGCAGAAGTTCATTTCATTTCTGCCACAGCCAGAGACCGGCAACGGCCAGGGTGGGCCAGAGCAGGAGAGGGAGGGGCGGCCACCTGGCCGCGGGGGGCTGGCCCTGAGTGAGACAGGAGTACCCAGGGTGGGGGCGGCCTTACCCCCGTCCGCCCTGCCCCCAGCCCTCGTGTGCGCCCTCTGCCCTCCGTCCCCTGCCCCAGCCCGTCCCCCCGAAGCCGAGCTCCCTTCAAGGTTCAACTCAAGCCCCACCTCAGGTGGGAAGATCTGACCACGCTCTCAGCCTGGGTGCACGTCCGCCCAGCACAGAGCCTGGCACTAGAAAGGCATGGACAGATGGACGGACAGACGGACGAATGGGTGGACGACGGACAGATGTCACATGCTCTCGAGCTGCTCTTTGCCCCGGGAAACAACAACAAAGGGCAGCGGTGAATTAGAGGCAGGAAAGCCCCATCGGGAGCTTATAAGAAACCACGCACAGGTGTTCAAGTCACCCACGAGTCGTGACCCCGCAGCACTGACCCTGGTTTAACACTGGGGACGCCCATTTACACAGAGAGCACCTGAGCTGCTTCTGGGGCTACGTCCCAGCTGTGCCTTAAAGCTCGGGTGGGGCTGGAGCAGGGGCGACTGGGTGGGCACTCTGCCCCCAGTGCTCTGTCCTTTCTGTCTCAGGCACCAGCTGACGACCCAGATCCCCTGGGCCGCATCTGCCCCCCATCCCCCTCCCAGCTCAACGAGACATCCAGACGTTAACAGTAGAGCCCGTGTGCGCTTTAAGAGGAGGAAATGAGACAGAAGCACAGAAATGATGGCAAGCCCCCCACCCGCCCCCCCCAGCCTATCGGGGCAGGCTGGGATCCTCTCGTCCCATCGGGCCCTTCCTGAGACCACACTTCCTGGTGCCCAGCTTCTGGGAAGCCAAGTTTCCCACCCGGACCGCCAAGGGGATAGAGGGGATGGCCGGGCCAGAAGCGTCAGGCAATGTCTCCTCCGCCCCACCAGGCTTCCCCACCCAGCACACCCCCCTCCCGGGGACAGGCAGTGACAGGTGCACACGGCTGCTTCCGGAGGAACCCCCCTCAGGTGACACCTCCCCCCGCCCCAAGCACAATGTCCGCATCCAGCATGGCCACATCTCGCCCAGGACAATCACGGCCCCAGTGCTGGGGGCACAAGGGGTCACCGGCCAGAGAAAGGGGACACCGAAAACAGGGCACCCTAAGGGGGCCTGCACCGAAACCCCTGAACAAAGAACGGACGAGGGCCCGACTCCTGTTTCTAAATCCTCCTGCTTCGTTCTCCTCCATTCATTCACTGGTACTTCCTGGGCACCTGCTCTGGGCTCCAGGGAGAAGGTGCAGCTTCAATCTAGCTCTGGAACCAAGACATCAGGCTCTGCTCTTTGTCCTCAGGACCTCTCCAAGAATCTGCTAAAAAG
Source organism: Acinonyx jubatus (assembly GCF_027475565.1). NCBI lineage: Eukaryota > Metazoa > Chordata > Mammalia > Carnivora > Felidae > Acinonyx > Acinonyx jubatus. The sequence continues at coordinate 2,529,629 of NC_069391.1, forward strand.
CTATGGCCTCTAAGGGCATGACATGTGCCCCCCATGTGCCTACAGGTCCATGGGGAGAGGATGCGTGGTCCGAAGGGGGGGCAGACTATGCCCTGGGGGTCCTGGAGCTGAACGTGGTGGGCTCAGGTCCGTGCCGGCTGGGACTCCAGGAGCTCAGGCAGATGGCTCAGGTTTGCTTTCTGGGAAGGCCCTGAGCAGTGGGCAGCCAGACTTGCTTTATAAGACAAAGCCCAAACCAGCCAAAGAGAGGACCTGCAGACACAACACCCTCCTTGAGAAGCAGGTTCCGGGTCTCTGACACAGGAGGACCAGTTAGCTTCACATCCTCCTGTGCTGTGGTGAGGGCCGTGGGACCTGGGCGGTGGGACCTGGGCCGTGAGACCTGGGCCGTGGGACCTGGGCGGTGGGACCTGGGCCGTGAGACCTGGGCCGTGGGACCTGGGCGGTGGGATCTGGGCGGTGGGACCTGGGATGTGGGACCTGGACCGTGAGACCTGGGCGGTGGGACCTGGGATGTGGGACCTGGACCGTGGGACCTGGGCCGTGGGACCTGGGCGGTGGGACCTGGGCATTGAGACCTGGACCGTGGGACCTGGGCCGTGAGACCTGGGCGGTGGGACCTGGGCATTGAGACCTGGACCGTGGGACCTGGGCGGTGGGACCTGGGCGGTGGGACCTGGGCGGTGGGGCTCCGGGGGAAATGATCCTCCTGTCCGAGTTGCCTGCGTACTTGTCCAGGCAGCAGCCAAGGGGAGGGAACGCGGGGCTGTGCCCAGGGCCGGTGTGCCTCCCGCTGCCTGACTTCTCCGTGTGTGTGGCATGCGCCTGTGGCCCGTCCGGTGGCTGGTGCCAGGTGGCGCCTCCTCCCCATTATTACCCCTACTCCACACTCCACTGTGCAGGGCCACACGGGGGCTCCTGGGCCTGCTTCCCGGGGTGGGGGGCGGGGGGAGGGTCCTTCGCCCCAGACCAGGAAGCCCGGGAACATGGCAGGTGCGCCTCCCCTCACCGAGCTGTGTGTGCAGGTGGCCCAGCCCAGGGCCCAGATGCGCCGTCCCCCAGCTCTATCCCCAACACCCCGGAAGCCAAAACAGACAGCCACGTCTATCAGCTTCGTTTTAGAGGAGGCCTTGAGGGCAGAGCTAAGAACGAAGATCCGGGTTCAAATCCTGACTCTGCTGCAGGCTCACTATGTGGCCCTGAGCAGGGCACCCTCTTCTCTGCCTCAGTTTCCCTAATTGTAGAATGGGAGTAGCAGTCACTGAAACAAGTTCACACCGTGAGCCTCTAAGGTCAGGCCCTTCTACCCAGCGAGTGCCTGGAGAGTATCTGACAGGGCAGGTCACCCTTCCTCCTCTCTGGGTGGCCCACTCCAAGAGCCCACCTGCCGAGTCCAGGGCTCAGACACAGACAGTCCCGTCCCCAAGGCTCCCGCGGCCTCCTGCCCAACAGCTCCCGGTGCTGACTCCCGGAGCCAGCCCCAGCGGGCAGCCCCTGGCCCAAGGTCAGCACCGTCACCGGGCCCTGCACCCCACCCCCAGAGCTCTTCCCCCCCACCCCCCACCCCATGCCTCAGACGAAGGACATCGTCTGGAAACAAAAGTGGGCACTCAGGAAGGTAAGAACATTCCGGGTCAGCGTTTGGCTCTGACGTGGGTCACTCAGCACTGCTCAGAGAACGTAGGACACGGCGTTCATTTTCCCACATTCTGCGGGCTTTCAGATGAAAGGGATCCAGGGCCTGAGACACAGCCGAACTTCATCTTTCACTTGGCGCCTTCCAGAAGAAAGCACAATTCTGACTCCCTGCAAGTGACCTCCAAGGGCCGGGTTTACTGGCAGGGTCGCGGATGGCTCAGTCCTCCTTGGCCGGCCCGCTGCGCCCCAGAGAAGGGTGGGGGCCAGAGCCCTGAGTCCACACCCCGGAGGGGTAGACCGGCAGACGGGGCCCCAGAGGCCCAGGGGCACCCAGCACCCAGCACCCAGCACTGCCCTGCAGCGGGAGACCACCATCCGGTTTGCCCGGAACCAGGGAATTTCAGTGCTGGCCTCCTAGTCCCGCACAGGGGAGACAACGGTGCTTCCATTTGGGGCACGGGTGGGCAGCCTACATCTCGGCCAGGCCTCAGTTTCCTCTTCTGAAGCCGGCCTCCAAATTGGGTGTAGTGGGGCTGTGGGAGAGCCTGGTACCAGGGCACCATCGGGTCTGGCCACATCTCTCCATGTGTGCCCGGGTGTGCGCAGGTGTGCCCAGGGGCCGGTGAGAAGGAAGCGGCCAGCATGGGGGGTGGGGGGGGGGGGGGCAACACCCCCTCTGGCACCGGTTTGCCAGGGCAGCGGTGGCCAGGCACACTTGAAAGGCACATCAAGAGCAGCGGCCTGGAGGACGCAACGGGCCCGTTTAATTATTGAGAGAGTCACCTGGGTGCCGTCTGCTAATTGGCTGCGAGGCCCTGAAGCACCCAGGGTTCCTTATTAAAAACGGCCCTCCCGCCACACAGCACCGATTGTCGAAACAAGCCGACGGATCCGGTTTCTTTTCTCAGCCGGCCGCCGCCCAGCGCAGACGGGCCCTCGAGTCAGGGGGCAGCGCCGGCCATGCACCCCGCCCACGCCCGCAGCTGGTGCAGGCCACACCCCGTGTCGGAGACGAGGGTGACCCACACGGGGTTGAAGGGCGCAGGGAGCAGGAGGGAGTCCAGGTGGAAGGGCAGTCCTGGCCTGGGGCAATCAGGAGGGCTGCTCACAGGAGGTGGCGGGGGTGAGCTGGCTTCGAGAGCAAAGTCTGATGCTGATGCTGAGTGCAGGGTCCCAGCCTCGTGTAGGACGGGGGTCGGAACGGGCCGGTCTCCTAGCCCGAGAGCTTGCCAAAGGGTCCGAGCCCCGGCCTCGATGAACTGGGCTGTAAAATGGGGATCAATCCCCCCTCTCTGCCTCCCGTGTGGCGGGGGCTTGGGAAGCAGGGACACCAAAGTGAAGCCACATGTCCATCACAGCCGCGGCAGGCCCAGCAGACGCCAGGCTGAGCGGGGAAGTGGGGCGACCCGGGGAGATGGCAAGCACCCCCCCCAGAGAGGAAGCCCAAGCGATCCCCAAATCCCAGCCTGTTTCCGCCCTTGCTTCCCAAACCCTAGCAGGGAGGAGGGAGACGCTCTGACCTCGTCCCGGCCGGGCCATCCCACCGTCGGGAGGGAGGGGCCCGGAGCGGCCACTTCTCAGCAGCCCCGAAACTCAGTGTATTTTTGATTTTCCGGCACACTTCTCGGAACGGCAGCAGTTAGAAGCGGAAAGGCCAGGGGGTCGGCAGGGCCCAGCCCCCGCAGCCACTCCGCTGTTTCCTCCCATGCCTGGGGGGTGGGGGGCAGGAAATCCCCGCGGCCCGTGCCCTGCCCGAACGGGACAGTCTGGCCACGTCCACCAGGGGATGGAACTGGCCGCAGACCCGCAGAGAGGGGGTTCCCGGAGCCACCGCCTGCCTGGCCCCTCTTCCCAGTCTGTGGGCTGAGGCCTCTGCACGCCCCCATTTGTGCCAACAGAAACCCAGCGTGCCCGCTCCGCACAAAGTTTCCAAACTGGGGACGGATGGCCCAGAGCCCCTAAACGTCCTCTGGCCTTGGCTGGGGAAGCCGTGCCCAGCTAGGACACGCCGGGCAGTGGGAGGCACACGGGGCCGGCCGGGGCGGGACTGTAGTCAGGGATGGACGGACGGACGACAGGCCCGACTCCCGAGGAGCAAGCAGGCCTGGCGGGGTGGCCGTTCGAAGGCTCCAGAGCCCACCAGCCTCCGGGCCGGAAGCTCGATAGGCTCCCTGCTCCGACGGTGTCTTTGTCAAACTGCTCCCACCAGGGCAGCTGGGAACACGGACTCTGGCAGCCACTGGAGAGAGAGACTCTTCCCTTTTCTCCTTTGCCACGTCCACACCTGAACGCGGACGTGGCTCTCTGAAATGACCTTTCCGATCCCAGCACAGGTCTGTAATGCTGGGGTGGAGCTCAGGCCCTCGCCGACCCCCCCTCTGCTCCCCAATTACGTGACCCAGTGGCACTGGCACACAGAAGATGGCGGCTTGTCCGAGGCTGTGGCGGACGCACTGGTGGGAGTGGGGTCAGAAAGACATGGACACGTTCATTCGCCGTGCCGAGGGTCAAATGCACGCCGCTGGCTCCGGAAGGAGGCCAAGTCGGTGGGTTAGCAGACCTAGATCTCCTCAGGAAATGCGCAAAAGCCAGGAGACTAGATGGGGACCCTACTGGGTAATCGGAGGACTGACCAAGTCGCTGTGTGACCTCGGGCAAGATCCCTCCCCTCTCTGGGCCACCATTCTCTCCTCTCCAAGAACAAACCGTGTGGGCGGAGCGGGGGGGTGGGGGGGTGACACCGGGGTGACACAGAGCTGGAGGCCCTCTCGTGCCCCTCCCACTTCCTGCCTCTCTCCTGGGAAATGGTAGCTGCGAACCCCAAAGCACCGAGACCCTAGAAGGCCTCCGCAGGCCCCCCGGAGCCAGCACCCCCGCCCTCAGTGGATGCCCCTGGACGGAGAGGCCAAACCAAGGCCGGCGGGCCGGCGCCCCCTCCACGTGACGGCATCACTGATCAGCCACGGTCAGTGCTGGGGTGGATTGCACTCCGGGGGAAAGCCTGACCTGTGGGCTCTGGTTAGAAAAGCGGGTCAGCGTCCCGGGGAGCTCTGGCCACCCCTCCATCACGGCACCTACGGCCCAGACGCGGGCCGGTCCAGGGCAGTCCGGTCAAGCCTCCACCTGCCGGCCGGGGGTGTGGGTGAGGTGGGGCATGCGTGAAACCCAAGCCCCCCCCCCATTCACAAACAAGGGGCCCAGGAGGCCTCAGGACAAGGAGGGGGGCGTCCTCAAGCTCCCAGGCACTCATGACAACTGTCCACGAGACGGGGGTGACCATCTCATCACAAACGAGGACATCAAGGCCCAGGGAGGTGAAGAAAGCTGGGCTTGGAACCAGGACTGCCCCCAAGAGGGGCCAGAGAGCACAGGAGACACAGGCAGGAGCAAGCCCATGCCCCCCCCCACCCCCACCCTGTGCCCGGGCATCCGGCCCTGGGCGCCCCTTCACCGATCCTGGCCGGAGGGTTCCAGACAAGATCTCAGAGGCCACGGCCCCGCTGAAACCCCTCCCACTCAGAGGCTCGGAGACCCTGTGCCCTGCCCATCCCTCCCCACGCGGTCTCCTTCCCACTGTCCCTGGCCCCTCTCCATCCCCCAGGACACCAACTGTGTTCCCTCTGGAAGCCTCTGCCGGGGCGTCCGCTGCCCCAGGCCTGCCACTGCTCACTCCCTGGGGCTCAGCCGGATCGAGGTGCCCTGCCCAGGGCATCTGAGTGCCCCCCCTCCCCCTGGAGCCTGGGCCTCAAGAGGGTGACAGGTCAGGACAGGGGAGAGCCGTAATCAGCTGTGTCCCCAGCAGCGGGCTGCCCTGGGCCCACGCGAGGACAAGGACGGACCGCAGCCCTCCCACCGTGCCCCGTGGACGCTGGCGTGGCCACTTTGGATCAGAACCGGGCCTCAGCCCTCCCGGATGGCGCCAGCCCTGGGTCTGAAGGTGGCTCTGGGTGTGGAGCCGCGTGTGGGTCATCGCCCACCCTGGCGTGTGCAGGGCCAAGGGCCCAGCCGAGCTCCGGGGCCGGGCTCCAGGCCTCAGCTTTAGGAAATAATAATCAGAGGGGCCACGGCTGGACACTGTTCCGCCCAAACCCTGCTTCAGGACTGCCGGCCGGGTTCCCACGCCGCAGTGACGCCCAGGGCCCCGGGACCCGGGGGTGCTCGAGGAGGGAATTCTTCCACATGGCAGAAAACCCAGCTTTCTGCGGCCACCAACCCCACCGGGGACGGGGGACAGAGCCAGCAAGGCGCCCGTGCCCCGAGCAGCTCGGCATCAGGGACGCCAGAGCCTCCGGGCCAGGTCGGGGTAGAGACGCGTCCAGGTCTCCCACCCAGTGTCCGCAAAGCGGGGATGGAGTCCTGCAGGGAACTGAGGCCGGTAGGGCTGGGGTGTCCGGGTCAGTGCAGGGCCAGGCCCCGGGACCCCCAACGCCCCGCTGACTCCCACGGGACGCGGTCCCGGCCCCACCACCGACCGGCTGGGACACCGGGCCGGAGGCTTCCCTTGGGGCCTCCCCTCTGCAAAGCAGGGCCGAGACCCCCGACTCCCGGGTGGGGGTGGGCATTCGGAGCGCTGACCCACAGGGAGCTGTGGTGCGGGGGACAGGGCCCAGGGCCACATACCGCGACCTGATGCGTCACAGGACGGCCAGAGAAAACAGCGAGTCCCCGGAGCCAACCTGACGAACTCTCTTCGTTAAACGTCCAAAACGAGGAGGACTAGACGAAACTACACGTGAGATTTAGTAAACCTAACTAGACAGGACCAGGCAGGCGGTGGGTGCGGGAGCAGGGCCGGGTCCTGAGTCTCCTGGGGCCCTGTGAGCTGGAATGTTCTAGCTCCCTGGGTTCACTGGTGGGCTCAAGAGGGCTCACAATAATTAAAAGTTAAATGAATAAACAGAAGGGGCACCCGGGTGGCTCAGTCAGTTGAGCATCCGACTTCGGCTCAGGTCACGATCTCGCGGTTTGTGAGTTCGAGCCCCGCGTCGGGCTCTGTGCGGACAGCTCGCAGCCTGGAGCCTGCCTCGGGTTCTGTGTCTCCCTCTCTCTCTGCCCCTTCCCCACACGTGCTCTCTTTCTCTCTCTCTCTCTCTCTCTCTCCCCAAAATAAAAATAAGTAAATAAAAATAAACAGAAGACAAAAAGATCAAAACAAACGGGGACTAAGAAGGCCAAGAAAAGGTGGTCCATTCCAAGAACCCCCTCTCTCCTGTCAGAATACTTACTGCCACGTGTTGGCCAAAAGGGGGGCCACGTGGTGGGGGTGGGGGGGGGGCACCAGCGCATCTCGGCACGATGAACAGCAGGTGAGCGAGATCACCACGGGTGACTGGGCGGGCTCAGGGCCCGGCTCAGCTCCCCCCCCCCTCGTCACGGGACCCCCTCCAGCAAGCCCCTCAGCCTCCCGGCCTCAGTCTCCTCCTCTGTGAAAGGGGAGCAACAGTCTCCCACCCCGGGGACGAGCAGCGTCGAGCAGCGGGAGAGGCTGAGTCCCTGTCACTAAGCATCATGGCTTCGCCGACAGGGCACGGTCCGCAGGGGCCGGCGCACGAGCCGTCGGGGCCGCGTCCCTGCCGTGACGGCCGCGCTGTTCCAGCAGGAGGCCGCCCACCGGCCTGGCCGTGGGAGCAGGTGACGTGGTAACGCGTGGGCAAGACACGAACGCTGGCTGCTCTGAGTCACGGGCCTCGGGGGCTCTCCGTTGCCACTGCAGAACCTGGCCCAGCCTAACAGAAGCAGCCGGTGACGAGGAGGGACAGGACAGGCGAGAACCCCCCCTGAGGCGGACACCCCGGGTGACGTCTGGGGGAAAACGGGGCCCCTGCCGGTGAGGACAGGTGCGGGCTGTCCCCACGCTTGGGAGCCGGGCTCACGGCTGTACAGAGCACGACAGACCTCACCACGGAGCTGGGCTGGGGGACCCTGCTAACGACAGCGCCCCCCCACCCCCCGCCACCGCCCCCGGCTAGGCCACAGTCCCAACGCCGCCACCGTGTCAGGACGTCACGCTCTGCTCCACGGGCGCTTTTGACGACCGCACCTCCCCTCTGCACGTGTGTAAATCCCACCGCACAACAACGCTTGCTGCTTGGTCTCCGAAAACGCGCCGATAATGTCGCACAGCTGCCCCGATAAATTTTTAATGGTGACATTTGCCGAAGAGGCAGGCTTTTATCGTCTGGCTTGCCACAGAGCGAAGCCATCTTCGCTCCCCAGGGGGAAGGGCAGGAGTTGAGTGGGCTCTGGACCCAGTACGGGTGGAGATCCTCACCGCCCCCCAACAACGAACGCTGTTGAAGAAGGAACCCCCTGTCCCTGCTAACCACAGGGGCGTCTCTGAGCCCCCGATCCCCGCCGTGGGCAGGTGTTGGTGGTTGGGGCTCGTGGGGACACCGATCAGCCTCTGGGAAGGGCACTTCGCAGCTCCACACGCCAGGCATGCTGGAGGCTGGGGCCCCCACCTGGCCCCCGCCCCAGCGCCCGCTGCCCAGCCAAACCCACTGCGTGAGAGTCCCGCAGCTGCCGATAACCAAGTACCACAAACTGGGAGGCTGGACACAGCAGAAATGCATGCTTTCAGCGCTAGAGGTCGGAAATCCCAATCGAGATGCGGGCAGGGCCGGGCAAGGCTCTAGGGCGGGGGTCCCTCCTGCCGTTCCCAGCTCCCGGGGGGCCCCGGTGTCCCTGGGCTGTGGCAGAGGCCTTCAGTCCCTGCCTCCGTCTGCACACGGCCCCTCTGCCTGCGTCTCTCTCCCACGCGTCTCTTATAAGGACACTGGCCATCGGATTAGGGCCCCCTGGGTTTCCCTAGTGAGCTCACATTCACAGGTCCGGGGTGTATCTTTTTAAAGCCACCGTTCGGCCCACGCCCACCCGGTCTGGGCTCCCCTTCGAAGGCGTCCTCAGGCCTCACACCTGAGAACCACTGCTCGGGGCTGCTTGGGCCCTGGGACTCACTCAGGGCTCTGACCATCGGCCAACACGAGCCTCCCTTTCAGACACCAGGAAACAGGCTCAGGGCTAATGCACCTGCTGAAAATCCCACCGGCAGCTGGACCCGACTAACTCAGGCCTGCCCTTCACCCTGTGCCTCCGGGTTTCAGGTCATGTTCCCCACTCATCCCGCCCTGCCCCGCGGCCTGCTGTGGCACGGTCACCTGCCTGTGACCGGCGCCCTGTGTCCAACTCCCTGCCTAACAGCAGTCAGTTCTGGCTGTGTCCCAGCACCTGGCCTGGGGGCAGACATCGTGAGGCACAGACAGAATGAATGAATGAGCAAATGAACGAATGACTGCTGACCTCCTCGGGTAAGGGACCTTAGGAAAGGTCCTCTGGGCCTCAGCTTCCCCTCACGTAAGAGGAGGGATGAAGGGCCCCTCCAGCGTGAAGGTGCCAGGCTGTGGGAGCCGGGCAAAAGGCCTGAAATTTGTCCCTGGGGACCCGATGAATCTGCAAGGGTCACAGAGAACATGCCGGCCCCCCTGCCCTTGTTTTCCGTCTCACTGCCTGGCGCAGACAGGTCCGCGGCCAGGGAAGCAGCTCACGCTCCTGGGGTTTTCCTCAAGCAGGCCAATCTCTTGTCTTGGCACCAGGAACGTCTGTCAGCGAGGACGGGCCGATGCAGCCACCAGTGACATCTCCCGGCCACGACGCTGAACCTGCCCCAGGAAGGCCCGGCGGGGACTGGGACGATGCTCCTGAGCCACACACTGGAGCAGATGCTCGGGCTTGGATGCACACTGTCCCCGACTGTCCTCCCCGAGCACCTCGAGCGCGGCGGTGACCCCGGGCTCTCGGAGGCGTGAGCATTGCCCAGATCGTCCGCAGGCAGGGCCCACGCTCCCTCCACCCACATCGAAGCAGGAAACTCACGCACGACCTGCTTTAACCCACTCAGCCCTCCAGGTGGGTGCGGGCAGACCCCTGTTTACAGACGAGGAAACTGAGACGCAAAGAGGCGGCCCCTCCGCCTACTGCCTGTCAGGGCCTGTGCGGAGGGCTCGACGGGGGTCGTCTGAATATTCACAACGGCCCAGGGGGGTTGTGAGCTGCTTTACCGAAGGGTCCGTACGGGCTCAGGAGCAGGAAACGGGCCCAGCATCTGGCCACCACCCAGGTCAGCTGGGTCACCCCTTTGTCCGCCCCCCCCCCCCCCCCCCGGATGAAACACGGCCGAGCGCCTGGTCTGCACTGGGGAGCAGACCGGGCCTTGCCTTAGCGCTGCTGGGCCTGGACCACGGCACGAGGCTGTGACCTTAACCACATCACAGCACCGCGCTGAGACCAGCCTACCCACGTTCATGTGACATGGGCAGAGGGGGGATGGAAGGACATCCGGGTGGGTAGAAGGATGGGTAAGCGTGCAGACGACGTACCGACGGAGGGACAGGTGGACAGATGGGTGGATGGATGGGGGGCAGAGGGACAGATGGACAGATGCAGAGCTGACTGGTCGCATGAACAGAGGATGGGAGGGCGGGGTGGGGAGGGAGGGCCGAGAGATCAGCCAGCTGAGTGCGCTCTGTGTGCGAGCGGACGGCACGGGGGCTCCCCACCCCCACCCCGCGAGCCCCGCCACCAGGACCAGAGATCCGGGAGGGGAGCGGGCGCAATCGGCGGCCCTCTGTCCTTTTCGAGACCCTGCCGGCCGTGGAGGCTCCAGCTGGCGGTTCACGGCCCTCCCGCTGGGCAGCCGGCCTGCTCCTCCTGACTGTCCCCAGCGTGAATCAGCTCCCCGCTGTCCTAGCACAAAACGGCCCGTTAATACATTTTGAACAAGCGTGTGTCCTTCCAGCTCCGGTGCCCACAGTGGAGTGGCGGAGACAAGTGCACCGAGGGTTCCCCGGGAATCCCGTTCGGGGGGTGGGGGGCAGCGACAAGAGGAGGCAGGGTCCCTCCCGGGGCCTTGGGAGAGACTCCCTGCAAAAGTCACCTGGCTGCCGTTCGTCAGGTGCCAGCCACCATGCCCGGCTGCCCGGCTTTTCCACTTGGTCCTGACACGGTGGCCGGATCTCACCTGCAGGTGACAACCACTCGGGTGTCCAGAGGAAGGACGGTGGGCTGCCTCCCGGGGGCTCTGTCCTGGTGGCCGGTGTGGACAGGACACGGCCTCAGTGCCACCAAGGTCAGCGTGTCGTTCTCCTCTCTGCCCCGAGGCCTCCCCTCGTCCCTGACAGTGGGCCACCGTCACCAAGTTGGGGAGAGAGGGGACAGGAGGCTGGAGGGAATGCCGTGAGAGTCCTTCCCGGGAGGGGCTCCGAAGCAGGACAAGCAGAACGAGCTGGTGTCACTTTGTCAGGTGAATGGAAAAGGTGCCCTCGTCCCCTCTGGGGTGGGCCCTGTCCTAGCAGCCCCTCCTTCTCGGAGGCAGGTTCTGTGTGACACACACGGGCCAGGCCAGAGCTGAGCCACACCCACATCTGCCCCCCACGCTGGGGCCTGGCCCACACAACACAGGCCCCCTGTGCCGCATGAAGCACCCCCCACCCCTGCAATGACGGCTCTGTCACCGGCCCGGCTGCCACACCAGCTCCAGGACCCTTAAACCAGAAGGTCCCCCCCCCCCCCCCCGCCCACACTCTCTCCTCCAACGCTGCCCAGGCAGGATGGCCAAACACCTCTGCCTTCCTTGCCTGTCCACCTTTCTTCCCACCCCTGCCTTCACCACTAAGCATGTCATCCCTTCTAGAACCTTCCACGGAGCCCCGAGGGAGGATCTGGAGCACTCTGGGCCCCCGCCGCCCCGGCTGGCACGTCCGCGTGCAGGTTCAGCTGTCGGCACGCCGATGGACAAGACACCAGGATGCACACGTGAGTGGGCGGTCCCAGCGCGGTATGCGAGAAAACACACAGGGAACACGCCAGGCACACGTGCGCACACACACACGCACGCACTGACACGGCTTACTCGGCCGAAGCCTGGAGACCTGAGCGGCGGCCCCGGCAGATGCGGGGAGTGAGGCAGCAACCAGGCCAGGCTGGGGCTCTGCACGTGACGCCGACCGACGACCTCGCTCACCCTGGCGGGACACGTGGGGCACGGGGTGCGGGGCAGGCACCAGCCGGACCGAGCCGCCAGGGGAGGCCGGGCGCATCCGAGACCCCCAACAGCCCCCAGGTGGCCTCACGGGAGCCCCTCCCGGGAAGGAGTCTCGTGTCTTCCAGTGACTCCCCCACGGCCAACGCAACGGTGCCAGCCCCGCGGTCATCACGAAAGGAGAGGAACGCAGGCTCTCCACTGAGGACAAGTGGCCAGGTGCCTGGTGTCACCAGGTGGGACCATTAAAACCCTCTTGCCACAGAATGAGCTACAAGCACGTGAAAATCGCCGCTTTCCATCCGAGCCTCTCTCGTGCACAGTCCCGTCACCTGGAAGTAGCCAGGTGGCACCAGATGAGAAAGGGACATCGGCAGGGAGGGGGACAGCGGAGAGAGCTGGGGACTGTGCCCAAGAGAGCCACGGCCGACGTCACCGACACAGGCAGCCCCGCGGCAGGACAGGACCTTTACTTGGGGAGGAGCCCCTTTGAGGATGGAGGGAGGTCCTGCCTCTCCTCCCTAGAAACACAGGGTGCACAGGATCCCCCACCATCCCACAGAGACGCTGGCTTCAGGCCAAGACGGGACACGCCCTCGGGAGACCCCTCGGGCAGCAAGGCTGACCCCTGCCCGAGCTCCTTCGCCTTATGTCTGCAACCCAGGAGAGCATCCGGGGTGAAGGCTCACTCCCCGTTCCCCTGACGCAGGAAGACCGAGCACAGGTCCAGGTCCTCTGCAGCCAGCGACGGGACAAGAGGGACTTCTTTGCAGTTCCAGAACACTTTCCCGCGCTCAGATTTGGATCCGGTGTGTCTGACATTCTGAGAACTCACTTGAAATTGAAAAAGGACGTCCCAGCTCGCTGGGGCCTGGGGGCAGACGGGTCTCTCCCACCCCTGTCCCTGCCCCACCCACCCAGCCACCCTGCAGCCTGCCCACGGGGCAGCCCCCCTCAAATGGGTCTGGGGTCTCTCAGACTGGAGGAGAAGACCAAGCATGAGGACCCCCAGGCAGCCCATATTAACCTTCAAAAGCAGAGTTGTGGGGTCACAAGAACAGGCAGGAGGCAGTGTGCTGGGGGAGCCACGGGGCCAGTGGCAGTGGCCACACCCCCCTTCGTGGCCTGGCAGCTCCTTGCCTTTCCCCAAGACCCCAGCATTCCTCGGCTTGTGGCCACATCGCCCCAACCTCTGCTCTGCTGTCTCGTCTCCTTGCTCCGCTCCCACCCTCCTGCCCCCCTTTTCCCTCCGATATAATCGCGTCTATGACAACCTGATTACACCTGCAGAGAACCCCTTCCCTGTCACATTAGGGCCAGGAGCCAGGAGGGGGGTGTAGCTTTTGGGGGCCCCGTGTCAGCCCACCACCCCGGCCAGCGCCTTGAGCCTCCACAGGGTGTCAGGTGCCGTGCGGTGAGTAGGCTCACGGTGACTCTGCCCAGCAGGGGACCCTTCCCAGCTACAGAAGAAGAGACAGAGGCCCCAAGAGCATCCTGTGTAAGGCCACTGGGCGAGCAGGTGGCTGGCAGAGGTGACCTTCGTGGGCTGGGGGTTCCTTGGCCTCACCTGCCAGCTTCAGTAACAGGGAGAGTTCTGCCCTTTGCCCTTTCCTCTGCCCGCCATCCGGTGATGACCCCCCACGGGACGTTCCTCACTCTGGACGGCCAGCTCTGGCTGTGACAAGGCCCTCCACGCGCCCCCACCCCCCACCCCACCCCAGCCTCACTTCTGGTCCTCTGGCTGGCCCCAGGGTGGGGCCCTCAGATTAAGTCCCCTATTCATCAGCCTCTGAGAAGTATAATCGGGGCTTTTACGGAAAATCAGCTCATCATGCAAAGTGCAACGGCTGGAAAAATGATCATTTTTCTAAAGGAGCACGCTGGGCTCCCATTCAGCCACGAAACAAACGGGGAAGACGCTCTTCAGGGCTGCGGGCTTGGCGGCTGGCTTTTCAAAAAGGGAAAGGGTCTGGCCAAGCCGAAACCTCAGGAAATGAGTAACGCTGTGAAATTGCTCCCAGATTCACAGGACGTGCAGAGCACTGGTGGTTCCCAGAATCCCCAGTCACCTGTGGGAATCCCAGCCTGTGCGGGGGACTCGGCGTGCTGTGCCCAGGCAGCCCCACCGTCCCGGGGCCACGAGGGCAGGAGGGCGCGCAGGTGAGAGGCGGGAGCTCTCTCTGCAGAGGGTGCCGGTCCACGGAGGTGGCGGGGGAGGCCCTGACCTTTCTTGTGCTGAAAATGCCTCCCCCGTCCCCCTCACTTCCTCCTCCTCCCGGTGCCCTGAAGGGTTAACTCGGCCTCGGGCTCTGGAGGCACGGGCACGGAGAGCCTGGAAGGCAGCAGGGTGGCCCGTCCAGGGCAAAGCCAGGCGGGTCCGCGTGCCCCCGGATGTAACCAGGCCTGCCGCGGGGAGAAATGGGTACAGAGAAGAGATGAGGCTCTAGCCTTCCGTCAACGAGCAAATGACGCGACTAAGGGCTGCTGCACGGACTTCACTCGCGCCCACGTGGGCACGCAGACACGCGTCCAGGCGAGAAACATACTGGAAGTGGGACAGCAACACCCCGTAGCGGCTCGGGCTAGCGGGAGGGCCGCCAGCGGGAGAGCCGACGGACGATCGTTTCCAGAAAAAAGCCAAAACACCAAAACTACGTGCTCGTTCCTATCCAGAAATACCACACTTACTCTGAGTTAGCCGTTTTGAACCGTCCCTGCTGCGGACCTCACAGAAGCCACCCTGAATACCAGCGGGTGACGCTGGGGGGGGAGGGGCGTCCAGGTGTCACTGGTGTCCCAGGGTGTGAGCCTTGTCTTTCGGCGTTACCCTAAACGTGTTATAAATGCCCTTTTGTACGCATTCAGCGGAGAGTCTAGAGACATTTTTGAAGAGCCTATCCTTTCTCTGACTTACAACAAAAAACAAAAACCCCCAGTTCAAAGGACTCTTTCTCTGACAACATAACAAATGCCATTCCAGTGATGGGGGGGGGGGGGGCCTAACCTTTGCATCTGTCCCGGTGACTCTCTGAATCTGTGCAAACAGCCCCACCAAGGGGCGGCTGGGCTGGCCTGGTCCTGGGACCCCAGACTCAGGCCACACAGCTGCTGGGAAGTCTCTCCCGTAGAGACCACCCTCACGATGTCGCGGGCACCCAGGCGTGACCCCACGGCACTCCACCCTCAGATGGGGCTGTTTCGGGTTCCCAAACCTCTCATCCCCACCCTTTGGGCCCATGTCCTCCAGGGACACTGAGGAAGGGCACGTCCTCTGCTTGTCCCCACCGGACCTGGAACCTGGTCCCCATTTAGACGTCTCCCTGACCCCGTGCCTGTGGGCCAGAATCTCACTGGGGCCGCCCTCCCCTGTCCCGGCTGCCTGTGTGCCCAGTCCCGTGTCAGGGACCAGAGGCCAAACCGCAGGGGTGACAGGATTCTCTGAGGCTGAGCTTTGAAAGCAGTAAAACCGGGAGAAGTCCAACCCAGGGACTTGAGGCCCCCCCCCCGCGGGACGGGTCCCTACCCTCACGGCCGAGCCCCCCCGGTTGTGATGCGTGGGGAGTGTGCTTAGGTAGGCAATGATCTGTGAAAGGATTAATTTGCTGATCTTATTACCGAAATCAAAAGGGATTTCGCAGCCATCAGTCGAACACGCGTGCAAGATCTCCCTGGTGGGAAGCGGAGGGCCCCCCCCCCCCCCGCCGCCGCCCCCTGCCGCCACCCCTTCCTGTTGCCAACAGGCAACACGAGACCACGTTGAAAATTCACGATAAGGCCACAGGCTGAAGATATCTGCTGAAAACTCTAATATCTGAGGCCAGGCACGCGGGTGGCGGGGAGGACGAGAGGGCGGCACTTGTCAGCGCCGATGAGCTCACCTGATCCCTTTGTTCTGGGCCACGTGGTGCAGGGAGAGTCTGGACACGGCAGAGATGACCTGGGGAGACCAGAAAGACGCTTCTGTCATTCCACGAGAAACCAGAAAGTCATCGCAGAACCACAACGAAGGGTATTGTGCACAGAGAGTTGTTCACTAAGCACATCTCGTCTTGGTAGAACAATCCCACACACACCGTGTAACGTTTGCGGGCTGGATACCTATGTTGCGTATGGCACAAAATGTGTTGCGCACCAAGGTTCGCCAAGGGCCGTGCGGAGGAGCGGGGCCGGGCTCACCCGTTCCGCCCTCCAGGCGCCTGCTATTAACCCCAGGCAGGGCCGCGTCCTCACCCACACGGGGGGTTGACCTCGTCGGGGCCACTGACAGTCCTAACGGGCATCACGCTTACAAAGTGCTCATCCCATGATGCTGTTCCGGAAGCTACCGGATGATTCACAGCATGTTCCCAGTAGGTGCTGATCGAGTTCAGAGATTGGGAGAGGACCAGAGAAGTCAAGGGACTTGCCCGAAGTTACACGGCAGCTTGGGGCGCAGCGCTGACGTGGTGCTCCCTCCCCTTTGGCCCCTCCTCCCTCCATTTGACCTTCTAAACTGATGCCTGGACCCCTCAAAGGGTCAGGGCGAACGGAACCAGGCTCAGCCCGCATGAGGGGATCCGAGCGCTATCTCCCCAGACCAATGTGCTTGTCAGGGCAGAGGTTCTCAAGTGCTGAACCATGAGCAGTGGCCGTTCCTTCTTGGCTGCCCCCGGCCACACCCGTCCTGCCCTGTGCCCCAGGCAGCCCCCTCCAGACACATGGGGCCCGCCTGTCCCCCAGCCTCAGAAGCCCCAACACAGTTACACCCAACAGGCAGCAAGCAGGCGTGAGGCTCCACAGAGGGTTACGGGGAAACTGAGGCAGAGAGAGGGGAGTGGCCACCCTGGAGCACAGAGTATAAAACACATGAGGGGCGCCTGGGTGGCTCAGTCAGTTAGGTATCTGACTTCGGCTCAGGTCGTGATTTTGCGGTCTGTGAGTTCGAGCCCTGCGTCAGGGTCTCTGTTCTCAGCACAGAGCCTGCTTGGGATCCTCTGTCTCCCTCTCTCTCTGCCCCTCCCGCTTGTGTGCGCTCTCTCTCACTCTCTCTCTGTCAAAAATAAATAAATATTTTTAAATAAATAAAAAAAAAAAAACACGGGGCGCCTGGGTGGCTCAGTCGGATGAGCGTCCGACTTCGGCTCAGGTCGTGATCTCATGGTTTGTGAGTTCGAGCCCCGCATCGGGCTCTGTGCAGACAGCTCGGAGCCTGGAACCTGCTTCGGATTCTGTGTCTCCCTCTCTCTGCCCCTCTCCTGCTCACACTGTATCTCTCTCTCAAAAAATAAGTGAACGTTAAAAAAATAAATTGGTTAATTAAAAATAAATAAAATAAAATAAATAAAATAAAATAAAATAAAATAAAATAAAATAAGTAAAATAAAATAAAACGCATTGAGCTGCTCATGATTCGTTACAGAATTCACGGGGCACCTGCTGTGCCAGACATCACATGCTGACGAAGCAGACGCAAGCCTGGGCTTTGAGGCTTCCTTGTGTAAGTGTGCATGTGCCCGCCTGTGTGTGTGTGTGTGTGTGTGTGTGCGTGTGCGTGTGTGCGCGTGGGTACAGTCTGTGTGTGTCTGGCGACAGGGCCCATGAACATGGCCCACGATGACCACCGGCTAAAGGCACGGACACCCCTGCCGGCTGCTGGCTGCCCCAGGAAGCGAGCCCATCGGGCCTTTTACGCGCACCGTCCTGGGGAATCCTCACCCTACCCAGCCAGGCCTGCTATGCACATTTGGGAGCCTGGGAAACTGAGGCAAGGTCTCTTGCCTAAAGCCCCCAGCTGAGACGCATTTCACAGACTTGTTTTAGCTGCAATTTTCTGAACGGGAGGGAAAAACCCAAGCCGTACAGAAAGCCCCTTTGCTCAGTCCGCGACCTCGGCCAACGAGCTAAGTGCTGTGAGGGGTCTTCCCGGAGGTGGCCACACGTGAGGGGCCGGGCCATGGGAGTCAGGAAGCTGCAGAACGTCAGGGTCCTTCTGTGCCTCCCCAGAGAGGACTCGGCTGGCCCGGCCACGGCCCCGCGCCCGTGTGCTCCAAGGGTGTTTCGCGAGTAATGAGCCTCCTGGCTCTGGCTGTTACTCTCAGCTCGTGAGAGCTCCAGGCGTTCAGGGAGAACAAAGAGTAAAGCATTATTGCTATGTGCTTACGGTTATTTGCTAGAAGCTAGGAATGAATGGCAGAGCTTGAAGGGTTCGGGGGCACAAGCCACCCGCTCCCACACCTCCACGGCTGACGCTGTTAATCCCCTGCCGCACTCCTCCCCAGCCGGCCGGACAGGGGCCAGAGTCCTCCTGTCAGATCCCACGCTCGGCAGCCATCGGTCAGCCCTGGCCCAGGAGACCGGAACCTGTCTCCTGACCTGGGGTCAGCGCAAAGCCTCTGCCCCATACAGAGGGAGCCCCAGGCACGGAGGGGCTGCCGCGGGGGAGCGAGCCAAAGCCAGGGGACAGGTCTCTGACATGTCCACGCGCCCACCGTCCCAGCAGAAGACACAGTGGCTTCTCCGCCCCGAGCCCACAGACACTCTGCTCCAGGCTGGAATCTGTCATCGGCAATGTGAGGGACTCGGCTCTGGGTTCCCGTCGAGCCAGGGTCAACATCTCTCCCGGAGGTGCCCTGGTCCTGGGTCTGCCTGGGCTGCGTGCTCCCTGCTGGCATCCGGGCAGAAACAGGAGTGCTTTGCGGGGGGGAGCCCACCGCAGGGACCCCCACTGCAGTGACCGAGGGCAGAGGCTGCCGGGAGCAGGCGTGGGGCCTCCCGAGACAGTCGTGGGGTCAGACGAGGGGTGGCGGTAGCCCCCCGGGGAAAGACAGGGCGCAGGACGCACCGCCCTGCAGGGGAGCAAGGAGCCTGCGTGGGCCCCACAGCACCCCTGGCCGGCGGCCCCGTCCCGGGACGGAGGGGCTGGGCGACGATCAAACACCTCCCAGCCCACGGCCCCTCCAGCTCTCCTGAAAATGTAAATGTCAAAGGATGACATTTTCCCAACTTTTATCTCCACTTCTCGCCTGCCTCTGTTAATGAATGGAACGGCTTCCCCTCCTCCCCGTCCACAACTGGCTCAAGCCTTTGGGCTCAGCCATCACCGACCACTTCACTGGGGCCAAGGAAGGTGTGCCCAGGGCGGGGCAGAGGGTCACAGCAGAAGGACGCGTCCCCAGAGGCCCAGGCCCACGGGGAGGAGCCACATGCGCGCCCAAGGAAGGGGCAAGGGGTGGATGGGGCAGCCCAGGGGACACCGGGCAGAGGTGTGGGGTGTGCACCCGGGGTGGAGGTCTTGGGTCCGTCCCCGCCCAGCCGCGGCCCACTCTGACCCCACGCTCTCCACCAGCTCCACTCTCGGGCTGGACACGTTCCCCGACACCAGCAGCCCATCAGCTTGCTCACTCACTGGCGGAGTTCCGGAACGCAGACCCGGCACCCCAGGCCCACCTGCGGAGGCTCTGGAACGGAAGAGAGTGGGGCCCAGGAATCTGTTTAGGGCCCGGGTGGCCCAGATGTGGGGCCGAGGTTGGGCACCCCGGCCCCAGGGACGGGGTCCGACAGGCAGCCCCTGCAGGTCAAGGCCTGCAGAAGGGCAAGGAGAGTGACCCGGGTATCCATTTCCGGACGGCCTGAGAAGCACAGAGCCGCTGAAGGGAATGGACAGTCAAGCAGAGGGGGCAGCAGGGACTTCTGGGGAAAGGACACGTGGTCTGGACCCCGGGAAGCTAAGGGGGGGATCTAGGGCAGACCTCGCCGAGCCTAGAGTTCCAGAATGCGGCTCCCAGGACCTCTGCCCCTGGGGGTCCCCCACCTCCCCCCCAAGCAACGGGCTGACGAAGCTTGTCCCGCTAGCCCCTGAGGAACCCCGAACCAGCACCCCAGGCCAGCCTCTGTGCTTCAGCTTATCATCTCGCTCAGGCATGGAGAGGTGGGCAGGCAGCCTGCAAGACGTGTCCCCGAGGGGCGCCTGGTTGGGCCTCCAGCAAATCCTTCCAAGAAGGGCAGTGGTAACCATCCAGCTCTCCGGCCAGGAGGAGCGCGTCCACGCTGCCCTGGTGTCATTAAGATGACTCTGAGTCCCCGCTCTTTTATGTGTGGAGCCATTTCGTTCCAAAGGTGACCCTGCAGCGATCTACAAATGCTCCAAAAACCCACCTGCAGCCTGACTGGCCAACACCGGGCTCGGGGAGAAACGAAGCCAGACACAGCCGCACAGGGGATTCTGAGCCGCCATGCAAACTGATGTCGCGGCAGGGAATTTGTTGATATAAAACATATTCATGAATCCCTTCGGTGAAAGAAACAAGTTGTAAAACACGTACAATCGATAGGGTCTAATTTTTAAAATTATATACTCCTTAAAAAGAGACGGGCGGAAATGCACAACACGTTAGGCAGTGACCGCGCGATTGTGCAGTTTGCTTCCTTGGCTGTAGCTTTATATTTTCCTACAAAGTACTGTGGGGGCAGATGGTATTTAAAAGCAACAGTCTGCTGGTGTCCCACCCCAGGTGCAGACCCTCCCTGAATTGTCCTGTCAACAAAACGTGCTATTTAAACCAAAAGGCTCTGACTCTGGACATGAAGGTGGAAATACGGGCCGGGTTTACTCTCACTACACCACAGCTATTGCAAACTGGTGGAAAAACACCGCTCTCCCCCGCACCCCCCCCCCCGACCCAGAGGGCACAGCAGCAGGGTGTCCACTCAAGCTGCAGCCGATCAGGACCCTCACTGTTGTGAACCTAAGGAGTACTTGACACAGGACCTCCTGGAAATGTATCAGCATGTGGAGCTGCGCCTTTGAACTTTATATTCCAAGTACCTGCACACAGATGTTACCTGGCAAATGCTGATGTGCCTAGATGGACACATGGGTCCATGGAAGGAAGGAAGGAAGGAAGGAAGGAAGGAAGGAAGGAAGGAAGGAAGGAAGGAGGGAGGGAGGAAGGAAGAAGGAAGGAAGGAAGAAGGAAGGAAGAAAGGAGGGTAGAAGGAAGGAAGGAAGGAAGGAGGGAAGGAAGGAGGGAGGGAGGAAGGAAGGAAGGAAGGAAGGAGGGAAGGAAGGAAGGAGGAAGGAAGGAAGAAGGAAGGAAGAAAGGAGGGAAGAAGGAAGGAAGGAAGGAAGGAGGGAAGGAAGGAGGGAGGGAGGGAGGGAGGGAAGGAAGGAAGGAAGGAAGGAAGGAAGGAAGAAGGAAGGAAGAAGGAAGAAAGGAGGGAAGAAGGAAGGAAGGAAGGAGGGAAGGAAGGAGGGAGGGAGGGAAGGAAGGAAGGAAGGAAGGAAGGAAGGAAGGAAGGAAGAAAGGAGGGAAGGAAGGAAGGAAGGAAGGAAGGAAGGAAGGAGGAAAGGAAGGAAGGAAGGAAGGAAGGAAGGAAGGAAGGAAGGAGGGAGGGAAGGAAGGAGGGAGGAGGGAGGGAAGGAAGGAGGGAGGGAGGGAGGGAAGGGAGGGAGGGAGGGAGGGAGGGAGGGAGGGAGGAAGGATGGATGAATGGATGGATGGATGGACAGATGGATGGATGGATGGATGAATGAATGGATGAATGGACAGATGGATGGATAGATGGATGGAAAGAAGGGAGGATGCATGGATAGATGAATGTATTGTAGAAGAAAGACGGAAGGAAGGAAGGAAGGAAGGAAGGAAGGAAGGAAGGAAGGAAGGAAGGAAGGAAGGAAGGAAGGAACAACAGAAGGAAAAAGTGAATGACCACATGACAGCGGAAGGCTCATAAGACTCCTGCAGCCCCAGAGAGGGGTTTCCACACCACTCTGGTCTGTGAGCTCCTTGAGAGCTGGTTTTTCTCAATGATATAATCCCCAGTGTCTTCGCAGAGGACACCCACCACCTATAACCCCTGCCAGAGAAACCAGACGCTTTCCTGCAGTCCTTGTGGGTGGCTCAGTAGGGACCCTACTTCTCAGGAGGATCTCCTGGGTTCTTGCCCACCCAAGGCCTCAAATTCACTTCGGACAGAGGCCAGGAGAAGGGGGAGCAGGACGGAGCGGTCAGCTCTTTCTCACACTCCACTGCCTTGTTCATCACGTTAAAGTCCCACCTGGGGAAATTCTCAAGGCGGCCACAGGGCCACAGGTACCCTGTCGTGCTGAAGGGAACACTGGTCAGCACCCCCTTCCCAGTCCTGCAGCTGAGAGCCTGCCCTGGGGCACAGGACTGTGCTGACATAGCTCGGGGCATTTCATGAAACTTCTGAGCTCCAGGACAGCTCCTCCCATGAGAGACACTAGACTGGACTGATTGCTTGCCCATTTCACAGACAGGAAACCAAGGTCCCAAACCAGGGAACTTGCTCAAGCTTACACAGCTGGTCAACAGTGGCTGAGAGAGACACTCCTATTACCCACCCCACTGAACCTCTGAGGGGGAGGGTCTGCAACAAAATGTCTTTCAACCTCCACACTCTCCCCTTTCCCTACAGGTGGCAGAGACCATGGTTCCAAGGGTGCACAGGAACACAACCTGGCGGGCTATGCCCTCTGCTGAGGATGCCCACGGCTACTCCAGCTCTCTTTAGGCCTTCTGGGCACCTGACAGCTCATGTGCCTCATGAAGCTTTTTCCAAGCTCTTTTGGGGCTAGCATCACATCTGACCTTCAAAACCAGGCTCTGAATTGCTTCTTCACTTCATGGGTGAGAGAAACTGCAGCCCACTACTGAGTTTATACGACGGGCTTGAGACACAGAATGACCTTAGAATGCTCAAAGGATGTCTGGGGATATGGGTGCGGGGATAAATGGATGGGCGCACACATGTATGGATGGGTGTGTGGGCAAATGGATGGGTAGATGTGTGGATGTGTGGATAGATGGGTGCATGGGTGAATGGATGGGTGTGTAGATGAATGGATGGGTGCATGGGTGAATGGATGGGTGGATGGGTGGATGGGTAGATGTGTGGGTGTGTGGATAGACGGATGGGTGTATAGATGAATGGATGGGTCTGAGGGTAGATGGATGGGTGCATGGGTGAATGGATGGGTGGATGGGCAGATGTGTGGATGTGTGGATAGATGCATGGGTGCATGGGTGAATGGATGGGTACATGGGTGAATGGATGGGTCTGTGAATGAATGGATGGGTACATGGGTGAATGGATGGGTGGATGGGTGGATGGGTAGATGTGTGGGTGTGTGGATAGACGGATGGGAGTATAGATGAATGGATGGGTCTGAGGGTAGATGGATGGGTACATGGGTGAATGGATGGGTGGATGGGCAGATGTGTGGATGTGTGGATAGATGCATGGGTGCATGGGTGAATGGATGGGTGGTGTGTGAATGAATGGATGGGTACATGGGTGAATGGATGGGTCTGTGAATGAATGGATGGGTGCATGGGTAGATGGATGGGTCTGGGGATGGATGGGTGGATGAGGATAAACTGGGTACGTGGATGGATGGATGGATGGATGGATGGATGGGTGGACAGACGGGTAGATGGACAGACAGGATCAGCAGCAAAGAACCCAAAGAGAACCTGCCTCCCTATTCCCACCTCTTAAATGTCAGAACACGAGCTACCATTTCTTGAGCGCTTAGTATATACTGTGCACTAAGATACGCACGACACAAACATCATTCCTGTATGTGTTCTTCCCTTCCCCCAACTCCCCATTATTAGAGACAGAGACAGACCCTGGGGACTGGACTGAATAAGGATCTTGTCCCAGGTCACCCAGCACTAAGTGGCCGATTCAGAAACCAAACCTACATCCACGTGACCCAAACCTGTGCCTCTACCTGCTGTCCCCACCACCCCGCCGGAGCCTGCAGCTGGGCACAAGACCTCATACCCCTCCTCTGGGGCCTGGCTGGACACTTACCAGCCTCTCCTGCGGTTCCCGAGGGCCACGCAGGGGATGGGAGCAGACGTCAAGGGGTCCACTTGCGGGCCTGGCTCACGAAACCTCCCGCCTCTGGGCAACCTCACAGTGCCCACATTAAAGGTGGTGAGGCCTCCATCAGCCGGGTCCCTGAAGGTCTTCCTGGGGCAGAGACCACACAGACACGCACACGCACGCACGTGTGAACACGCTTTGCCCACCCGGAACTTCCCTGAAGGCTTGCTGTCTCCCGGGCAAGCCTCCACCACACCTCCCTTTTCCACTGGGACTCAAAACGTGAGCCAAGGTTTTGCGTGTTTGCTTTCTGCCTTAAAGTCTTCTATTATCCCGAATGTAAAAGACAGAAGTCCTCCAGGGTATGAGCTCTTTATGTGGAAACGCTATTTCTCTGCAAGCGGAAGAATCAATACCCCTCGGAATAAAGGCTGACATGCTAACACGTACCGTAAAAAAGTAGTTTGCAGAGCTGACAGAACGCCTACGCCACGAAACAGAACAGACGCATCACTGCCACGGGAAGGCGATACGAACGGGACGCTCAGGAACCACAGTACGGGGACCGTGTCACGGCTAGCATTCGGCTGGCACTGCCAGGTGGCACCCAGCAAGGCCACCTAGGTTCCCCGAGGTCCTCGATGAAGAAGCATGGGCAGGAAGGATCCAGAAGGACAACAGAGACGGATGCGAGCTGGCCTTTAAGAGGGACCCAGGGCTTCTTCGTGCCGACGACGAGGTGGGCGAGAGCTGGCAGACGTCTGTGCCCGTCACACCCAGCTTGCTTGCAAAGCCCGTACTGGTCAGGAGGGCTTCCTGGCCCCAAGGCACTTGCTGTCATTAGGAGTCAATAAGCAGGAATCGCACAGACCAGGCTCAAGCCCGCAGACCTTCCTTATCAGCCATTACCACACATCTGGAAACACACGCAGACACGCGCGCACACACGCGGCTCAACGGAGCCAAATGGCAAGACTGCGAACCTCATTTAAACGCGTTGCCCCGGAAACTCCCCTATCTGCCTGGGAAATCTGCGGCTCACGCTGCTGCATATGCAGAAGCAAATCGTCATGAATTGCGTCCCCCCCTCCCCACCCCCACCCCCCCGCCGCCCCGCTCGGCCCCTGCCGTCGCCCTTCTGGTTTTTTCTGTGTTCACAGGGACAGCAAGGTCAGAACAAACTCAGCGCTGCTGCCTTCAGGATGAGGGGCGGCCGCTGGGGTGTGATTCATCACAAACCCCGTAGTCAGGCTTTGCAACACCACCCCCCCCCCCGCCCCCGCCCGGAGCAGCCAGACAAACCAAAGCAGACGGGAAGCACGGCCACCTGTCAGCCGCTGCGTCCCGCACAGCAGCAGACACAGCCTCCTGCAAAGGGGCCGAGTGCGCGCAGGGGACAAGGGTGAACCGGGCCGCAGGCCCCAAGACGCCCAAGCAGCAGAACGAAAAGCACCACTCATGGGAGCCGGTGAAAGGCGGCGACTTCAGGGTGGGGGAACGCACGGAAGGAGGGTCTGGCCGTGCTAGAAAGAGGGTCGGAGCTCAAAAGCGAGTTTTAGGAGCAAAGAAAGAGACAGGACAGAGGCACTCTGTGGACACTGCGGCCCCGGCCCTCTCCTCTTTCCTGGGCTCGAACCGAGGCTTCCGCACGACTCGAAACAAACCCCCACATCTAGCTGCACGTCCTGTGCTCACTGGAGGATGGAGACCTCGCAAGCAAGCGGCAGAGGCCCTCCTGAGCCTCAGGAACCAGCAGCCCTGGATCCTGGACTCTGTGGGAGCCGATGGCCAGAATAGCTACGAATGAACGGATGATGTGAACGGGCCTCCCACACTGAGCGCCGACTTGCGCCGGGCAAGTTAGAGAAGTTGTTCTAATTAACTTGTAATCGTGGGTACGGGGCAGAGAGCCACAAACCGGGACAAAATGCCAGAGGCGGGGGTTAAGTCCTAAACCCGCCACTGACTATTTGAGCCTCAGTTTCCCCATCTACGGAATAAGGGGAACACAATGCATAGGAGGCGGCAAATGCTTGCCACACGTCACTAATCAAACGCAGCGCTCTCTCCTGCTCAAGCCAGAGGCGGCCTCTGAAGCTTTCTCTACTGACAGGTGGTGCTCTGAGCCAGCTCTGCCTGTCAGAAAGATCCAGCAAATGCAAGGAGAGACCCGAGCCCAGCCGGGGAAACACGGAGACCTCGAGGTCTCCAGAGTCCCTCGGAGCACTGACTGTCTACTCTCCCTGATCCGTAACATCGGTCAAATGCTCTGTGGTCACCGGGCTGGGAGAGGGCGTGAACTTCAGCTGTGCCTGACCAGGAAGATTTGCAGGAACCAGTCGGGGAAGCTTAAAATCCTCGGTGGAAACAGCGCACTGACCACCCGGCCCAAATGGGAAACCTAAACCCGGCCAGGAGGTGGCAGGTGATCTGCGAGGGCCCCCCACGAACTTTCACGAGATCCCTCTGGAGCTCCAGGCTCTTGGCCTCCCTGACACGGCTCCGTTAACGACTAGAGCTGCGTATCTGGGTCTCTACCAGGTCCGTTTCATTTTATTCCCCCAAGCCCTCCACGAGACACTTCTGCTCTCCCCCCCCCCCCATTTTACGGAGGAGTCACTGAGGCCCCGGGGGTTCGAGGCAGACAAGCAGCGACCTGAGACAGACTCAGCTCGTCTGGGCCCCCCCCCCCGCCCCCACTCTCTGGCCCAGCCCTGCCCCGGAAAGGACGGCTCCGGACGTGGGCTGACAGCGGCGGCCAGGATCAAGGGGGGCCCTGCAGATCCACGGAGGCCAGCAAGCCCCCCCAGCCACGACGGGGGCTTCCGGGAGCTGGCGGGGTGGACCACCCGTCACCTGTGAATGCGTGCCCACTGCAGCCGCGGGAGAGCACAGACCGCCTCCTCTCCCTGGCCAGACAGGTAAGAGGTGGGACAAGGGTGCGTCAAAACGTAGGAGGCGCCTCAGACAGACCAGCGGCAGCACACCTCCCCTCTGATCCGAGGAGGGGCCACGAACCAGCTGCCCAGTGCTGTGAATCACCGCCCGAAGGGGCAAAAATCCCCACGGCCCAGGGCTTCGGATGCCAACGGCATTACAGACACCACAGGGCGGGGCAGGAGGGAGCCCCAGCCCCGCGTGGAAACCTCGCCCTGTCTGAAAGGCTCTGGCCGCACGTTTCCTATCCCTCTTCCTTGCTGCAGAGACGGCGAGCCGAGGGTCAGAGAGCAGGCGTCTCCACAGCCTGCGCCTGAGCGGGTCCCTGTGCCCCGTCAGCCCACGCCAGCCTCTCTGCCTCTTCCACTGATCGTGTGCAACCTTGGGCTCCACCCCAGTGGTGTGGGGTCAGGGCCATCTTCCCCATTTCCCAGATGAGGAAACTGAGGCCCCGACACAACCATAGCGGCGGGTCCAGGACTGAACCTGTCTCTCCGACTCGGCCCTTCCTGAGCACCTTCTGCGTTCTCTCACCGAGCAGTGACCTGCCTCCCGCCTTGGATTTAAAGTTTTGCCAGACACAAGGAATGGATTCCTCAGGGTGCCCACGACCAGCCCTGGGGACAGCTGGGGGCTGGGATGGGGACAGTCCTCCAGGTACAACCCCAAGGGATGCCAAGCCACAGCCCCCACAGGCTGGGATCCGCATTCTCAAGTGTTTACTCGCCAACCTGGCAATCCCACTCTGCCATAGCTCAGGAGCAGTGCTTGGAACACAGTACTCCCCAGAACCTGCCTGAATGAGCCAATGCTAAAGTGAGCCTGAGCCCTGACCATGAACCTGAAGCCTAACTTTGAGCCTGAGTCTTGTTTGTGAGACTGATTCTTGACCAGGAGCCTAAGCCCTGACCACCGTGAGCCCAGCCCTGGGCTCAGTCAGAAGTTACCCTGCTGCCTCACTCAATCCTCAACCACCCAAGGCAGTCAGTGCTACTGTGCCCCTTGTCAAAACCAGAGGATCAAAGTGGTCCCCTGTCCACAGTGGCAGATATGGCCAAGACCTTGGATGGCTGAGTTGTGCTCACTGCGCCTAAGAAGGAAGCATCCAGAAGAACAGCCTCAGCCTCCCGTCTGAGCCTCACCCTGGAACCCCCTCCCACAGCACTTCTGGCTCAGCTACTCCGGTCTGGGCCCCCACCATCCGTCAACCCCAGCTTGTTAACAGGGAAGAGGGGACAGCAGCCATTACCTGGAGGGGGCCGATGGGCTTCAGAATGCACCACTGCGTTCCCTGATTAATGGCCATCGTAACGGAAAGAGGAACAAAACCCGTACCTCTCGCACCGTGGCGGTAATTTTTCAACGTACACGCTTATCTCTAGAGCGATGACTTGGTTAACTCGTTACTAAGCGCGAGTATGACCTCAGCGCACCGAGTAAGGGGACTGTCTCTGCCAGCTCGCTTCCTCCGGGGCTGGGCCGGAGCGCCTGGGAGCACCTCCAGCACCCTGCACCCCGCGGGCTGACGGCAGAGGGGGGCGTGGCCCCGGGGCGTCAGGACCCTCCCGGCGGCGCCCAGGGAAGGCGGGCGAGCATCTCCACCGAGCTCGGAAGGAGGGGAAGGGGGCTCAGGCCGGATCAGGAACAGCATCCACACCGCAGCGGCCACGGACGCGACAGGACAAGCTGCAAATTGGGCATTTTCACAGCTGTGACACGCTGTGGGTGTTTCCGGAAAGATCTGCCGGGACTCCGCATCAGAAAGAGTTCTGCCATCCCCGGCCACAGAACGGAATGGAGTCGTCTCCCCACCTGGGAAGTGGGGGCCACAGAGCCCCACGTGGTGAGGAGACCACATGAATCCACACCCTGTGGCTTCACCCTGACCTCACTGTCATCCGGCCCCTCCTGTGGTGCCAAGCCACTTCCGCCACCAAGTCCTCTGTGGCTGTCACTACACAGAGGCCAACCTTTGCTATGAACTCAACGTGTTCCCCCAAATTCCTACGTTGAAGCCCTAACCCCAGGGGGAGGGTCTTAGGAGGTGGCGTATTTGGAGGTGAGCGGGAGGGACAGGGGTGGGGCCCCCAAGGGCGGGGTCGGTGTCCCTGCTGGAAGTGACACAGAGGCACGATCTCTCTGTCCCTGCCTGTGAGCTTGCAGGGAGAAGGCCCCCACCCGCCAACCAGGAAGAGGCCCTCACGGGAACCCGGCCGCGCCGGCACCTTCCTGATCAGGCGTCAGGCCTCCAGACACGTGGGAGATACATGCCTGCTGCTGCAGCCGCCTGGTCTGTGGTGTCTGTTACGGCAACAGCCCCCGTGGACGGACGCAACCCTGCAGAGGCGGCCCCTGCCCCCCACGGGTCCTGGTACAATCCCCAGGAAGCCACACCTCGGGGGACTTCTCACGGCCCGTGGCAGGAGTCCGCACCTGGGCCAGCGGCCCTGGGGGCGGGGCGGGTGGGGAAGGGCCAGCAGGGCAGCCGACGTCTGGGCGGGGACCACGCACGCACCTTGCTCCGCTCGCATCATGAGGATTCAGGTGGGGGGGGGGGTCTCCCCCGTCTCGGAGCCAGGTGCCCGCCCACCCTATCCCAGGGCACCCCATGGCACCGCCTTCCAGGGGGATGCAGAGAGCCAACTTGGCATCACTAACCCCGGCTCGGCACCCAGCTGCAGACTGTCCCCAAGATCTCGGCAGCGCCCTAAAACCCTTGGGGACCCGGGCCCTGACCTGTAACGTGGGGACGAGTACCCTGAGGATGGTTCTCATTTGCTCACCTGTGTGTTCAGTAGCATTCAGTGAGCATCTAGGTACTGAGCCCTGGGGAGGAGAGGCCAGACGTGGCTTCCTGGAGCTCACAGGACCCGCTGTGTCCTCAACACTTTAGGGCAAAGGACGGATGAGCCGGTGGGGCGGAGGGCCTAACTGAGGGGGGCATCAGGGAAGGCTCCCTGGAGGAGGTCAACCTGACGGATGAACGGGGTCAGCTGGGTGACGGGCTGGTGAGTGCCAGCACATGCACAGTGAACTCATCATAAATGAGGGCAACCTTCCCACAGCGTGGCCTCGGGGGTGGCCCCAGGGCCCTGCCGTGCCCTCAGCACCTGGCCCTGCACAGCACCCTCTCCTTTCTAAAGCCGTATCGGCCCAAGAATGCGACTGCGCCGGGCCCAGACACCCGATTTGTGCAATGCTAGCCCTCACCAGGAAAAAGTCTAAAGTGATTTTTCCTTGTGTGCACTGTGTTTCCAGAAACAGATGGAAAACAGCCACAGACAAAGCTCCAGACTGCTTCCGAGAAAAGGAGTTCGGCTTAATCCTGGCCCATCGAGGGACTTCCCGCCCCAGTCGCCCCCTGGAGTTTCTCCTACCGAAGGGTAGGGTTCAAACGTGCCTTTCGCCCAGAACAGATTCTCTGTGACCACAGGGGAGAGCACACGTAAGAAGCGGGCCAGTCCGAGGCGGAGGAGAAAGAGTTGATGTGGCCCAGGGAGGATGGCAGGGGACAGACCCACCTGCTGCCCCACGTGGGCTCTGGGCACCTCCACTCCTCACTGGGCACCAACCACGAGGAGACCTTTCCAGCAGGAGTCTTGTCTTTAAAATTAAAAAGAGGGATAAAACAAAAAAATTTTAGGGGCGCCTGGGTGGCTCAGTCAGTTAATCGTCTGACTTCAGCCCAGGTCATGATCTCGCGGTTCACGAGTTCGAGCCCTATACTGGGCTCCATGCTGACATCTCAGAGCCTGGAGCCTGCTTTGGATTCGTTGTCTCCCGCTGTCTCTCTCTGTCCCTCCCCTGCTCACACTCCATCTCTCTCTCTCTCTCTTTCTCAAAAGTAAATAAAAATATTAAATTTTTTTTTTATTTTTGAAATGCTTAAAGAAAAAGGGGGGCGCCTGAGTGGCTCAGGTCACGATCTCGTGGTTTACGAGTTCAAGCCCCACATTGGGCTCTGTGCTGGCAGCTCGGAGCCTGGAGCCTGCTTTGGATTCTGTGTCTCCCTCTCTCTCTCTGTCCCTCCCCCGCTCATGCTCTGTCACTCTCCCTCTCTCAAATATAAAATACAACATAAAAAAATAAAAATAAAAATAATTAAGTTAAAAATGGGGGTTTCCACCTGTCACAGCCCGGAGGCGCCCCAGGGGACATGATGACGAGATGTAGTGTGGGGACCTGACGGGATCCCGGGCAGAGGAGGTTCACCCTGGTCACCAAGCAGCCCAGAGAGAGCCAGCAGCCTGTCCAGGCCCACGGCCCAGAGTGACTGAGCCAGGCAGCCTGGCTTCTCCCGTCCTTGACGCAGCTGGAAGAATTACGTCCGTCAAAGCACCACCAACACGCGGGCTCCAGAACACGGTGGGACAGAGCCCTCGCGGGACCAAGTCCTTGCCTGCCGACAGCTGGGCAGACTCACAAAAAGACCCCTGAAAGTGTGTTCTGGGTCTCACGAGCACAACCCGCAACGCAGCGGCCCTGGGGAACACAGCCGGGGGACGTGGTTCTCTGCACCAACTCCATGGGTCCACGCCACGGCTCGGGCCTCTAAGGCTCGAGATTCTCCTTCAGCGAGTTCCCAAGAGGCTCCAGTGGAGACGGCAGGTGGAGACGAGGGGCCCCCGCAGGACCCACAGCTGGGAACACGGGGGAGGGAGAAGGCAGGAAAGAGACCCGGCCGTCCTCAGACGACCTCCCTAGGACCAGAGTGTGGGTAGGGGTGCGGGTGGATGGGGCCGGGCTTGGATTGCACACGACCAGCTAAGGGGCCTGGACTTCACCTTGGAGGTCACGGGAAGGCAAGAAAGGTCACGAGGGAGGAACAGGATGTGGCATGGAAGAGACACCCAGGGCGAGGCCCTCCTGGGGCACCCCGCCACGAGGACAGCCCATGCATCCTGCACCCCCGCTCAGCCCAAGAGTGCGGGCTCCCCAAGCCCAAGCACCCCGTCCGCTCCGTCTTCAGGGCCCCCGAGGGGCAGCCTGTCAGTGCCTGACACAAAAGACAGGTCACCCGAATGTACTGGCACTGCAGCCAACAAAGGCCTTATACTGGGTTCGAGGGTCCCCAAAACTCACGTCCTTCCCCGACTCAAGCAGTGGCCTTATTTGGGAAAAGGACTATTGTGGGCATAATCAGGATGAAGTCATTCTGGAGTAGGGTGAGCCCTTCATCCAACGTGACTGGTGTCCTTATGAGAAAGGACACAAGAGTCACAGGGAAAAGAGGAGAGGCAGAGACGAGGGAGGGAGGGAGCAGAAGCAGCCCGGAGTGCCGAGAGCGGCCGGGAGCCGGGAGGGGCAGGCAGAACCCCCCCCCCCCCAGGAGCCTCCAGAGGGAGCAGTCCTGTGACCTCCGGTGGGCAGGGGGGACTTCCAGCCCCAGAACTGGGGAGAAGCAATTTCTGTTGCAAGCCCCCAGCTGTGGTGACTGGTCACGCCAGACCCGGGCGCTGATCCGAGGCTGACAGTCACAGGCCCCAGCGCCAGGATTGAGGACACTCGGCCCCTCAGAGTGGACGGGCTCCTAAATGTTCAGGGACAGAACGCCACAAGGCGACACTCGGGGGCCCTGGGGACCCCCCCAGCGGCAGAGGGCAGTCAGCCACCGAGGCAGGGGTCCCAAAGAGGTGACGGCCGAGGCCCAGACAGACCAGGAGAGCGCTGCCCAGGAACGGACGGGACAGCACATCACCATGACCCTGAACATCGACTCGGCTTTTCCCGGAGGCTCCTGGCACCCTGAGTTTGAGCAGCGTCCCCACATCCACCCCACGCCAGGGTGACCCTCCTTCGCCAGGAACATCTCCCTCAGCACCGTCCCTGCACCCCCACCCCTCTGAACCCTGTGGATCCTTCCCCGAGTCGTGGTAGGGAGGGGACGGTCCCTGACCCCGCAAAAGCCCTGACCTCCCCCACACAACACTCCTCAAGCAGAGGGGCCCTTTATCATTTGCTCATGTTATGCTCCCCTAATGATTCGAAAAGAGCCCTCCTGATTGATAATGTCGCTCTGCACAAAGTCCAATGGCTGGTAAGACCCGGAGACATCAAGCAGGGAGATGGTGCGCCCCTGCCCCGTGGGGCAGCTGGCTCGGGGCTAACAGGTGTGAACAACACGAAGGGGGAGAGGATCTGGCAGAGGCAATGGGGTTGGCGGGGGGGGGGGGGGAGCTCAGAGCCAGCTGTGGACCAGTTGTGGACGCTCAGGCACTCAAAAATTAAGAGGAACATATCGGGATGACGTGGAGCCAAGAGCAACCCACTCAGCCGACTGGCCCGGCGGGGGCCGCCGTGCACGATGCAAGTTCGGGCTCTGTCGGAGCAGTCCGTCAGGGGCACAGGCT
This sequence comes from Acinonyx jubatus, assembly GCF_027475565.1. Lineage (NCBI taxonomy): Eukaryota > Metazoa > Chordata > Mammalia > Carnivora > Felidae > Acinonyx > Acinonyx jubatus. The sequence goes on from NC_069391.1 coordinate 2,562,425, forward strand.
GCAGTCTGGGTAGTGAGCACCCCGTCACCGGGGGTATGTAAGGCACTGGTGCTGGCACCGCACGGGCAATCAGAGAAGACTTCCCCGGCCAGTGCTCCTCCAAAGGTCAAGCGCACCCCCAAGCCCTCACCTGAGGCCCACGTGCTTAAACGGGTTCTAGCAGCTGGCATGGATGAGGAAAGAGAATTCAAAATGAAGGGGAAGCTTTCAGGGCACAAGTAATGAAGCCAAACCGAGCACACACACACAGACACACACGTGCGCGTGCACACACACGACCCAGCCAGCAGGGGGGCTCACGGAGGCACCAAATGAGCCCAAGCGGGTTACGCACCTCCTCCGTGCACCTGCCTTTTGCTGCACTGGACCTGTGCCTCCTGTCCCCTTGGCCAGGAGTGCCCCCCTACCCCGTCCCGGTCCGACCTCAGCCTCTTCCAAAGTGCTCCTCGGCCCCTCCCTGGGGGGCTGACCGCCCCTGCTGTCGTCTCACCACACGGAGTGGATGGACTCCTGCAGCCACCACCCTGTACAGGGGGGTGGGGGGGGGACGTTACGTAGTGACAGGTCACCAAGCTGTCCACCTAGGACAGACGCCTTTTCCTGTGCAAGCAGGATACTTCGTTAGAAGTTTACCTTAAGAAAAAAAACAAACACCCTCCAGCTTTAAATCTAGAAACTCCAGAAACGCTTAACTGGCTTTATTCGTTTAAACGTTTAACTGGGGTGCAGCTGAGGTGCAACCTGGGACGGCCCTCCTCCTGAGGCACGGCCCGTGAACGACAGGTGACATTCCCCCGTGTCTCCTCCACGCCCTGTGCCCCACAGCCACCTGACGGCTCAGAGACAAAGGGCCTTCGTGGTCCGTCAGCAGCCCCAAGGTGCAAGCAAGCATGTGCCCCACGCGGGCCCGACCTGGCGTGGCACAGGGACCCAACACGAGGCTGAGCTACGGCTCTGTGGGGTGGAAGAGACCGTGACACCTGTCCAGCCTCCGAGTACCCTGCTGGCCCCCACAGACCGAGCAGACCCGCTCCATCTCCAAGCCACCCGCCTGCCCAGGTGGGCGCGGTAACGACCCCTCACAGAGATGACAAGACCCAGAAGGGCCAGGTCACTGCCTCCAGAGTTGCTGTGCTCACAAGGCCACGGGGGCCCGGGACCCTGGCCGAACCAGTTATCTGCATCCTGCCTTCCTGCCGCCTGGCACGGAGGCTCCCCTTCCCGGGATGGGCCCTCGGAACCCAGGGGAGGCAGCGGCCCCCAGGCCCACACTTGACACATCGGCCCAGGGCTTGCCCGCCACCAGGAGACGCCAGGCCGGCTGAATGAACAGACGGGCCAGTGCTATGCTGAGTCCTAACAGGCCCCGAACTACCTGCACGGGCTCCTAGAAGAGGCAGAAATAAATCGGGGCCCCATCCTGGCAGCCAGCAGCCAGGCCACTGCCCATCTCAGGCCAACACCCGCACGGGATCCCCGTGTCCCAGCACCACCTTGGCCAGAAGGGGGAATCGGAAGGAAAACACACAGGATGGGGCTCCCTGCTAACCCCCTGGCTTCCCGTGGAGAGGGCACTGGCTAGCCCCCTTAGCACGGTTGAGTCACATGCAGTGAGGGTGATAAATGGCCTGCGGTCACCCAGCTAGAAAGCAGCGAATCCAGGACTCAAACCCTGTCCGCACTCTGGCCGGGACCCAGCTCAGGCCTGACTGCAGGCAAAAGGCAGTGCCAGATGCAAAGACACCGTGTGGCATCCTCTCTCGCCGCTCGGCCTGGGCCCTGGGTCAGGGTCTGCAAGGCCCGAGTGTCTGGCTGGTGCAGATCCCGAGTCTCCTACTGGAGACAAGGACCCTGGACGCCCATGGGAATTGGGGAGGAGCCAGCTCGGCTCCCAGGGCGCAGCAGGCACTGCATGTATCGGAAAAGCTGGCAACACGTTGTCCAGAACCCAGTGGATCTTAGCAGCTTTCAGTCACCTAGAGAGGTGGGTTGTCCAAATACAGAGCCTGTTTTCATGCAAACACTCCAGGAGATCTGGGGTCTCTGAGCCACGTGGCTTGGGGCAAGGGGCAGTGTGGGGATGTGGTCAGGTTTTGCAAAACACAAAGGCCGGGGCCTCTGGGTGGCTCAGTCGGCTGAGCACCCAGCTCTTGATTTCGGCTCAGGTCACGATCTCACGGTTCGTGAGTTTGAGCCTCACGTGTTGGGCTCTGTGCTGACGTCGCGAGCCTACTTGGGATTCTCTCTCTCTCCCTCTCTCTCTCTGCCCCTTCCCTACCCTGTGCACCCATGCTCGCTCTCAAAAGAAGGAAAGAAAGAAAGAGAGAGAAAAGAGAAAGAAAGGCTATAGTCCAAACAGTGGGATGCCATTGTTCCTGAGTTTAAAAACAAAAACAAACAAAAGTAAAAACCGCAGAGACCAATTTAGGGGCTGACTGCTGAGAAGAAGCCTTTCTTCCCCAGGTCACACAGAGGGTGGGCTCCAGCAGGGACTGGGGGGAGCATGGATGATGGGGGCCACCAAGGCAGAGGCTAAGGACCCTGAGGCCCATCCTTCTCTTCCCCAGCACCTGGGAAGGGCGGGGGAGGCTCAACGCAAAGAGGGTCGCTGGGGCTCAGGCACACTCAGGAGAGAGCCAGCCGGTAACCTCCTTGGCTGGGGCCAAGGACAGCAGGGCCCTGTCCGTGAAGTCACGCCCTCCTTGGGGTGGGGGTGGGGGTGGGGGTGGGGGCAGGGGTGGGGTGGGGGCGGGGGCGGGCCCATCTGCTGCCCTTCTGCGGGAAGTGACCTCTCCATCCCACAGAGAATTCCCTGCAGAAACTAATTGCCTGGAAGCATAAATAACACGCCCCAGGGACAGCGTGGGGGTGGACGGTGAGGCCCCCACAGGCCCCCTGAACGGGGAACAAAGCAGGCCTCAGCTGCTCGGAGCCCACCCACCCACTGTTCCCAGGGAGGGGGCGCTGGGGAAGAAGCCAGGATTTCAGAGATGTGGACATCTGGGCCCAGGGAACTCTCTGGGTCCTATGAACACACCTCTCTAACAATAGCGACTGACAGCCAGCAGCCCCGGCCCCACCAGACCCCAGTGCCAGCCCCAGACACACACACATGCCCCACCTATGTCCCGGGAGGTGCCAAGAGGGTCCACATCCCTTGGTCAAGCCTGCAGCACCGTGACCGTACTCAGCACAGGCAAGGGGGCTGTCCTCAATCCCCCGAAGTCCCCATAAGCCCCTGGGGGTGGGCTGAGCCCTCACTGGAAGACGAGGGGACTGAGGCCAGAGCGGATACAAAAGCCCAAGGTCATCCTGGGTGTGGGGGCGACGGATGCTCTGTCCCTACCCGGGACCCCCAGCTCCCACCCAGGACCCCCAGCTCCCACCAGGGACCCCCAGCTCCCATCCCGGACGGGCCCCAGATGCAGCCTGGCGAGGAAGGCTGCTTTCTGCCACCCGGCCCTGGATGGAAACAATGAGAGACCCTCGGAGGCAGAGAATGGACAGTGCACCCTTGCGGCTCCCCCAGAGACCAGGCAGAAGGGAAGTCGGTGAAGTGTGCACCCCACCCGCCGTTATTCTGCTATCCGATTATTCCGATCAGCCCCAGGGGGAGCACGGTCACACCTGGGCTCGGGTCCTGGCTGTGCCACCCGCAGGCCACTCACCCCTCTGTGCCTCTGGGTCTCCGCTGAGTTGGGATGAGCACATCACGGGGTCCCCTCCCCAGGAGGGGGAGACACCCTGAACGTATGGACGGGGCCCTCAAGCCCTACGATCCCCCAGGTGACGTCTGGTCCCCTGGCTGGGCTCCGATGTCTCTTGGTGATTTTCTATCCCCAACCCCACCTGCTCCCAGGCTCTAACTCCCCAGCCGCCCGTGCTGTACTCGGTGTTGAGCCCGGTGCTACGCCCAGGTCTCTTGCCCACTATTTATTTCCATAGTCCTGAGATACCAGCTTTTACCACCGTAACTACCGTCCGGGTCTGGGTCTTCTCCCGTGGCCGGCAGTGAGGGCTGCAGGGCGTGGAGGTGCTCAAGGCCGCCCCACTGCGCGCTTCGACGGGGCGGGAGGGCGCACCTCGCCTCAGTGTCTCTTACCGCGCCACGAAGCGGCCGCCGCGAATGAACACACACCGCCGCACCCCCGCCTCCCTGCGCGCTGGCTCTTGAACAAAGGCCAGGGACGCACTGTCCCTCCTCCCGTGTCCCTCGGGGTCTCCCGGAGCGGCCTCTGCAGCAACCACTGCGTCCGTGTGCGAGGCGAGGGCGGGCTTCCCTGCCGTCCCCGACTTTCGGCAGCAAGAGGAGACCGGCGTCCTCTGGAGCGTCAAAGCTGAACAAACCCGGATTGTCCCCCAATTGGTATCACGAACCTGGGCTAACTGATTCGTTCCAAGGGCGCCATCCCATCAGCTGGCTTCAAGGTACTTAACATCTGATTTCCAGACCCAGAGAGGCTGCCATTGGTGAGATCAATTGTAGGTGTGCACAATTTAACCCTCCCTCCTCTCCGCCCCACCCCCGGAGCAACAAAAGTGACCCCTCGCCCAGTAAAAGGCTGAGGGGCCCTGGCGAGATGGTGAGTCGCTCAGGAAGGAGACTGTCACCCGCATTTAACTGCGGTGCGTTCTGGGCAAGTCCCTGCCGGCCCCAAGCAGGGGGGCCAGCCTGAGAGCCACAGCCCCCAGGAGAATTCTTCTCACCTCCGACCTTCCCCCGGTGAGGCCAGGGGGGCCTGGACTGCGGGCCGGAAGGAGCAGCACCATCACCCACACTCTGCCCTCAACTTGGGAAGTCAAGGCCCAGAGAGGCACGGGCACAGACCAGGGGCCGGAAAAGCCTGGAACAGATGCCCCGGGACCCTGGAGAGGTCGGCTTTCCATCTCCTGGCCTCAGTTCCTCATCCGGGAGATGGGAACAACTATAGCCCTCACCTCTTCGGACGCAACGAGGACCAAAGGGGTTCGGGAATATGACGCCCAGAACGTCCCCGAGGCGCTAAGGCACAGACGTCTGTTTATAAGGCATTTCATTTAGAAAAAATGTTTCTTTCCTGTCCCCATTAAACCTCATCAGGCTTTCCAGACGCAACAGCGCTTTACCGAAGCTTCCAATGTTAATATCGATGCAAGGCTGGGCATCGACCCGGCGGCCTCTGCCAAAGAGCCTGAGCTGGAATATTAGTATTGTCTGTGACTAATACGTGACCCGGAGGGGCCGCTCCTGGGATGGCCCCACGAATTATCATCTCTGTAGCCGAAGGAGCTGCCAGCCTGGTGGGGGGGGGGGGGGGTGCTCTGCGGCTCATGAGCGGCAGCTGGGCGTGCATTCGCGGGGAGGGCGCCCCCAAGAGCCGTGGCAGGTGCGGACACCCGTGGGAGGCCTGAGGAGCCCCGTGCGTCCACGGAGCTCTGGGCACAGGCCGAGCTTTTAGGGGATGAAGCAGGCCGTGAGCCAAAGCCAGGAGCCCAGGCAGTGGCTCCTTCCGTGGAGTCAGGCAAGCCTGGCCTTGAATCCACCCCTGCACGACCACACGGGGCGCTCTCTGCCTCGGGCTCCCCGTCTGTGCTAAGGGGCTGCGGGTCCCCACCTCGCACCATTTCGGGGAGCGAGACAGGCAAACAAGCCCAGCAGGGTGAACGTTGCGGTTTCCCAGCTCCTGACGTGGTGTCTTCCCTTCGAGAGAAGCAGGGAAAAAATTCTAATAGAAAAAATTCTATTCTACAGGAGTGTAACTGTCCCCACCCGTGGCAAAGACACTGGCCAGCACTGCCCCCCCACAGCCCTTCTCCCTCTTCACGGAAGACGAGTTCAGGTGGGCCCACGGCTGCCTGGGTGAAGGCTCCACTTCCGTCCGCGCTGCAAGGTGCGGCCTCGGAAATGCGTTCTGGACAGCAGGTGAGAACGCGAGGCCGTGAGGAAGGCCCCTGCGCTTCCACCAAAAGCGCCGCCGCACCCTTTTCCTTCCCTGACGCGCGGCACAGAAGGGAGATGCGATGGCAGAGGTTGAGCAACCATCCTGCACCGCGAGGCGGAGGCCACGTGCCGGGGACGGGGCGGCGGAGCGAGGGGATGCTGGGAGCCGAGCCGCGCCCCTGCCTGGGCTCCCGTACCGGAGAGACGGCGTCCCGCTCGTTCCCCCACTTCACAGGGTCTCCTGCTTCGGCGGCCTCGCCCTCCTCACCGCTGGCCCCTTGTCCTCCCCAGCCGGCAAAGACCTGCCATCTCTTCTATCCAAAGCACAAAAACATTCAGATCCCCTAATACCCGTCTGGACATTTTCCAGTCTGAAAAGAAGTTCACCAGCAGGATGAGGGACCCCAGCAGGACCCCAGGCAGTCCCTCCAAGGGGCACCCCGGGACCACCAGCCACCTCCTGGGGTCCGGACCCACCGGCCCACTCCCTAAGACCTCCCCCGTGGTCAGCGTGCCCGTGAGCTCCATGCAGGTGGCCCAGAGGGCCAAAGGCTGTTGGTCCTACCATCAGTGGAGAACATTCTGGAAGCAGTGCCCACACCTCACACCAGGACTCGGCTTCTCGGGGGCCAGGAGCCACAGCAGAAGCAAAACAAAGAGGCAGGAGGAGATCCCTGTGGCCTCAAGAAGGGGAGCCATAGCCATGCTATAAGTGGGCTGCACCCCCCCCCCCCCCCACTCAGGGCCCGGGAGTAGCAGCAGGGAGATACAGGGAGGACCAGCAGGGAGCCAGTGCAGGGAGCAAGGGGTGGTGGTACAGAGGAGGAGGACAGGATGGAGAGGACGGATGCAGGGGAGGGCTGGGAGAGAATGCCCGGGGAGGACAGAGGCGTGGGGTAAACAGGAGGGATACAGGGGAGGGGGGAGGAGGGAGGGTGGGGAGGATGCAGGCGTGGGGTGGAGGGGAGGAGGGAGGGGAGGGACAGGAGGGTGGGGAAGGATGCAGGGGTGGGGTAGAGGGGAGGAATGTTGGGGAGGATGCAGGGGTGAGGTGGAAGGGAGGGATGCAGGGGAGGGTGGGGAGGATGCAGGGGTGGGGTGGAGGGAAGGGGAGGGGAGGGGAGGGAGGGCAGGGGGGAAGAAGGGAGACGCTGTGTGAGGGCCCGGCTAGGGGAGAGCTCGGGTGGGACGGGGAGAGCTCGGGTGGGACGGGGAGGCAGGCCCAGGGTGAGTGAAGGGGCCGCGCAGTCTGGCTGGTGAGCAAGGCAAGTGGACTGAGAGCCGGGAGCGTGCCCTGAACACAAACAGGCCTCTGTTTATTTTGCAAACGTGGCAGAGGCTGAGGCGGGCAGGGAACACGGACACCTTTGGAGAAGGCTCGCATCGCGGTCTATAAACACACACTCCCACGGGGATTAAGCCACTTGCCCAAGGTCACTCGGTGAGTCGGCCCCGGGGTCCCGAAAAGGCAGCCTTTGACTCTTCCCGGTTCCCAGCGCTTCCCCCCCGCCCGACGCGGGGCCAGACCGGAGGGCGGCCAGACGTCCCGCGTGGATGTCCGCCCCGGGTCTCTGGACCTGAGCGAGACACCAGGCGCAGAGGACAGGGGCCCAGGACCACGGCACAGGCCGGACGGAGGGGAGGAGGCAAAGATGGGGCCACACAGGGTCAGGTTCGGAGGCCACCGGGCGCGGACACCAGGGCCGGGCCCAGCTCGGCCCTCGGGAAACCTTCTCGGTTCCGTGAAGGAGGGAAGTTCAGAAGCGGGGCGCCCGCACAGCCCCCCCGGAGTTACCACCCGCACGGCGCTGGACGGGGCGTTCCGTGCGGCCCTCCCTTGCCACCAAGGCTGCCGTGTCCAGATGCGGCAGGAACGGCAGCGGCGTGGGCAGTGGTGGCAGCCGTGACAGTGGCAGTCGTGGTGACACCAGCCGCGCTGGTGACATTCGGTAGAGCGGGATCGATGGGAAAGGGGGACCGCACCCTACCGGCCCCACTCCACCGTGCGTCCAGGGAAGGTCACCGGCCCGGGGGTGTGTCTGAACCAGGAGCCCGCTGTCCCGATGCCGGTCCTCACCTACTCCCCCCGCGCCCCCCCCCCCCCCCGCGATGGGCAGTACGTGCCGGGCAGAGCGGGGACGGGGGCAGATGGGGCCTCGTGCCGGGAGGGACCTGGGCTGAATTCTGGGAAGCGGGACGGCTGGAGGCCCCGGGGGTCGTCTCGCCCATCCCCCACTCTATCCCTCCCACCCCGCTCGCTCGGGAGCCACAGCTCGTAGAGTTCACGGCCCCCCAGGAGGACACAGGGGCTGACAAGGCAACGGTGACCTTACCTGAGGGGACACTGCTGACACAGCGCCAGCCACGGCCAGGCCCGGGCCTGCTGTAACTGACCCACAGAGGACACCGAAGCTCTGTCACCAAAGGCCACCAACGCGGCCAGCAGCAAGCCACGGGACCGGAGCACCCCGCCAAGGCAGAAGCCGCTTCACTCCATCTGAGCCCAGAGGGACCCCCGAATACCGCTGGGGCCTCCCCGGGCAGCTGTTGTAGGAACCAGACCTTGGAGGATCTTCTAGGACACGCCCTGCCACTCGCCACCACCACACACAAGTCTCCCAAGGTGAGAACAGTCCACCTGAGCCCAGCCAAGTTCCAAAGCAGGGAGGGAGTACGGGGAAGGCCACGGCTCTGGCATGGTGCGGCCGCGAGAGGGGCAGACGGCCACCCCGTCCCCACGTCCTCCGGGCAGATCCTGAGCCCCCGCATGAACACAGCACACTCAGGAGGCCCCCAGAGAGGGAAAGAGCCCAGGACCCGGGACCCCGAGGAGGAGGACGACACCTGGGTCTGCACGATGGCAGGTACGGGCAGGTGCGGTCACGGTTCTGAGCGCACCCCGCGCTGTCAGAGGCACTGGCCCCCAGAGCAAAGTGCAGAAGACCCCGTGGTCAGAACCAAAGACAATCGATGCCGTGGGTCAGGCGGGGGAGGTGGGGAGGATGGGGGCCAAGGTTCTGGAAACAGCACAGGGGTGTCAGGAGAGAGGAGGGGGGCACAAAAGAGAAGCAGCAACACTGCGAAAACCACAGAGGAACCCAAATTAGCAGAGCCGCTGGGGAAGGGAGGAGGGTAGGTGCTGATGTTCTAGAGCAAAAACTAGAGGCTTGAGGTCAAGAAATCGAGAGCTAGGGCGATGAGCACATCACTGAGGGTCACGAAGGTGACCCAAGGGGAACTGAAGACAAGCTGAAATTGCAGCCCCTGGACGGGGTGGGGGCGGGGAGGTGCTGGCGGTGGAAGGGGGAGGGGACCGAGACCCTGCTTTTCATCCCAAGCCTTTCCGTACACGTGGATTGGGTTTTTTGGCCACGTACAGGTACAATTACTTGGATAAAAATACCAACGTAAATAAAAATTGCGTGATGAATCCCAACAGCCATCCGTGACCAAAGAGAGACCCGAAATGCGGCTGATGCACACATCGGAAGGTGATGCAGCCACAGCCTTCAACACTAATGAGGCACGGACGCCTCGCGACGTGGACGAACCTCGAAATCACCACACCGAGTGCAAGAAGCCGGACACGAAAGGCCACGTGCTGTGGGAATCCGTTTACAGGAAGCGTCCAGAGCAGGCAAATCACGGAGACAGAAAGCGGATTCGTGGCTGCCGGGGGGGAGGGGTGAGTAGGGACGGCTAATGAGTCCCGCGTGTCTTTGTGGGGTGATGGACACGTTCTGTAATTGGTGGTTGCACAACTCTGAGAAGATACTAAAGACCACTCAACTGCACGCTTTCAGGGGGTGAACTGCACGGTACGTGAATTACACCTCAATAAAACTGTTCTCTTAAAGAGCGAAGACGTGGCAAAAACACAGCCTCGGAGGCCGGAACCGGGGCTCCTGGTGGCTCAGTCGGCCGAGCGACTGACTCATGATCTCAGCTCAGGACATGATCTCACGGTTCGTGGGTTGGAGCCCCGTGTCAGGATCTGCGCTGAGACCTCAGAGCCTGGAGTCTCCTGCGGATTCTGTGTCTGCCTCTCTCTCTGCCCCTGCTCCGTGTGCATGCACGCTCACTCTCTTTCTCTCCCCAAAATAAACAAACATTTAAAAATTGTTGTAACAATTGAAAACAAACAAACACAGGGGCGCCTGGGGGCTCAGTCGGTCGAGCGACTGACGACTCGTGATCTCGGCTCAGGTCATGATCTCACGGTTCGTGGGGGTCCTACTCCCAGGTCCTCAGGACGCGACCTGATTTGGAAACAGGGTCTCTAGAGAGGTCCGCGGGGTGATATGAGGTGTCTCGGGCAGGACAACGGGACCGTGTCCTGCCTAAGAGGGGAGACTGGACAGAGACAGACTCGCACGGAGGGAAGACGTGAAGACACAGGGAGGAGACGGCCGTCTGTAAACCCAGGACAAAGGCACCAGCTCCCGCTGGGGTGCCTGGGGGCTCCAGAAGCCTGAGGAAACAAACTTGTGTTCAGGGCGTGCGGTCTGCGGTGCGTGGTTAGGGCAGCCTGGGCGGTGGGAGGCCCACAGGATCACAGGCAGGCCAGAACCTCTACCTCTAGACCTGAACTCCCCACCCCTGGGGTCCGTGTGCCACGCAGCCGTCTCCCCTGTCCCCTCTGCGGTCCCTGAGGCCACCCCCCGCCCGGTGGTGCTCCCCGCTTGGGCCCTGTGCCCCCCACCCCCGCATGAAGATTCTCTCCTCTCCGCCACAGCTCTGTGCGGTGCGGCCAAGCCGGCCTCGTCCCCAAGGCCACTACTGAGTCAGCCGCTCGGAAGGGCCCGTGAAGCCCAGTTCCCCGAGAAACCTCCGGAACACGGAGCTGCAGGAAGAGGGCCTCTCTGGGCCTCGACCTAAAAACACTTCCTGCACCCAGAATCAGGGAGATTTCCATGCGGGTGGGCAAGGGTCTGCGCCGCCCTCCTGGGACCCACCCCAGGTTGGCTGGCCAGTGAGCGGCCGAGGGGCGGGCCCGGCTTGGCTCCTGGGGTATCCGCACCTCACGCACACCCTTCCTTCCACCACGGTTAGGATGCCTCCCGAAGAATACCGGGGAGACAAGCGCCACCTGCCCAGCTAGGGCGCGGGGCACAGCCTGCACGCGTGTCCTCTGTCGGTTACAAAACATCAATCCCATGTTCGGGGTCAAGGAACCCCACCAACCCACCTCCAAGTCCAAGGAGGGCCCTTCCTCCCCCGGAGCAACTAAAGACCCCCCACCCCCACCCCGTGTGCCATCCCAGAGGCTGGCCACCCATCCCTGGTCACTGCTTCAAATTCAGGCTGATTTTGGCCGTGCACCTGTCCCCCAAGCGAGGGCTCAAGTCTCCGCAGCCTCGCCCCTGCTGGCCCAGATGACGAGGAGGCAGGTGGAGACGTGGGGGGGAGGCTCTTTGACCCAGCTGGTCCAGCAAAAGCCAAGAGACTAACCGGGTCCCAGGTGGCTAACTCCAACCTTGCCCAAGTGGCAGAGCCCCTCGGAGAGGATTTCTGGGATGGGAGAAGCCTCTCAGGCATCAGAACTGATTTATACGCTCTGGAGGGAAGGCTGACATTTCCTAGATCCCACCGCCATCCTCGTAAGTCAATTCCTGTTCTCCGCGTTCTCTGTCGGCTTGGGCCGTGCCAGCCTTTGTAAATAAATGCCAGGCTTAATGAGTTGCAAAACAACCAGGCTGACAGTAACAAAGAGAAGGGCAGTCGTCGGGCAGTCCCGCACTTGGGGTGATCACAGAGGCGCAAATGAGGCAGCGGGGAGCGCCCGGGGGGACGCCTCCCTCCCACCCCCTCACCGTCACCCCAGGGAGCAGAGGAGGGCGGAGGCCAGGGAGAGGGGCCCGTGGTCCCCTGGCTCCCTAGTCCTGCTCCAGTGGGCAGGGAGGAGGTGGGGAGCCTGCCCGACAGTGTGGAAGGCAGAAGGAAAAGCCACCCGAAAATGGGAGGTACAGCCCCGTGTCCTCCCTCACACCCTCTTCGCTGCCCTGTCACCCTCCCTGATGCCCCCAGCCTGTCCCAGCCCCCCTGGCACACCAGCGCTCTGCGGTCACTGCACCACTGACCTCTCCTCCCCACTCCGTGCTCCCGGAGACCAAGGCACGGGTCCAGTCTAAGAGCAGGACACAACCCAAACCCAAACCCAAACCCAGACAAGGGAAATGACTAGGAGGCTAATCCCTTTTCCGTCCCCTCTGTGGCCTGTGGCCCCATGGCCCACGATTGCCACGGAGGGTGACGCTTTCTGAAATGGTTTCTGCTGAGCAGGACGTATCTCAACATGGAAATGGCAGGAAACAAAGAAGGACAAGCAGGGCGCTGGGCGCGCCGCTCACAGAGAACGCCGACAGGGCCCAGGAGGGAAGAGCGCCCCCCAGGGTTGTGCGGTCAGGAGCCCCGACAATGGGAAAGCGGTGCCCGGTCGGACCCTTGATGGAGCCCGGGCCACGTCCCCTCGGGAGGAACTGGGACCAGGAACACCGGCTTCTGTTTCCACATCCGCCGCCCGGAGCGCAGAACCCAGTGAGCACGGAGTGCCAGTAAGGGCCCCGGGGCGGGTCCCGTGTCCCCCCACCCCCACCGTCTCTCCCGAGGCGTCACTCGCCTGGTCGGTTTCTTTCCTTTTACGCTGTGTGTTGCTTCACGGCCACTTCAGATCGTTTGCACAGCGAAGGGGGTGCTAATCCGTGAATTGCCGAGTCCCACTTTCTTCCAGAGGCCGCGGCGGATCTGCTGCGTGGCCACTGTGCGCGTGGCCTCGCGGAGAAGCACCTGCTAGCACTTCCCCAAAAGCCGGCGCTGTGGTGGCGGGTGTGGGGATCAGCGTCCACGCGAGCTCCCCCCCCTGCCGCCCCCCCCCCCAAGAGCAATGCCAGAGAGCGAGTGGGGGGGACACGGCCTCAGTCGTCACCTCCCCCCGCGGGGCCAACAGGCTCCTGAAACAGCAAACCCCCAGAGAGCCGTGCAGCCACACGAACGCCTTCCTGGAAAAGCCTGGAACCTCTGAACCTGATGGCCCGGAGGACGCGGGGAGGGGGCGGCCTCAAGTCAACTCTGAGCCCTGAAGGGGACTGTGGGGAGGGCCGCTCGGATGCCCTTTGCAGCTCGGGGTCCCTCTGGGGCGGCACATCGGCAGCTCGGGTGGCGGGAGCCTGCATCCCGCGGCGGCAGCAGGCCCACTCGCCTGGGCTGGCTCGGCAGCCCCCACAGCTCCAAGGACACCGTGCGGGGCCCGGTCACCAGTAACGGGACAAAGGACCGCCTCCGGGATCCCGAGGTGAGCACGCCAAGCGGGAGGGGCTCAGTAGAAACAGGAGAAGCACACGAGCTGGTGTGAACACCGGACTCAAAGGATCAACTTCGAGCGGGAGCGCGGGGACGTCCCGCCCAAATCCAGGCACCTGCAGGGATCGTGGTGACCGTCAAACCTGCCGGGCCCCACCCTGCGGAGAAAGCACGTTATAAAAACCGGCTATCGAATCGGCCGACCATCCTCTCCCGCCGGAGACAAGCTGGAAGCTGGGTCGGGCTTTCTCGTCTCGTCTGTCTTCCGCAGGGTGGGGTGATGTGGCCGCCTCTTCCTGGCCGGAAGGCCACTCACAGAGCTGAGTCCGGGCCCTAGAGCCCACCAGCGGGTCCCAAGCGGGTTCCCCCGCTGCTGAGCCGTGTGACCCACGGACCGGCAGGGCAGTCGATAACCCCCAGGTCTCCGTGTCGTTACCTGCAACACGGGTCAGGGCGCCCGGCTGCCACTGACAACGAGACTGCCCACACACAACCCAGTTTCTTTGCCGTCCTTGCCACGGGCGAGGGGGCAGGCCACAGCGTGTCCCCCCCTCCCCCCACCGCCCCCGTGCAGGTTCCGCCGGCCTGCCCACGGCCATGCGTCTCTGGGAACGCGGTCTCGCGAGGGGACCCGCCTCAACAAGCTACACACACACAGAAGTGCACAGAACAGTGCCCGGCACGAGCGTGCTCACTAAACGTCGGCACGTGTGGACGGAGGCCCGCAATCCCGGCCCCGGCGGACGTGCTCTGGGCGGGGGACGGGGGGCATGCGGGGGCCCGGGCCACAGGAACACTCCGACCACACCTGCTCTCCTCGACTCCGAAGCTGCTTCCACGGATCCTACTTCTGTTTATTAACGTGTCCAAACACACGTTAACTCTAGATTCCTCGTGGACGCCAACACGGACGAGCTCATAAATCACTCTCCCCCCTAAACTCAGCTGCTTGTAGGGCAGGGACAGCTGGCGGCCTCCCAGCTCCGTCCTCGCCTTCAGCCTCACCGGGTGCACGCACGCGGTATCGGGGACAGCCCAGTACGAAAGACCCCATTTCCCAGGCTCCCTTGCTCCCTTGTAACCATGTGACCACCCTCTGGCCAATAAGGAGAAACTAGAATGGGGAGGGGTATTTCTGCAAAGTCTGCTTAAATGAGCCGGCTTCCCCCTCACCATCCTCCATACTGCCTGGAATAGAGAAGAGACGGCTGGAGCTCTTGCAGCCACTTCAGACCATGACCTTGAGGACAGAAACCAGTGATGAGGAGGTGGGGAAGAAAGATGGAGGTGCCCGGGTCCCCGATGATCCCATGGCACCGTCATACCCGCTCTGCACTGTGTACACCCAAACTTCCTCACAGGACAAAGTAAATCCTTGTGGGTTTACGCTACTGCTGGGAGGGACCTGGTTATCAGCAGCCAAGCCTATTCTAACTGATACGGCCAAGAGGCAGGCTCGGGACTTTCATGTGAAGACACAGGACCGAAGGAGCACCATGCTGTGAGCTCCCTAATTTAACCTGAACTGACCCCCCGCCCCTTTGCAGAGGAGGGAACCAGGTCCAGTGAGTCACTTGCCCAAAGACACAAGAAAACAGGGGAAGTGAGTGGAAGACATCTGACGAGAGCCCCCGCGAGCACAGAAGAAGATCTGGGGAAGCCTAACAAATTCCCGCAAAGAGCAAGGCCATCCTGAGACATCTGAGATCCGCGTGCTTATTTAGGGGTCGCGGCACCAGCGGGACACAGCCAGAAACGGACCGTGGTCCCCGGACTGTCAGTGTGGGCTGGTGGGAGGCTGTGGGAGGTCGGGCAGGGCAGAGCCGAGTCTCAGGAGCACAGGGTTGGTCTCTACTGTCTCGATGCTTAATGAAAGGAGCGTATTCGCAAACCATCGGTGTAACTGGAGGCAAACTGTTTTTAAGATCTTATTTATTTTTATTTTTTTAATGTTTATTTTTGACCAAGAGAGAGAGGCAGAACATGAGCAGGGGAGGGGCAGAGAGAGAGGGAGACACAGAATCGGAAGCAGGCTCCAGGCTCTGAGCCGTCAGCCCAGAGCCTGACACGGGGCTCGAACTCACGGGACTGCAAGATCGTGACCTGAGCTGAAGTCGGACGCTTAACCAGCTGAGCCACCCGGGTGCCCCTAAGATTCTATTTTTAAGTAATCTCTACGCCCAACATGGGGCTCAGACTCACAACCTCAAGATCAAGAGTCACACGTTCCACCCACCGAGCCAGCCAGGTGCCCCCGGAGGCAAATTTTCTTATAAGCAAAAACAACAACAACAAAAAGCATGCCTCACTCACAAACCTGTTCCCCGAGCCTTGCTCCAGAGTGGCACCACCCCTCAGAACTTTCTGGAATGAGGGAGATGCTGGGTCTGTCTGCACTGCCGAATACCGGGTTCCCCGGCCACGTGTGGCCCTTGAGAAAATGAACATCCAACTGTGGCTAATCTGTCACAGATTTACGGAGGTCCGATCAACACGCAACAAGCCTCACGTATTTCAAGCGTTAAATTCGATCGGTTCTGACATACACACCCCTGAAAGTACCGACACAACCGAGACAGTGAGCACATCCATCACCCCAAACGTTTCCTCCTGCCCTTTGCTCTCCCCTCCCAATTGTACGAACAGGGTGGTCCCGAGGGTCCTCCGGCCCCCAGTCCAGGGCCAGCGGACGCTTTGGCTGGCCCTTCGCCCCCAGCCAGCCTCCTGGCCTCACGGCACGGCTTCCCCAGGACTGATTCTCAGGCCCAGCCTGTTGCACAGCCTGGGTGCTGGTACAAAAAATACGGAGCCTGGGGCCCCAATCCAGGGGTGCCTGGGTGGCTCAGTCAGTTAAGCGTCTGACTTCAGCTCAGGTCTGATCTCATCATTTGTGGGTTCGAGCCCCGCATCGGGCTCTGTGCTGATGGCTCAGAGCCTGGAGCCTGCTTGGGATTCTGTGTCTCCCTGTCTCTCTACACCACCCCCCCCCCAAATATAAATAAACATGAAAGAATTTTTTTTTAAAAGAAACACATATTCGGTCTTTGACCCCAGATCCTGACACGGGGCTCCTAAACCCCTTGGAATTTCCTGGGTGAGAGGGACACCTTTTGTTTTAATGAGGTGACCCGGGGCGGGCTCCTGGATGGCTCGGGATGGGGACTGGCCACCGGAAAGACCACGCCGTGGTCAGAAGCGTGACACTGCAGCCCCAGCCCCCACCCTCCCGGCAGGTGCGCGTGTGAGGGAGCCTCCACCAGATCCTGACGACGGGGCCCGAGAGGGCACGGAGGCTCCCTGGCCTCCCCACGCCGCCCCCTGGGGACCTGTGCCCCTGGCTGCTCCCGCGACCTTGGTGATACGCCGAGACTCTAGCGTAGACGGTCTTCTTGGGTTCTGGAGCCACTCTAGAAAGTCATCGAGCCCAAGGAGGGGCCGGTGGGAGCCCTGAGCCACAGCCGGTCCGTCAAAAGCACAGGTGACAACCTAGAACTTGCGACTGGCACGTGGGGGGCGGGGGAGGCGGGCTCTGGGAGTGAGCCCCCCCACCCGTGGGGGCTGCTGACAGACGCACACACTCGTGGGAACAACTCTGCACACTGGAGGGCACGCTGTCCCCGCTGTGACTTTTGTCCCCACCACAATTCTCCACCAAAAAATGCCCCCTGGGTGGGGTCAAGGTTCCGGGCCCCGTGCGGAGAGTGGCGTTCACCTCTGTGCTGAGAGAGCCCCCACGGACACGTGCCGACGGTGACCGCCAGGGGACACGGTCCCCGCAGGGGTCCCCTGAGAACCGCAGGCTCTGAATGCCGCTGCCGGGACGCCAGAGCAAGCCGACCAGACCCCGTCCCCGCCGAGCTGCCTGACGTTCGACAGCAAACGGAGGCGAGATGCTGGTGATTCGGGGAGGTCCCAGGCAGCCCCCGAGAGCAGCGTCCACACGGCGTTTGGCACGGTGCAGAGGCTCCAGGGCGAGACGCAGAAGTCGGGAAAAGGTTTGCTGGCGTTTCCTGCTTCCAGAGAGATCGTGTGAGCCCCCGGGGGCCCGGCCCCACCTCCCTGTTCTGCCGGGAGCTGTGGGTCTGTTTAATGAGCCCCGAGAATGAACGATAAATGCCAGCTGTGTTCCAGAAAGAACCAGGCCCCCGGAAGGACGCCCCCGTGTATTTGGGGGAGGAAAGAACGACACCTGAGGTCATCTCCACAAAGTACCGCCACGTCATTCATTCTGCAAACGTTTCTGGGGCCGCAACTACGTGCCAGGCGCTGCGCTGGTTCCTCGGATCTACGGGTGGACAAGAGACACAGCCCGGCCCCCGTGGGACCCGCGTTCTCCGGGGAGAATGACATAAGCCACTAGGATAGTTCTCAGTGCTCAAGAGAGAGCGTGGCAGAGGACGGGGATGGGGTGTGGGGAGGGGTGGTGAGAACAGGGGAAGCGGGCGAGGACCTGAAGGAGGGGAGGGTCAGGCCGAGCAGCCATCTGGGGAAAATGCAATCCGGGCAGAGGACTGGCACGTGCAAAGGTCCTGGGGTAAAGATGGCCTGGCTTGATGGAGGAGCTGCGAGAGGCCAGCAGAGCTGGGCAAGGGCAGGCAATGCAGGGAGCGATGGGCCTGAGGGACAGGCGTGCCCCCTGGGCCACGATGACCATTGCGGGGGCGCTGGCCCTTCCTCTGAGTATGAGGGAACCCAAGGCAAGGTTTGAGCAGAGCAGGGGCACAATCAGACTTAGATCCGGCACGGTCGGAGAACAGGCTGGAGACAGCAGTGGGATCAAGGGCATCAGTAGACGGAACAGACCGGAAAAGGCTGAAATGACCCAGCTGCGAACTTGACCCAGCCGCCAACAAGAGAGACACACAGCGGTGGGTCTGGATTATCATTCAGGGTTCCCCAGCCTCGGCCAGTGGCCTCTGGGGCTGTCCTCTACTCTACCCCCAGATGCCAGGAGCATCCCCGGGCCCCAGCTGTGACCACACCAAAAACTGGCTCCAGATGTCAAAGATGGCCCGGCTGAGAGCGGCCCGGTCCGACCCAACTGAGGGGGAGCAGGTGCCACCGGTGGGGGGGGGGGGGGGAGCCTCCAGGAGGGGCAGAGCCGGGGAGGGAGGCCAGGATCCTGGGACACCGCTCTGGGTGCGTCGCGTGCCCATCAGGCTCTCTCTGGACGGGGAGGGCAGAGAGAAAGCGCCAGCACGGGGCCCGAGGAGAAAACCGCGTGAGGGTGCATGGCGCTCTGGAGTCAGAGGGACAGAGCAGAGAGCTGACCACGGATTCAGCGCCGTGGAGGCCACGGAAGGGGCCACGCCGGTGGCATGGCGGGGACAGAGGCCTGCACAGAACGGACTGGGCAGAGGAATCAGCTGCAGACCAGCTGCAAAGCCACCCAGGTCTGACCCAAAGAAGCCCCCCGGCCCCGCAGTCACGGCGCAGGCACCCCAGCCCTGCAGCCCACAGTGCCCAGCACACCTTCCCGCCTAACAGAACCCCATCCCTCTACGACCTTCCTTCCCTGTCCAGCCGGCCGCGGATGCCCCCAGCTGCCCCCCCCGGCTCCTGCGGCCGGTCCAGGGGCCCCCACCAGCTCCCCGACCCCAACCCGCTTTCCAGCCACGCACAAGGGTGCACAGAATCCAATGGCTACTGAGGACACCGACTGGTCCTTCCTGACAGACACACATTTCCCTCCCATATCCTACCCACCCCTATCCCTTCACTGTCCCTCCTGTCCCCACACGTCCTAGCACAGCCACAGCGGAGGAGGGGCGGGACAGCGCCTGGCCCCACCGAGATGCTCAGATCCTGGAGCCGGGATACAGAGACCATGTTCTGCAGCCACACTGGCCGCTGGATGGTCACGGAGATGGGGCGGCAGCTAAGAATGCCATTTGGGAATGGCCATGGCGGGTTGTGGGGATGAGGGAGGAGACAGAGCGAGCCCTCGGTAGAAAGGGACAGAGAGAGGACACAACACCACCAGGCGGGTCCCGGGGAGAACGTGACCCCCCTCAAGAAAGCCCTCCTCCCGGAGCCCGGACGGTGCACAGACATGCCTCCCGTGGCATGGATGGCCAGCCGGTTAGAGCGTCACAGCAGTCCTGAAACAAAGCCGCGACCAAGCGACAGTGACAACCCTGCTTCAATCCGTCAGACCCCAAACCCCGGGAGGCGACCGCGCTGCCTTCCCAGCCAGGAAGGCCCGGCCCCGCCAGTTAGACACAGAACTACACCCGAAGCCAGCAATTCCACTCTGAGGCACGTGCCCCCAAGACACGAAAGCAGGCGTTCAAACAGATCCTTGCACACACGTTCACAACAGCGCAATCCACAAGGGCCAAACACCCCAGGGTCCAGCAGCAGCCAGACAGATTGTGGCACATCACGGGAGGATAAACAGGAACAAAGCGCCGGCCCCATCGATGAACCCTGAAAGCGTCACGCCGAGTGGAAGAAGCCAGACACAAAACCCGCGTGACACAGGATTCCATTTCCACGCAGCATCCGGAAGAGGGGAGTCCAGAGGGACGGAAGCAGGCGGGCGGTTGCTGGGGGCTGGGGGTGGCTGCCACGGGCCCGGGGCTTCCTTCCGGCCTGACGGACGTCTTCTGAAACTACATGGTGGCAATGGTCACACGCCTTAAAGCGGCTACCACGGTAAGTTCTGTGCCACAGGCATTGCACCACCACCGCCCCAGAAAAGAGGAGACCGAGGGCTCACGGGTGGGAGGGGGCCGCAGGAGGCACGTGGGTGCCGTGTGCACGAGCCTCGCAAACACCGGCGTGTTCGGCAATGCCCGCTCAAGGGCCCAGCCCCGTCTTCAAGGGCTCCATGACCTCAGGACGGTCCCGGGGCAGGGCACAGGGGCTCCACGGCCCCGCTCCTTGGGATGGAGGTCATCACCGGAACCCCGTCCCCACCCCCCAATCTGATGTTTTCCAAGGGATTCAACACGTCCTGGGATTCCACGGCTCCCACCGCCGGCTTCCGGCTGAATGTCTGCCCAGAGACACAGTCCCCACGACGAGAAACTTTTCATTTGAAGGAAATGCAAACTGGGGGGGGGGGGGGGGGGGCCTGCCCCCTTTGCAAAGCACCCGAGACCGTGAGCCCTCAGGGTGCCCCTCGTCTCCGCAGAGAAGCACACGGGAAAACACAGGACGCAAAACGCACACGCACACGCACGCAGACACAACACACACGCACACAGTACGCGCGGGCCACACTCTCCCTTCCCGAGGGCTGGTGGAAAATGGGCAGAGGCCCCAGCCACGCCCATGGGGACAGGAGGGAAGGAGGGGCCTCGTCGCCCGCCTCTCCCCCCTGGCGGGGAGCGTCTCGCTCAGATAAGGCGGAATAAAGGACAAGATGAATTGCCAGCCGGCGCTGCACGCTAACGGACAGTGATTCATTTCCCAAGTTTCTCTCCTGGGGAGATCCCTCCTTGCACAAAGGGAGGGTTGTGGGCGCTGACAAAGGCCGGGCGGGGCCTGCCAGCTCAAGCCTGGAAAATGCAAGAACACCTGCCTCCCACCTCCGGAGCCCCGTTTCCTGGGCCCCCGACAGGCCACACGGGCGCGGGAAACAGTACGACTTTTAACGGGGAGCTTGGTGCTTTGAGACGCAGGGGTGGGTGAGCGGGAGTCTCAGCGGCCGGTGGAGAGGGAGAAAGAGCAGGGGGAGGGGGGGAGGGGGGAGGCCCCGCACCAGAGGGACAGGGCGGATGCTGAGGGACCGGCCTCCATGGCAGAAGGACAGGCCCACCTCTCCAGTACAGCTGGCTTTTCCGGACCAACCTCAATTTTGTCCGCTCCCCTGCAAACACGCCTCGGATGCCTCCAGTCGTGCTAAGGCACTTATTAAGTGCCTTCTGTATGCATCCCCAACAGCATCAGCCGTGTGTCCCAGAGCCAGTCACCCTACCTCTCTCGGGGCTGGTGCCCAGCAAAAGCTCGCAGAGTATCGAGAAGGGGCTGCTCCTCTCAAGGGGCCCTAATGCCCCGCCGTCCCCGCCCCTGCTTCCCTCCCTGACTATCTCAAATGTCTCTCCTCACCAAACCCAAGCAGGCCGCAGGCCAGCCCTCCCTGACCGGGGCTGGCGACGGCCCCGCCGGAGAGCTCATTCAGTTTTCTGCACTCTGTGCCTCTCTGCCTCAGGGGCCCCCAGCTGGTCCTCCCCTTGGAGAGCCCAAGCTCCTTTTCTGTTCTTAATCAGAACCCATTCTCGAGAGAGGATTCAACAAACTCCTCAGTGCTGAGAAGCGAGTGATAAAGCCTAACGGGTTACCTACATCAATAGGAACAAAGTCAAAGGAATGACTCCCTAATGGTAGAATGTCAAGTTGAGTATGTTTTATGACATATCAGGGAACTGAGAACCTACCATGAGAGAAAGAGAAACTCTTTTTTTTTTTTTTACGCAAGAAAGGCTTTTTTATGTTCACAAGAGCTAGAGATATCATTTCTAGCAAGTTGCAAAGACATAATCTCCAAAGAGCCATTAGCGACTCAAAAACAAAACACTGGCCCCACTGAAAATATGCACACCGTACAAAGGGGCCACGGCTCTTCCAGACGGATCAGACCCAACTCTGAGCCCAGCCCCACGGGGTTGCACTTACCCACAAAGGTCCCGAGGCAGGGCCACCCACCCTTCTCTGATGAGGAAACTGAAGCTTACGGAGGAGAGCAATCCGCCCGGTCAGGCATCCGTGAAAGGGCCAAACTGGGGGCGCTGGGGGGACTCAGTCGGTTAAACAACCGACTTCAGCTCAGGTCGCGATCTCACAGTTCGTGAGTTCCAGCCCCGTGTCAGGCTCTCTGCTGTCAGCACGATGCCCATTTTAGATCCTCTGTCCCCCTCTCTCTGCCCCTCCCCTGCTCGTTCTCTCTGATAAACTTTAAAAAATGAAGGGCTGGATTGGTCCTGCGCCCCAATTCTAGACAGAACCCAAAAGACCTGGAACAGAGAATCCTTGAGACACAAGAGTGCTGGTTGGACCCCGCCTTGGTCCACACCAGCGGCTGTCAGAACACCACCGACCGCCGACAACCACAGAGGATCCTGACGCTGGGTGAGGCCGGCTTCTCGTGGCGCCCTGGGGTCCCTCCCCCGAGGCTCACCCCACGACCCACTCCCCTCCCAAAGCCCCCGTATCCTAACACCTCCACCTTGGGGTGACTTTGGGGGGACACACCCCCGGCCCACAATGGCCCCGCACCTGCTGGCAGAGACTGAGCCCGTGAGACGGAGAACTTAACCAGCACCGTGACAGGGCTGGATCCCACCGGCTGGGACCCCCCCCCCCCCCTCAAGCCCGGCTCACCGCCGTTCCCAGGAGCACGGCTAGGTGCTCCTTTCCCAAACCTCCTTCCAAAGGGCGTCAGCTATTTTCTCATTTCCCTGCTTCACTGGCTCTATCTTCCAAAGTGATTGAGATTCTAACACCATTAAACATGATTTAATTTGCTTTTCCTAATGATATGCCCACAGTATGAGGACATCTCTCCTTTTCCACTTGAAAGACATCTCAGGGTGATTTCCACCAGTTAAGTTAATAGAGAAACCATTAGAAACGTTACAGAGGAATTGGTGCCTCCAGCTCAGCCCCAACTATTTTTACACCGAGGAGGCGTGTGGTCTTTGCTGCGACAGAAGGACAAAACAGGGCAGAAAGCCTGTTGCTGATAATTGTCTTACTCCTGCGTTTTCAAGTGCCTCTGTCTGTCGACTGAACCCACTTCCAGCTGCCCCGGGCTACCTCCATTACCAGGAACCATCTAGAAATCCAGGCCAGAGGGGCGCCTGCGTGGTTCAGTCGGTTAAACGTCTGACGTTGGCTCAGGTCACCATCTCATGGCTCGTGAGTTCAAGGCCCGCGTCAGGCTCCATGCTGACAGCTCAGAGCCTGGGGCCTGCTTCAGATTCTGTGTCTCCCTCTCTCTCTCAGCCCCTCCCCTGCTCATACTCTGTCTCTGTCTCTCTCTCAAAAGTAAATGAACAATGAAAAAATTTTTTGATTAAAAAAAAAAAAAAGAAATCCAGGCCAGAGACGAGGGTCTACAGAGTGCACCCCTCCACGGCACCTGCTGGGAGGCATTTCTGTGCATTCACTGGCTGGGGTCCTCGACGTGGGTCCCGCACGTGGGTCTCACTCGAGCCTCAGATCCCCACAAGGCTGGTGTCCTATCCACTCCCATTTTGTAGATGAGATGACTGAGGCCAGCGAGCTTCTGTAGCATGACCAAGCTCACCCACTGAATCGGCACAAGGCAGAACCCAAGCCTGGGCCTGTCTGACCCCCGTCCCGTCCTTGGCCCCCGGATCCACAGCGTCCCTAAGATCTGGGGTCTGGGGTCGTGTTTCTGAATCATGTCCACCACTTAACATTCTTATCCTGCCCGTTTCCCTGACCTGCCCGTGGCCCTCATGGTTTACAGTTTCCCCGTCCATAGCGGCCGCCTCCCTGGCCTCCCCTGCAGCCACACTCCTGCGTTTCCAATGCTCCCCAACTACCTGCTGGAGGGTAAAAGCACCCCTGTGCCAGTTCCAGAACCTTCCATGGGAGGAGCACTGTGGCCACCTTCCCACGTTCTCACTACCAAGCTGCAAAGCAGGACTAATGAGAAATGGAAGCCTCTGGAAAGTTAAGCAACTGCCGGACCTCCCGGCCCGCGGAGGCCAGGCTGCAGGCACCACGGAGCTGTTCCCCCGTGACCTGCCCCGGACGCAGCCCCGGCTGGCGGCCTCCCGGAAACCAGGCACCCAGACGCCCAGCCCAGGGCCTCCCTGTCCCCAGTGGCCAGGAGAGTGAGCTGCCCTCCCTGCCTTCCTCATCCACAGGTCATCTCTGACCTGTGCCCACTCGGCGAGGAAACGCGCCAGGACACCAGACTCTTCCTGAACATTCCTTCCACTTGGGAGGGAGGAAGGGCACTGAGCCATTTTTGCCACCAGCTAAAATATTTCAGTCTCAGATCAAGAAGGAATGCAAACCGGAAACAGCACAGAACTCGGAGCCAGATGGATGCAGTCTGTCTCGGGGAAGCAAAGTGAACAGTCCGCTCTTGTCATCCCCAGGCCCCGGCGGCCGAAGGGGCCCCAGCGTGGACCCGCCCTCGGGCCAGGAGAAGCCCAAACATGCAGGGACCACGCCACAGGCCGGGAGCCAGGGTGCCCCCTGAGATACGCCATCAGCAACTCCCACGGGTGAGGGGGTCTGCCGTCCGAGGCTGAGCCCGGGGCCTCATCGGGTCGTCCTGAAAGGCTGTACTCAGCCCCCCATCGCCTGGGGCCTGGGCTCCCGGGGCCAGAAGAGAAAGGCCAGTTTCTGTCTCGGACCCACAGCAGGTCACAAAGCAGGCCCGTGTCCCCGTCTATACAAGGGCCGGGCCGGAAGACTGCTCCTTCCTCCCCGGATGCCCGCCCTCAGAACGCCCCGGCTGACCCTCCGGGACCCCATGACACCGAGGAGCCCTGGGGTGGCCTGGGGCTGGGGCTGCCGTCACCCGTCACCCTCTGAGCTCCCTCTCCTGCCTCCCCACACCTGCCAACCTGCCACGGTGCCCGGTGCTGACCGGCTGTGCCCTCTGCACAGATAGGGGCCCTAAGCGGGGTCCTGAAGGTCACCATCCCCACAGTCTCCAAGCACCCCCGCACACCCCCAAACTGAATATACCCAACCACTGACTTCCTGCCGCCCCCTTTCCGGCTGGAGCACACTCCGTGTGGGGCACCGCCACCAGGCGTGGACCAGAAACTCTAATTGGAGATGTAACTCATAATTAACCTTTGATTAATTAAAAACGGGAAAACTAATTACTTAATAAATGTCGTTGGCTTCGTTGGCGTAATATTTGAAAACGTGCGGCCCTAAGAGGAGAGGAGGGTATTCAAAAGGGTCCTTGGGGGACCAAAGCCGGGCGTGTGGACCCAGCAGATTCCCTGGAGCCCTCGGCCCTCAGACCCCAAACTCCTACGTGCGGGAGAGAGCAACCCGCCCCCCCCAGACAACACAGCAGCAGACAACACGGGGTCCGTCCCGCTCACAACTCTGTCCCCTGCACCTGGCCCAGGTGGGCACTCCTTAAGTGGTTGTGGAAGGAAGGGGTGGGGGGCACTGAATGTCCAGAGCCGGCTGTGTCCTGCTCCAAGGTCCCTCGCCTCTGGGTCTCAAGCCCAGACATGGCACAACCCATCTCCTAACCGCTGCCTCCCACAGCCTCACGGACAGAATGAGGGCTGCAGCCGGGCCCCGCTCTGAGCTCACCCCTTCCTGACAGTGACACTGAGCAAGCACGGTGCCTCCGGTCTAAGGAGACCCCGGACTGGGGTGCCCGGGGGGTTCTGACCGTTAAGCGTCCAACTCTCGATCTCAGCTCAGGTTTGATCTCAGGCTGGTTGTGGCCGCAGCCACTTCATCCCCAGGAGGGCCCCGCGAC
The DNA here is from genome assembly GCF_027475565.1 of Acinonyx jubatus. NCBI lineage: Eukaryota > Metazoa > Chordata > Mammalia > Carnivora > Felidae > Acinonyx > Acinonyx jubatus. The sequence continues at coordinate 2,588,086 of NC_069391.1, forward strand.
GTCCACCGTGCTTGCAAGGCTGTGCCGAGCCCGGTACGTCCATGTGGACGGCCCAGGCCAGGGGTGCGCCTTCCCGGGCCAGTGTGAGGGGGCTGGCCTTGACCTCACGCACCGGGCCTCCTCGCCCGTGAAACCAGCCGCATCCGCCCGTGTCCACATTCGCCCCGCCTCCTCGTGGCCACTGCTCACTAGTAGCTCTCCTTCACCGGCGACCCCTCGGCATCCCGGCGGCCACCCTGGGGAACGGGCTCCGACTTCAAAGCCGGCCCCACCGTGTCCCCACGAGCTCCCCCCACCCCACCTGGCTCGGCGCTGAATCTGGGAGGAAGCCCGGGGCCCGAGCGCAGACAAGAAATCAACCGCTGATTATACAAATCTCCACAGAGCCCGTCTGCCGAGACGTTCGCTCTTCTCGGAGGTTCAGCCACGAGCACCGGACGTGAGGGCACCGGACGTGAGGGCACCGGACGTGAGGGCTGCTGTAATGACGTCTGCACGGAGTGCTGCACCTGAGCGCTTCCCGCCTGCCGGCAGGTGGAGCAGGCAGGACGTGGCACGCACGTGTGCCTCCCCGATTCCAACCAGATGGCCAGCGGGGACAGAACGGGCTCCTGGCCCCGTCCGGGGCTGCCGAGGGGCCTGGGCTCACACACCTTGGGGAGGGGCCTGACACCCCCAAGGGAAGGCTGAGGTGGGTGCCTGGTGGACACCTGTCCCGAGCAGGGGCGGTGCTGGCGGCAGGGGGCTTTTAAAGATGGGGATCTTGAGGCGGGTGAAGCTGGCCTGACGGGGCAGACTCTTCCCGGACGAACCGACAATGTGGCCACTCGGTGAACGCTTCCCTCGCTGCCCTGAGGCGGGGGGCTTCTGGCCAACCCTCCGTGGAGGCCCCGTCTGCAACACCCACCCTCCCTCAAATATACCAAGACAGTCCGCTGCAGAAATGACGATCTTTTCAAGCAAGGGCGCTGGGAAAACACGACCTCCACGTACACAAAGTACAGTTTGCACACTTACTCCCACCATATCCCAAAATTAATTCGAGAGGGGATCAAAGACCTCGATGTAAGAGCTAAGGCCATAAAACATTCAGAAGTAAACACAAGGGAAAAACTTCATGACACTGGATTTGGAAGTGACTCACTGGAGAGGACGCTAAACACCCAGACAACAGAAGAAAAAAACAGCCATGTGTCTTCATCAAAGCCTGTTATGCATCGAAGGACACTACCAGGGGAGCGAAAAGGTGACCGGTGGAAAGGGGGGGAAGATCCGTGCGCCACGCACCTCGAGGGATTAGTACGCAGCATACATAAAGAACTTCTACAGCTCAATAGGATTGGATGGATTGGATTCGAAGGTGGGCAAAGGCCTTGAACAGGCATTTCTCCAAAGAAGACACAAGGATGGCCAATGAGTACAAGAAGAGGCGCTCAACGTCACCAACCGTGAGGGAAATGCAAATCAAATCAAAACCACAGTGGTAGGATTTCACGCCCACTAGAGTGGCTGTCTCTCTCTCTCTCTCACACACACACACACACACACACACACACACACACACACAGAAAACAACAGATGTTGGTGAGGATACAGGGGAATCGGAACACTTGTGCCCTGTTGGTGGGAACACAAAATGGTGCAGCCACTGTGACTATTAGAGCAATTCTTCCAGAAACTGAACACGGGATCCGGCAAATCCACTTCTGGGTATTTACCCAGAAGAAATGAAAGCAGGAACCAAACAAGCATTTGCACACCTGCGTTGACAGCAGCACCACTGTCCACAACAGCCAAAGGTAGGCGTGGCCCCAACGTCCACCCACGGATGACAGAGAGACAACAGGTGGTGTATCCGTACAACAGAACGCTACTCTGCCTTTACGAAGAACTGAGTTCTTTCTAACTTATATATATATATTTTTTTTTTGAAAGCAAGAGAGAATGCACAAGTGGGGCTGGGGCAAAGGGAAAGAGAGACAGAGACAGAGAGAGAGAGAGAGAGAGAGAGAGAGAGAGAGAGAGAGAGAGAATCCCAAGCAGGCTCCATGCTCTTAGCAGAGCCCGACAAGAGTCTCAATCCCACGACCCTAGGATCATGACCTGAGCTGAAATCCAAGAGTTGGACGCTCAACGGGCTGAGCCACCGGGGTGCCCTACAAAGAATGGAATTCTGGCAGGCGCCACAAGGACGTCCCCGGGGCCCGTGATGCCGAGCGCAAGAAGCCAGACACAAAAGGCCACATGTGACCTGATTGCAGGCATGTGAAATGTCCAGAGCAGGGAAACCCGCAGAGACAGGGAACCAGTGGGTGGCGGCCAGGGGCCGGGGTGCGGGACGGGAGGGGGCCGAGTTCCCTTCTGGGGTGATGACAAGGCTCTGGAATGAGAAGGAGGTGGCGGCCGCCCAACACCGCGAACGTACTGGGTTGTGCACAAAAATGGCCGAAAGGATCAATAATATGTTACGTCAGTTTTATCACAATACAAAATTGCTTTTACAAAATGAAAGTCAAAAAGGATCGCCCAGGATGAATATCCACAGGACGGACTCCGGCCCAAGCTCCCTAATCCTGGAATCCGGGGGAGGTGGGGGGGCCTGCACCCCGCACCTGCAGCACCTGGGGGGGGGGCCGGGGGTGAGGCAAAGCTCTCAGAGGGGCAGTGGTGAGGTCTCTCCTCCCCAACAAGGTCGTAGCCACACTCCCTGTGATTCAGGGGAGCCGCCCCCCACTCTCAGGCCGGATCCTACCGCTGATGCCTGCACTACAGACCCCTCGGTGCCTTTAGAAGAATCAATACCCCCTGAGAAGAGCCTCCCAGGGTGCCAAGAAAGAACACCTTGTTACAATTAATTATTTACATTTTGCTATTTTTTTCTCTTCTCCCCTTCTTACTCTCATCCAGCATTTTTTGCTGCAAACATCAAACTGTCAGGCTTCCACAGAAACAATGTCTCGGGGCACCGGGGAGAAACAATTAGCCAATTAATACTTAATTGACTGTGGACAGAGGAAAAAAGGCAGGCATGAGCCACACCACACCCAGCAGAGAAAACGCTCTCACCCGCTTGGGTGGGGCCTGCAGGGCAAAGCAGACCCAGAGGAGAGGACGACACACACTGGCCGGCTTGCCCGACACCCAGGGGGACGACAGGGCCACCCCCGGCGACCACGCCCCAGAGGCCATCCCGGCAGCGGTCTGACCCCAGATGGGGAAACCGAGGCCCAGAGAGGCAGGCAGCCTTCTGCCCTGGTGCAGCGAGGCCTGGGCGCACCCCTCCAGAGCCCATCTCCTCCACACCCCTGCTTCTCTGCTGTCAGGTGTGACCGTTTCCACCACATACACCCACGGTCCCCGAATCCCCCTCTCTCCCCGGAAATGAGTCATCGGCAAGACGGGAGTCAACAGGCACAGGGTGCTCGGAGACCTGGCCGCGTCTGGGGGCCGCCACCTGCCCGGGGCCCCACCCAACACAAAGGCCCAGAGGACGCCCCCCCCCCCCGCCCTGCCCCGCTTCTGCCTCACACCCAAGACCCTCCCACGCTGGTGGGGGGGGGGGGGTGAGACCTGCAGGGACTCCGGGACCAACACCCAACCGCCCCCACCCCCGGCCAACCGCTCCCGTGGGAAGGGAGCAGAGGACCACGCCCACCCCAGTGCGTGTGCACGCGAGCGCCCCCCGGCGGCCACATCTTAAAAGTAACTAGTGCGCCGTGGACTCTGTGGGACCAGAGCGCCTGGCCCACGACATCACGGTGGCCGCAGCGTCAGCGCCTGGGGCTCATCAAACGAGCGGCACAAAGGCCTGGAGAGAACACCGAGGACTGTGCAGATTGGTGAACAAACAGGAAGAGGGGACGGACAGACACGTGGCAACGCGGGGCCTGGGTGCAGAGATAAGGGGGTCCGATCGATACCCCGCGGCTGCCTGCTGCCTCCCTCCCTGGCCAGACGGCACCCGGGGGACGTGTTGGTCGATGCAGACGCTAAACAGAGAAATCAATGCTGGGGCTGGCACAGCAGGGGCCGGACGAGGGGGCCGGGCGAGGCGGGTGCTCCGGCAGGAACCACCGCTGTGCCCGGCCCACGGCCAAGGCTGCCAGCCACCTGCTCGGCGGGGTGGGGACGAGGGCTCCAGACCCAGCACGCACAGCCGCACCCTGCCACGTCCTCCTCCACACTTCTCAGAGGTGGGCCGAGCTGCAAACCCATTTTACAGACAGGGAAACCACGGCCCCAGGGGGTGAGGCGACCGTGCCGCCCAGGCCCCGATACCAGCCCCGGCCCTTCAGCATCACATTCCGTCTAGAGCCCCGAAAGCTGTCTCAGCGGCTCCACTTCCCCCTGGCTTCTAGAAGCACCGGTGCTGCCCAGGAAAGCAGGTAAGAGTAGGCTCACCCTGATTCAGCAGGCCCTGCCCTCCCTGCCTCCTCCCTGCCTCCTGAGAAGGCCCAAAGTGGTTTGAGAGCCACTGCAGGAGGGAATCACCGGCACCTGCTCTGACCTTCATTCCGGAAGTCATGCGTTCACTGCCCCGCATCTTTTAAAGGGCTAACGGTCAGCTCTATCCTGGTTTAGGCCTCTCACGGCCTCTCCCCAGACAGCGCTGTGGGCCTCCACACTGGCCTCCTGGCCATCGATCTGCCCCCCCAGCCTCCACACTGGCCTCTGGCCTAGCTCCCCAACCCGTCTGCAGAATTCCACAGGGCTGACCTCGCCCTGTCCCTGCACACAGCGGCCCGGCCGGGCGGGAGGGAAGGGGCAGCGGAATGCGTAACAACCGACCTCTGCCGGCAGGACCTGAACAGAGACCTCCCGTTCCCCCATCAGGATGCGTCTTCTCTCTGGGCCTCGGCTCCCTCCCTACTTCATGAGGTCCCTGAGGGACGGCGGGAGCTCGTGGACCTAAGGAGGCCAGCACAGCAGCAACGGAGCCCCGCACATGACCACTGCCACTCCTGACGGACGAGGGAAGGACAGCCCAGAGCCAGCCCTCTGCGACTCCCTGCAGCCTGGGGTTCGCCTCCTGCTGCATGACGTGGGCTGAGGAATGAGCTCACCCCGGGGGCCAGCGCGCAATAAGGAGGTGGGGCCACCACTCTGCCACCTCCAGGGACCAAAATGCCAGCAGAAAGCCACAGAAACTGCAGTCTCACCAGGATCTTCTTTCCCAAAACTCCCAACCGGCTTCCAGGCCGGGGCAACGGCGTCTCTGGAAGGCCCAGCTGATGCGGGCCACCTGTTCCCACGCTGGGCCGTGTGCATCCAACAGGGGGCACGCAGGGAGAAGGGAAGGGTCCGCCTGTGGCAGGATTTCACCAGCAAGCCCACATTCCCCACGCCCGCCCACCAAACCTGGTCCCTTTAATGCAAGAAACACCCAGGAAGCAACCAGAAAAAGGAAAGACTTCCGGAACCAACTTTCCGGGTCCGCCAGCTCCTGCCGGAGCCTGCCGGGTGACCCAGCAGGAAGAGGGACAAAGTACTTGATCGAGTCCACTGGGGCCCGTCTTGCACTTCCTCGCTCAGACCTCGTATCGATGCCACACGGTGGGTCACAGCGTCTTTGTTGTATGTATCCCTGCGGAAAGGAAAGCTCGAGGAGCCCAAGTAATTGCAAAGCCCAGATCCCACCCAGGCCTAGCGGACAGGAAGCCCCTCCCTCTCCTGCCGGCCGCCTCCATCGCCTCGCTCCAAAAGAATCCACATGAGAGAAGGTGCTGGAAGGAAGGCACAGTGGCTTCCCCCCCGGCAAGCAGGGCTCGCTCCTTGGGGGGCTGGCTGTGCCCAGGGCTCCCGCAGCCCTCGAGGGTCTCCAGGGGTCCACCTGCCCGCCACCCCACCAAGGCCTCTGCTGAGGGTCTGCCCGGGTGCCCTAAGCCAGGGAGCAGAGAACCCAGCCAACACGGCCTGCCCCTCCCAGCACGCCTCCTGGGTTAAGAAAACACCTTCTGAAGCTTCGAGGGCCCCAAAACACCAGCTCCCCTCTGCACGTGCCCTGCTCGGCCCAGTCTGCCCCAGCGGAGGCCGCAGGAGAAGCCTGAGGGCCTGGGGGGCGGGCTGGGTCTGCACACGGGAAGATCGTGGGAATCAGCCCCAGCTCCGAGCGGTATCCCGGGAGAGAGGGGTTCAGCGCTTCCCTCAGCAACACGGGCCGTGCATTCACTGTGCGTGATCCTCCCTAGGGCACGATCGCGGAGGAAATCCTCCTGGTGTCGCGGCTGAGAGATGGGCCAGGGCCGGGCAGCTCCTGGGGAAGTCCCAGAGTTTTCACCTTCTCCTTTCTTCTACCACTGATGGCACAACAGCTAATCTGGGCTCCCCCTTGGAGGGCAAAGGCCATGCAACTTCTCTGGTACGGCGGGTGCTCCACAAACGTGCCGTAAATTAAGTGCTGGGTACACGGGGGGGATGGTAGACGGATGTGTGAGCGGGGGGCGGGCGAGTGGTGAGTGGATACGATGATGGACGTGTGAACAGATGGTGGGCGGGTGAGTGGATGGGTGAACGAATGAATGAACGAATGCTTTTTCTCCTGAAGGAACGACTCCAACAATATGAAGGCTTGGGAAGCTGACAGGTAGCTGTTTGGAAAAGGAACAACAAAACCCAGGACAGGGACAGGATCTGAACACCACAAACCTTCTTAAATAAAAAAAATTTAAAAAACCTGGAAACTTCTAAAGCAGCCTGAGACTAACCGGCGTCTCCGTAAGGATCCCTTCCCCGCCCGGACGCCATGAACACCAGCAGCCAGTGAGAAAGAAACCCCTCCCTCCAATCCCTGGCCCTACACCCCACCCCCCAGTCCCAAACCCGTGCCCCGGAAGAAGCTTCAGCATCCCCCTGAACCCAGGCTCCCAGAAGGTTCTGGTCGGCAGCAATCGCCCGGCTACGGAGATCAGTCCTTTTGCCCCACTGGCCTCACCCGCCCAGGAGACGACGAGTTGGTTCTGATCCTACAGAGCTCGGTGTTCGGTAGTGGGACAGACGCTGCCTCCCTGCTGGCTGGGACTCTCATCACTCCAGGGCCAACCGCGGGGGGCCAGAGGGAGGGCAGAGCGTGCGGTCACATCTTCACGGTCTGACGTCAATGATGGCCGCCAGGCCCATCTGGAAGAGCCGTGGTGTCCTGGCTGGGCTCCTGGAGGCCAAAAGGCGAATCCAGGCCCATGGGAAATCTCAGTAGATGTCTCTGAAGAGACGCATAGACACTTGGCTGTGTCTCTGTGCCCAGGGACTCTGTCTGTGCAAGAACCTTCCCAGGCCCATCTCAGAAAGCAGTGAATGAGAAACCAGACCAGCTCCGTATCATCACCAGCCCGGGGGGCCCAGTCAGCCTGCTGCTGCGCCCTGCCCTGCCCTGCCCAGCGCCACGGTCCAGGAGCGGGAGAGTCCCCGCGTGTCCGTGCACCAAGCAAAGCAGGCCGCAGGCGCTGGGGCTTTGCTGGCGATTTATTCTTCCAGGGTATCCCCCTCCCTGGACACCAGGAGAGGCCGGGGCCGCTACGGGGAGAGCACGACCCAGAGGCCGAAGCCTCCACTGGCCCGCAGCTGGGAAATGCTGCTTCCCACTCACAGGTTTCCCTCGAAGAGAATCACGTGCAGGGCAGGAGACCCGTAAGTGGGACGCTTGGCCAGATGCATAGCGGGCAGAAGGGGCAGGCCAGGCTCTGCCCGGAGCCCCACGTGCCTCCCACGCTCCCACGCAGCCAACAAGAGGCCAGAGGAACGAGGAGAAGGGTGGGGAAAACAAGGGCGAGCTGCCCGGGACGGGTGCCAGGTGTCAGCACTCCACAAACCCAATTCTACTTTCTGCTCAACAGACCTTACTGGGGGGGGAGGGGGAGGGGAGGGCTTGGAGAAACTGAGCGACCCGGGCACAGCCGCTCACCGGACTCAAACACAGCCCGCGAGGGTGCAGACTCTGTGCACTTAGCCGTCCGGCCCCGTCTTCCAAAGACACACACTTACGTCTTTACGAGTAAAATAACAAGGGAGAAAGTAGATGTGTCGCTGATCTGTGAGGCTCTGGTTCTGTCCTGGCCAGACCCGGGGGCGGGGGGCTGGACAGCCACACACGCCCGCCGTTTCAGGAGCAGCTACTGACGGCTCGGTGCCACGCCGCCTGCATAGCCAGGCAAACCGAGGTCAGAGGCACCGTGCCACCTGCCCAGTGGTCGAGCCAGTAAGCAGGGCGAGATTTTCAAGCGGTCTGACTCGAGGGTCACACACGGAAAGCAGAGGCAGGATGGGGGAGCTCTGCCCGAGCCCTGCCCCTCCTGGAGCAAAGGGTCGTCAGTGCAGGGCATGAACCGAGGCCCCCACCCCCCCCCCGCCCCCTGCACACAGCTCAGCGCCCGGGTCTGGGCCATCACACCACCTCCACACCACGCCTGGCTCCCCACAGCAGATGCCACGGTGTGACGAAGCATCGCGAGTGACCGTCACAGCGCACGTGGGTGGACCGGAGGCCAGCTCGGAAGTGGCGTCCTCGCGGCCCCTCTGGGTGGACCTGGCACGTCCACCTTGGAGCCAAGCCGCCTCCCTGGAACCGCCGATGAGCGCGAGGGGCGCCCCCCTGGCAAACCGCGTGGCCACACGGCTGGCGAGTCGCAGGATGAGAATTTGATCCGAATTTACGTGCGCCTTACATCACTGCATTCAGCTGTGGCAAATCAAAAGCAAAACAGAATTGCAGCCTGGGTCATTTGCATTTTAACTATTCGCCAAGAAATGAACTTGGCCAAGGTTTATCCCATCTTTTTCTCCATATGGTTATTTTAAAGACCGGTTGTGTGCTTCAGTGTGTGTGTGTGTGTGTGTGTGTGTGTGTGTGTGAGATCCCGAGTGTGTATGCACGAGTGCATATGAAAGCATGTGAGTGCAAAGCAGTGTCTCTGCGTGAGTGTGCACACAGGTGAAGAGTGTGGGTGTATGTCCGGGAGGCCCCTTTCCAGAGCCCAGGGCACTGCCGCTCCCCAGGAGAAAGGAGAACGGGAGAGGAGATCCAATCCACTAGAAAGCAGCCCTGCGGACTGGGAAGCCCACTTCTAGGAGAGGAAACCTGCCTGGCCCCACCCCAGCCTCGGTTGCCGCTCGGGCACACGTGGCCCGGGGCACAGGGAATTGAGTGAGCTGTTCAAGGGGAAACGGAAACCTCTATGAGGTGCTGATCACACAGACATGGGTTCTTGAGCCGGTCCCTGAATCTCTTTCTTAGAGAATTTCAGAACCAGGGAAGGCGGGGGGGGGGGGGGGGGACACCATCGGGCCAGGTGGCTTATGGGAAAATCCTAGCTACTGACAGTAATCTGACGCTTCATCGCGTCTCAAGGAAGGGCTCCTCTTCGAATGGACTTCTCGGCGCTCGTAACTGTAAATACAAAATTCTCCCTGCATTTCGTAAATCATGTATTCATAGAACGTTTCCTCAAACACCAAGTCCCCGATAATGGTCCTCAGATAGATTAAACCAATAAACATCTCCCGATACTTCCCATCAGCAGGTGGAAAGTGGCTCCCTGGGCAGTCCAGGAAGCGACTGTCTCACAGAGCCCGTGCCAGCGCAGCCGAGGGCAGAGCTCCCGGTGCCGTCCTCTGAGAGCCCACGGGGCCGGGGGGCCACCCGACTCCAGGCAGCACAGAACAAGGCCTTCCCTCAAGCCCTCGGCCTCCATCCAGCAAACGGTATCATGGTCCCGACTCCAGCCATTTAAAAGGACGTGCCTTCAGATGGCGGGTGACGCCTCTGGCCACTATGAAGGCAGGCTCACCAGGGAGCCAGCTCACAAACGAGCTGAAACCCCCCGCCAGCCTCCGGCCTTTATACCTGCCCAGCCCCAGGTACCTTCTCACCCGCACCAACAGGGCTTCTGCGGGACAGCTGACAAAGGGCACTTCTGAGAACACGGGGAGACTTCTGAGCTGTTTGGCCCAGGCCTCGAGGATCACCTCCAGGAACCCTGGGGGTTCGGGTCATCACCCCCTCCTCGCCCAACACATGCTTAGAGCCAGGCTGCTCTGCTGGCATTGAGCGTAACCGCCACGGATCTTTCCACGAGTAAACGTGCCCCTGCAGCATCTCACGCGACCCCCGGGCGGGCTGGTAGTAACACCTGCCCGACTTCCCGTGAAGAGTGGAGATTCGGGGGAGCAAGTATACGTCAGGTGCCCCGGCTAGGGAGGCAGGGCCAGGGCTCAGCCCCCGGCTGTGTCCTCGTCCACACCCTGCCTTCCCTCTGCCCTCCTGGATTCCGGACACCTGACCTCACTCTGGGTGCGGCGAGACCCGGAGGAGGCAGGCCTGTCCTGTCGCCCCGCCGCCCCGCACAGAGCCGGCGCTCGGCCACCGTGCCCGGACACTCACCTTCCCAAAGTCTCGGACATCGAAGAGGTCGAAGGGGTCAAACAGCTCGCTGTTTCGTAGTCCAAATTTATCGTGGCAGACTTTCAGGAAGGTGCGGATGTTCTTTAAGCACAGGAACTAGAGGAGAGAAGACAAGAGCACTGAGCCCCCAGGGTCTGTGAGAAGAGCGTAAAGGCAGCGGCGGGTGCCGGCCCGGACGCGCATTCCTGCTCTGGGGGGGGCCTCACCACTGCTGCCCCACTGGGCCAGACGTCACAGGCGCCCCCGGCTCACCCCGGCCACTCCTGACCCTTTGTCCCGCCCCCCTGCCCAGGGGGACCCAGCACTGACGATCGCGACTGCAAATGTGGTCTCGAATCAGCAAAACCAGCGCGTGAACACACGGGCACCTGCACACGTGCGCCCCTCACATACACACACAGGCGTGCACGCACATGCACACGCACACACACCTGTCTTCCCTGGCGCAGGCCCGCCCCAATTATCGTAGATGTGATGAAACCAAAGGCCAGAACGGTCCGTGGAAGCCGTCCGTGGCGGACCCCGGGAGTGGACACGCCAGCCGCGGTGGGAGGCTGGGGGCGCACAGGGCCAGGGTTCCCAATCAGCACTGGGGCACCTCCTCCACCCGGTGACCCGGCGACACTGGGCCTGGCAAAGTGACGGGGGCTGGAGGTTTGGGGCTGCGGGTGAACAGGATGGCCGGCTGCGGTCCCTGTCGAGAAGCTGCTGGTGAAGGACACACGGGGGCTGCGGGCCGGGCCTCCTGGAGAGCACCATCCGGAGTTGTTCTGGCCCCAGGTTCGAGTCCTGTCCACTGATTCCAACTTACAGGACCAGGGACAGCGGCTTCGGCTCCTGTAGCCCGGTTTCCGAACAGGACGTGCCTGGCTGGGCTGTGCACCGTGATGGCACAGAGTGAGCCATGCCGTGCGAGGACCGTCGGTCCACCCAGTCCAGTCAGCAAGGGCGCGTCAGAGGCAAGGACAGCAACGTGTGGGCTGAAGGGGCCCGGAACTTCAGACCAGTCGTCCCCACCAGTAACCATTCACTAAGGGCCCGGGGGCTCCACGGCAAGAACCACAGGGCCAGCGCCAGCCCCCCGGAAACGCAGACGCGGGGACAGATGGAAGGAAGACAGGCCAGAATCAGAAGGTACGGTCGACCTGGGGAACCAGCTGCTCAGAGAATGCCCTCGAGGCACGCGGCGCCCCGGCCTAGCACCCACCCCGGGCGCCCTCCACCCTGGGCCGCTCCTCCTGTCCTGGCCAGGGTGGGTCACCGGTCACGGCCGCTGCTGACGCACCGGCTGTGTGGGGGTACGGTGTTTTCTGAATGTGCGAGAGCAAACCGCAGACATGACCCCAGGACCCCCAAACATGTGAGTGCCCCTAAGGACAAGGAGACCCCCTTCCCCGAGCTCAGCACCAGCGTCCATGTCTGTGAACCATCGTGGACCCCACACGCCCTGGTCTGCAGACGGCACGGACTCCCATTTCTTCAGTAGACAAAGGACGACCAAGATGCGTCCAACAGCAAAACACATTCTGGCCTGAGGCCCGATCCCGGCTCAGACCTGATGCTACTGGTCACGTCTCTTTCATCCCCATGAGCCTACAAGAGTACGCCCCCACAGAACCTTCTGGAAGGATGGATACGTTCGAGGTATGTGTTGTCCAGTAGGGCAGCCCACTAGACACATGTGCCCCCTGAGCACTTGAAATGAGGTTAATCTGACCGAGAAACGACATTTTTAATTTTTTTCTAATCAATCTAAGTTGCACAGCCATAGCTGTTGGGGTGGACAGCCTTGTCTGCCATTCCTGAAGCATCGAGACTCGGACAGAGGGACGCTAGGAGTCCACTTACACGAGGCACCCAGAACAGGGAGTCACAGAAGGAACGGTGGTGCCGGCCGGGGCGGACAGGGAGTCAGTGTCTCACGGGGACGGATGTAGCTTGGGGTGATGAACGAGTTCTGGAAATGACAGAGGTGCTTGTCAGGTGACACCGTGACACCGTGACAGTTAAAACGGGGGCGCCTGGGGGGGGCTCAGTCGGTTGGGCGTCCGACTTCGGCTCAGGTCATGATCTCGCGGTTCGTGAGTTCGAGCCCCGCGTCGGGCTCTGTGCTGACAGCTCAGAGCCTGGAGCCTGCTTCGCATTCTGTGTCTCCCTCTCTCTCTGCCTCTCTCTCTCTCTCTCTCTCTCTCTCTCTCTCTCAAAAATAAACATTTAAAACAATGGTTAAAATGGGGACACCTGGGGGACTCAGTCGGTTGAGTGTCCTACTGTTGATTTCGGCTCAGGTCATGATCCCAGGGTTGTGGGATCAAGCCCCACGTCAGCATGGAGCCTGCTTGGGAGCCTCTCTCCCTCGCGCGCTCGCACTCTCTCTCTCTCTCTCTCTCTCTCTCTGCCCCTCCCCCACTTGCACGCTCTCTCCCTTAAAAAAAAATAATAACAAATAAATGAATAAACAAAATATCAATGGTTAAAATGGTAAATCTTGTACATCCTGTATTTTACGGCGACGGCCAGCAAAACTGCGGAAGCTGGGAGAGAGAGAGCCAGGCCCACGCTCGGCCGGGAAAATACACTTTCACTGCCCTAAGCCCCCCGGTTTGTGGCCGCCAACGCGCCGCCCCAGCTGGCACCCGCTCGTCCCCGCTGGTCTCAGACCCTCCCGCCCACCCTGCGGCCTCGGCCGGCTCCGCTGCTGTCTGAGCATCGCCTGACCCAATCTCCCCGAAGCGTCCACTTTATTTCCTCAGCCTCCCATTTTTAGAGTTAATTACACAGCTCCTCGCCATAATCGCAGCCGGCGAGGCCAGGCTTCCTTTCGGGGCTCAGGACGGGCGGGCGCCCCTTGCCCTGTGGGCACAGCGTCTGCCCGCCTGGCCCCTCCCCAACCGCAGCCGCGTGGGCCCCAGCCTTCCACGGCGAGCCCGGTGCCGCTCAGGGCCCACGAAAGGCCGGCCCTGGGAAAACTGAGGCACACAGACAGGTTCTGACCCCAGAGAGACGGACACGGCAGAACCGGGAGGAGGGGGCCTCCTTCACGGAGACCTCCCCTTATGTCCGCTCGCCTCTGCGGCTCTGCCATGATGCCCTCACTCCCCACCCTCCAATCAGTCACCCATTTCTCAGGAGAGGAAACTGAGGCTCCCAAGCCAAGACTGGAACCCACATCTGCTCCGGGATAGGGACGTCCTTCCAGAGGACGGGTGTCCGTGAGTCCCTGTGCTTCCTCTTGGCCAGCGCGCTTAGCAAGTGGGGCACAGTCACTCCACCCCCCTCATCGGCCACGGACAGGGGCGGCAACGGTGGGTCGGCCCCGTGCCCGGACTCGTGGCTCCTCCCTCTTCCCACCAAGCGGGGGCATCTGCTGTTTCTGTAGCTCCAGTCCAATCGCCCGATGGCCGGCCTCTCCTTCCCCAGCGCCCTGGGCCCAGGAGGGGCGGCGGCCGAGGCCTGGACAGCCAGAAACTCACGGTCCCTCGCTCAGATAGCTTCAGACTCTGGGAAAGAGGCTCCCGAGGGCAAGACGGGGAGGGAACGTCTCGGCACATCCCAGCCACAGGCTGAGCGACGGCAGGTGAGGGAGGGCCCAGACATCGGCCAGTGCCAGGCCGGAAGCTGCCCATCCTTGTCCTGAGGCCCGAGAAGGGCCAGCTGCTGGCCGTGTCCCTGTGGCCTCAGGGGCGAGTGGCCTTCTTCTCTTTGCTTGGCCCTCCAGGCCCTGGACGAAGGACGGCCAGACACAGCTTCGCTGGCATCTGGAGGCGAGCGCACGGCCCCAGAAGTCCTGCTTAGCGGCCACAATAAGGGTCTGTCCCAGGACAAGTGGCCCTGTGACAAGTGACAGGCGGCCCAGAGCCGAGTAGGCCCCCGCTGTGTTTGCTTAGGGCACTGCCCTGCCCGCTGCTCCCCCAACCCCGACCCACGGGGAGGGCCCTGGCCACCGTGCCAAGAGGCGGGCCGCCCGCGCAGCGGACTCCCGACCCTTGCGTCCCGCCTACTCGTCAGGCTGAGATCAGATTAGCCGGAACGCCCAGGCTCCGTGCCCAGCCACCCTCCGCCAGCCTCGCAGGGCCTGCTGCCCACTGTCAGCTGTCATTCAGCCCCCGGAAGGCCTGCCCCAGCGAGGGGATCCCGGGCACGAGAGGCAGAGTCGACAGTGAGAGCCAAGACCCCGCATCTGAGCCTCGAGGCCTCCGCGCGCCCCCCCCCCCCCCCGGTGTGACCCACGATGGCCACTTCTCTTTGGTGGCTTTGAAACCAACCTGCTGATCGGGGAGCCACCGCCTGCCACACACGGAGGAGACACCGGGCGGGGCTGCCTTCAGACCTCCGTGGCCTCTCCTGTGACCCCTGGAAGGCGAGCTGGAATTGCAAATCGGACACCCTGCCCCCAGAACTCGCATCCACCCAAGGTCCACCACGCACGCCCAGTGCCGGGGACTCTGTGTCGTCCCCACGTCCCTCAGGGGCTGCCCGTGAACTTCAGCACTGAGAGGCAGGTGCACGGGGGGAAACCGAGGCCCAGAGAGGCAAAGCTTCTTGCTCAGCAGGCTGCGGCCGGGGATGTGCGGTCTGAACGGGGTTTCCGTGGAGGGAGCTCACAGCACCCGGGCACCGGACGTGCCCCCCTGCACAAACCCACTGGACACCTGCAGGGGCCCTGGAAGGCGTGGGATGTGATTACCCCATTCCACAGACAAAGTGAGGCTCGCAGAACGCCCCTCCGGGTGCCCCCTGACCTCCTCCTGCAGGGCCTGTGTCAGGGGAAGCCCCATGACCGCCTCGCCCACTGGGTCAGGAGGCCAGGGGCCCTGCTGCCCCCCACGGTGATGCTCAGCCGACGTGGGGCGCCACCGGGAAAGCCCCAGGTTGGGCTCCCCAGAGACCCCTGACCTTCCCTTGGCCCCTGTAAGTTGTCCCTGACCGGGGAGGCTACTCCCCATGTTCCAGCCCTCCACCAGGGGCAGGACACGGCGGCCCAGCTCCTGACCCGCAGCTGGCACTTCTGGTGGGGACAGCCCCGGCCAGGCCGTTCCAGCTCAACCTGTCCTCTCCGTGCCTGTTCCTTCATCTGTAAAACAGGGAGAGAAAATCCTGCCCTCTGACTTCCGGGACCAGCTGACACTGGGGCCACCTCCCTCGGGACATCCTGAAGTCCCTGATCCCAGAGCCCCTGTGACGCCACGCCCGGGGAGAGTGGAGGCAGACGACTGGCCCCCACGACCCAGACGACTGGCCCCTGCACTCAGGGCCAACCTCCCTCCTGGAGCTGGGGAGCACCCACACCCCAGACGGACCCGGGCCCTTGGTCCACACCTCTGCTGGCCTCTCACTGCTCAAAGCTGCAGCCCAGAGGTTGGAGGAGAGGGAGGGAGGAGGCCAAAGGGGGCTCCAGGGGGTGGTGTGTCTGAGGCTCTGGGCTCACAGTCAAGATGGAGGGACCACGAGGAGATACACGGCACTGTCTCCCACGCCCCCCACGGCGGGAGAGAGCCGGGACAGCACAGCCCCCGCGGGAGATGGGGTGTGTCAACCTCATCAACACAACAGATTTCCTTTCAAAATCCCTGCATCTTTCTGAGACAGGCGGGGGCGGGGGGCGGGGCTCCGTATTCGACTTTCCACGGGCATCGCGGAGGGTTCCTGACATGTCCCAACACGGGACACTAAAGCTGCCCCTCACGATGACAAATCACATGCCGTCCCTCTGGAGTGACACCGACCGCCCGGGGCCACGCTGCTGAGGCCTGCGGATCAGACGCCCTGACTGGCAGCTGACGCGTCTTTGATCAATAAAAAATGGGAAAATGAATTACTTTCCTGTTTTATTTATGCCGTGCTCATTCCAAAAACCTTTTAAAATGGCTTCATTACTATTTAATCGGTGCAGTTTGCTAGAATGGATCTTTCGAATTCGGGGCCCTTGGGGTACATGAACAGGTGGCCTTGAGGTGACAGGCTAGTCAGACATTCCCGTGGGGATAGAAACGGAGGCCAAGTGTCCCCGCGGGTCCCAAACACCTGGGTCAATGACCCACCGGGGGCTCACTATCTAGTGAAAGAAGGAAAGAAGACGTGACTATGAAGCACGCGTGGGTGTCCCGAGGGCTGGCATTCCAAAGTGGCCCTGCTTCCCCCCCAGCAGCCATGACCCGTGAAGGCTTTAGCGGCATCTGGGGCCCCCTGGGCAGGTGCCACTGCGTGGGGGAAGCCCTCACTTCCCGAAGCATCTCTTCCAAAAACAAGCAGGCAGGTGGAATTTGGGGCTGGCCTGACCACTTGTTCCTGCACACGTCCGTACCGCCCGCGGGCCTCCCCGCACCAGCCGGTGTGGGTCCACTGTGCCAACAACTCTGGGGACGGAGATCACTTATCATCCATTTCAGAAGGGGACACTGAGGCCCGGGACGTCAGATGGGGGGCGCAGCCCGTGTGGCTAGTTAGCATTAACCCCGAGAGGCTTCCCTCGCCGGCCCGGGGCCGAAGCCGCGGTGAGTGTCCCGGCTCCACGCAGGCAAAGTGCAGGCCCAGCGGGGACTTATCTGTGCAGCATCTGGGGCTCGGTTATGTCTGCTCGGTTTAACAGGAGCTCTGCCTCCACTCAGGCCACCTCCCGGGCTGCACACGCACCGGGCTGCTGGAGGCACTGGGGCCAGGCCGGGCTCCCCGCCGGGAGTGGGGGTGGCATCCCCTTTGTGCAGCGGCGGTGGGCCGAGGCCTGGGCCTCACCCCACCTCAGCCTGCGGGCAGGCAGCCTGACCCACGGCCGCTAGCCTGTCACCAACCAGAGGGATAGAAAGGACACAAGGCAGCAGCGTCTTTCAATTCACCGTGTGGCCAGCCTCCTAAGCATCTCACACGCAGATGGGCCGCCACATCGTCAGGTGGCATTTCCGCTTTCTCCAGCAACAAACAGCCGCGGGGCCCCTGCCAGGCACTGCGCGGAGCCCAGCATGGGTCCTGTGTGCCTCCCTTCTCGGCATGGGCCGCACGCCGTTCCGAGGTGGAAACACGGCGTGAGGACCGCCTTCTCCCACAGGTGGCCGGGAGAGGGCCCAGGTCTAACCAGGGAGGGTCGGCTGCCGTGTGCGGGGCTCAACTCGGGCTTTTCTCGGGGCTGATTCCCGCACGTGCCTGGTCCCGGGGACCTCCGGCCCCTAGCAAGTCAACAGGCCCCCGTACAAACTGAGCCCCCGAAACCCAACGCACCGGGCTCCCCACCAACTGCCACGCCAGTCTGTCTGCAGCCCCCGAGCTGTGGGAAGCGGGTTCTGAAAGGTTAGGAAGTACAAGGGGTGTGCTGGTGGCAGGCAGAGCCGGGCTGCGTGGGGCCAGCGTCAGCTGCCAGGTGCTACCTCTCTGTCCCGATCTTCACGCACCTGCTCGTCAATGCTCGGGGGTAAACTCCCCGCGGAAAACAATCCTGGACGAGTACCACTTTGAAGGCCTCAGCAGAGCGGGTAAGCAGCTGACGCCCATTCAGACCTAGTGAGCAGACACTTAAAAGGCGCCTTCTGTAACGCAGGCCCTGCCCCGGGGTCCCAAGGCCCAGAGGCCACGCCTGTGGGTCCACAGCTGTCTGAGAAAAGAATCTGTGATTTCCCTCCATCCGATACCTGGATGGAAATTGTTCCCAGCAGTCCTCAAAGACCCGCCGCTCCGGCTAATGGTCTGTGTGAGCCGGAGGGATAAAGAGTGGCCGGTGTTATGGAGACTTCAAGGTCAGGGGCAAACCAAAGGTTTTCTACAAAGCCAGCAGGAAATTGCTTTTCTAGGATTTCCCCGTGCAGCCGACCGTCTTCCCTGAGTCGGCTTCTGAAGGCCGGAGGGTTCCAATCCTGCCCTCCCGCTGCCTGGCCGGCCCAGGCAGGCCCGGCTCAGAGAGATTAGCTCAGCCGCTGCCTGGAGCGGTGCCCCCGCCCCCCACCCCACATCCACGGCCCCTCGTCTCTCTCCTGCAGCCTGGCCCAGACCACCACCACCGGCTCGCAAGCCTTCTGCGACATGGCGCCTGTCCCCCTGCCACCTCCCTTTCCCCCTGTCTTCTTCCTTCTAGAAAAGCGGCCTCCGCTATTTTTGTTTTCCTGTTGCCCGCGGAAATTAGAGCCAAACGCCTCCCTTAATGGCCAGCACGCACCAGATTATCGCACCCCCGGCCGAACAAGCGAATCTCATTATCCCTTCCTGCTGTGCTGAAAACATTGAGGGAAAACAGCTTCCGAGACAAGAGGGCGAGACAAGAGGGCGGCAAGACGCTTCTCCACGCCCTGAACCAAGGCAGACGCCGCCCTTCCCTGGGAGGATGGCATGGTAGGGACGGGCCGAGGACGAGGCCCCTCGCCAGCCACGTGTGCCACCAAGTGTCAAAACCCTTCCCGGACGGCTGCCTAATGGCCAACCCTTCTCTGGGGGGTGGTGGGGGTGGGAGACAAGAGTGGGCACTTGGGGAAAGTCAGAGTGCAGGGGGAGGGGGCTCTGAGGACTCCTTCCTTTGAAACAGACCCCTCCCACCATGTCCCCAGGTAGGGCCCCCGATGGGGCCTGCCGATGCGCCCCCTGGAGAGCCCCTCCCCGCTCTGGGGGTGCGCACAAAGCCCCAACCATGGGGGGCAGCAGTCACCCACGGGGCAGGGTCCAGACCCGATCAGGCAGCCTCACCTCCTTCCCCGGGCAGTCGACGAGCTCCATGAGGCCCACGGCCAGGAGCCCAGCCTGGACACGGGGCCTGTCACTTCACCTCTCCGAGCCTAGGCTTCCTTCCCTGTCAAAGAGGGTGACACCCACAGCAGCCGCCACCGGGGACGAGCCGCGTTCCCCACACCAGGGAGCCCGCTCGGGCCATTAGGCCAATCAGCTCTGCTGATGTTAACATGAGCCGTGAAGCACGGACATGATCCCCAATTTACAGATGAGGAGACTGAGGCTTGAGAACATTATTTACCAAGTGTAGGGGGTTGCACGGCGACCCCCAAAAACACATGCCTGTGTCCTGACCTCTAGAATCAGTGAATACGATGTTATTTGGCAAAAGGGTCCAGGCAGATGTAATTAAGGATCTCGAGGTGAGATGCTCCTGGGTCGGGGAGGCGCTAAATCCAATGGCAAGTGTCCTTTATAAGAGACACAGCAGAGTCACAGGAAGAAGAGGAGAGGCCGTGTGAAGACAGGGCAGAGACAAGAGGGACACTGACCCGAGCCAAGGGGCATCTATCTGGGGCACCAGCAGAGGCGGGAAGGACGGAGGGAGCACCTCCCAGACCCGATCTCGGAGTCCCGGGCTCTGGAGCTGGCAGAGTGGGAGTTTCTGTGGCTGTGAACCCCCAGCGTGTACTCATTTTTCACGGCAGCCCCGGGCCACCCGCCAGGCAGAGGCCGTCCCCGTGCCCTGGACCACCTGCTACGTGACCTCAACACAACCAGAGATGCCAGAGCCCTCGGGTCCTTGGCGAAGGGCTGTGGGGTGGAGGGAGGCGTGGATGGATGGATGAAGTGGGCTTTGAGGAAAACCTAAGGCAAGAATCCCCATTTCTTCTAGCTGTCGCCCAGCCCTCCGCCACTCACGCTGCCGGAGGGGCCCCCCCACGGCCCCGCTCGGCTAGCACACTGACACGTCCTCCGGCTGTGACTCAGGGCTCTTTGGGGACAAGGGCCCCAAAAAGGCTCTCGGCCAGGTGGGCCGCAGACCCTCCTCCCTGCCACCTCCCTCTGAACATCGCGGTGCCTGGTCCAGCCCCGGACACTGCTGAATCGAGGTGTGGGGCCCAGGCAGACCCAGCCAGCTCTCAGGCAGACAGATGTGGGTTCAAATCGGAGCCTTCCTGCTGCCGCACCCTCCCGGGGACCTCCCGCCCCCAGGACCCTAGCTCCAGGCTGAGTGCACTTCTCGGGGGCCCCAGACCCCCCATCCAGTGGTTGCCTCCATCTTGCTATGGGAGGGCGCCCAGCTCGAGCACCCCAAAACTCACCCCTTGATGTCCCCCCCCCCCCCGCTGTGAAAGCCACCCTCTCACCCAGGGGCCGCAGCCCACCTGGGGGCAGCTAAGAGCTCCTCACGCTTGCCCATTACAGCCCGGTCATGCACATGACCTCCCACCCACGGCAACCCAGTGCATTACACGAAGCACCTCTGAGGTCCGGCCGCCACGAGCACAGAGGGACACAAAACGTCCTCCTCGACCATGCCAGCCGTGCTGCAGGAAGCATCCCTCAACGCAGCACGCGGTTGCTCGTGGAGAATCCCTCCTCCGGTGGGCACACGTCATCTCGAGAAGGGCAAAGTGTCCTGTCCGCTTATGACCCCACAGCTCCCGGGGGGGGGGGGCGGTCAGAGACGAGAGGGGAGCCCCAGGGACTGCCACTTTCCCCCAGAGACACACACCCACACAGCCCGTCCGTCCGCCCATCCCCACACCCAGAGTCAAGGCTGCTGAGTCAGCTCTGTCACCGTGGGGGGGGACACCGTGGGTGTCTACGAGGAGCCCAAACTGGGGACAGGCCTCTCTGGGCTGCCTCCCGCTCTGCAAGTGCCACAAAGCCTTTCAAGAGCCATCTCTCCCCAGGGCGCCTGGCTCAGGTCACGATCTCGTGGTTCACAGCTTTGAGCCCCGCATCCAGCTCTGTGCTGACAGCTCGGAGCCTGGAGCCCGCTTCAGATCCTGGGTCTCCCTCTCTCTGCCCCTCCCCCACTCGGGCCCTGTCTCTCCGTCTCAAAAAATAAGTAAACGCTAAACCAAAATTTTTAAAAACCCACGTCTCCCCAGATGTCAGGAAGGACCCCAAGCGCCCAGCAGCCCATAGCAGGTGCTCAGAGTGGCTCCGGGGGGAGGGGCTCAGACCTCGTCTGGGAACAGAAGGTCAGGCTGTAGTGGCCCTGACCGCTTACTGTGCCCCCGTCACTGCCGCTGACCCCACAGCCCCCCTGTGTGGGACGTGCGGCCAGGCGGGGCGCACCAGGGAGTGTGTGCAGGTGTGGGTGCGTCTGTGTCACGACTAACAAAACCAGGCACAAATACGTCTACAGGTGGACGAGGACTCGGGGAAATGTTTCTGAAGTCCCAGCAGGTGGAGGCTCCGACGTAAACACGGTTTTTTCTGTTTCGAGACGCGCTTCATTTCTGCACCAGACACGCAAGCTCGGCCTGGGGAAGGGGGAGGGGGGAGGGGGCACCGCGTCCTGCCGCCCCAACAGACGCCTGCCCCGGAAGCAGGAGGCTCCGCCAGGCCCGGGGTGGGGGGCCGGGGATGTCCCCACGGGGGCGGCGCTGAGGCCCCCTCCTCTGAATACCCTCCAGTGGGGCCTCCGTCCATCGGGAGCCCTGGTCCCTTAGGGACACAATCCTTCCCTCGATCAAACACCCACGTCCCGCGTGTTCCCGCGGCCTTGATCGCCCAGATTAGGGGCCCCACAGGGAGCCACCCCTCCATGAAGAAGCCGGGGAGAGGGTCCAACTCCTGATGCTGACACCAGGCGCCCCCACCTCCTCTCCACCCCCCAGCCTCCCTCACACAAGGGACGCCCTTCCTTTAGACACAAAGTCTCAGAGGAGGCTTCCCAAGTCACTTCTGCCCCCATTCACATGCGGAAGACATTTCTGTTCCCACGTGACCGCTGCCCATTCACGGGCTCACGGAGACCAGCCGTTGACCTCCAAGAGGAACTGCAGCCACTGGGGAGAGGGCACACGGGGGCAGGGCCTCGTCTCCCCGGACCCGTCGCGGCCGCCCCGTCAGCCAGTGCGGGCAGGAGGTCACTGGAGGCGCACGTACTCTTGGCGCACAGCTTGCTGGGGACGGCGGACAGGTCTCTGCCCCGCTCAAAGCCTCGGTTTCCTCACCCAGTGAGCCTGACTGCAGCCCCTGGGGCTCAGGGAGGCAGAGCCGGCGGGGGACCGGGGGGGGGGGGGGGGGGTCTGGGGTCTGCAGCTTTGACAGGGGAGGGAACCAGACCCCAGCTCACACCCAGTAAGTGGACGCTACAAAACGGAAACTAACAAGCGTAGGCAACAACTGCTGTGGAAAGCAGTTTGGCAGCTCCAAAAAACGTCAAAAACAGAACTGCCACGGGACCCGCGATCCCACCTCCGGTCGTTCTCCGAAGAACCGAACGCGGAGGCCCAAAGGACGCGCACGGCTGTGTTCGCGGTGGCCAGAAGGCGGAAGCCATCCGCCCACCGACGGGCGATGGGCCAGCAGCCGCACCACGGGACAGCACCCGGCCTTAAAAACGAAGGAGATCCTGGGGCGCCCGGGCGGCTCAGTCGGTTGAGCAACCGACTCGTGATCTCGGCTCAGGTCGTGATCCCGGGGTCATGGGATCGAGCCCCGCATCGGGCTCCGCGCTGAGCGTAGAGCCTGCTTGAGACTCTCCCTCTCAAACGAGAAATAAAAATGACAATAAAAAGGAAGGAGATCCTGACACAGGCTGGCCTGGAGGATGCGATGGGAACGGCCAGACGTAAAAGGACAAGGATACAGGGTCTGCTCCCGTGAGGCCCCAGAAAAGCCACATTCATAGAAACAGAAGGTAGAACAGTGGAGGGGCACCTGCCAGGGGGGCCCAGGCGGTCAGGTGGCCGACTTCGGCTCAGGTCATGATCTCACGGTTCCAGGAGTTCAAGCCCCGCGTCGGGCTCTGTGCTGACGCCTCGGAGCCTGGAGCCCGATTCGGATTCCGTGTCTCCCTCTCTCTCTGCCCCTCCCCTGCTCGTGCTCTGTCTCTTTCTATCTCAAAAATAAATAAAACATTAAAAAAAATAAAAAACAAATTAAAAAAAAACAAATTAGAAAGAGCGGTGGGGTCAGGGCCGCAGGAAGCGGGGAGTGCAGGCTTGTGTGTTGGGTGGCCTCGGTTTTACAAGGTGAAAACGATTCTGGAGTCAGGTGGAGGCGATGGCTGTGCAACACTGTGAACAACCTATCACTGGACTGTGCCCCAAAAAGCGCCTGAGACGGCGGACTTCATGCTAATTTCACTACAAAAAAGAAACCGGTTGGGAGACCTCGGGAACTGGATGGCTCGCCGGGTCCCCCTAGCATGGGACCCCTGCGTGGATGCATCTG
This sequence comes from Acinonyx jubatus, assembly GCF_027475565.1. NCBI lineage: Eukaryota > Metazoa > Chordata > Mammalia > Carnivora > Felidae > Acinonyx > Acinonyx jubatus. Next base: position 2,611,541 of record NC_069391.1, read on the forward strand.
GGGGCCGCGCCCCGCCCCCCGCCGCCCTCCCGGTCCCCCCAAAGCCGCCACCGCTGCGGGAGGGTCTCTGGCTCTCTCAGGAGCCACAGAAACAGCCTCTGATGGCCACTGTGGGTCTGGGGGCCTCGAAGTCAGTGACACAGGCCGGCCGGGGGGGCGGGAGTCCGGGGAACTTTCCTGAGTGGCCTCCTGTCACGTTTCCCACGACTGCGCGTTACTTTTAGGATTTCTTAAAAAGACCCTGCACTCTGGGCTGGCTTTGGGAGAAGCATTCTCTTGTGACCCTGCAGCCGCCTAACCTTCTCCACACTGGAAATTCCAGCCGCACCAGCGCCAGCCCCAGGGCAGAGCGCCGAGGGGGCACAGGGGGCACGGCAGGGGGGGGGGGGGGGGGAAGGAGCTCCATTGTCTGCCAGGAGCAGCTGGGCCCTCTCCCCTGAAGGGGGGGGGGGGTCAGGAATGTTCGCAGCTGTGGACTCGCCCTCCACCCTCCGCCCTCCCCCCAGCCGGTGGGAGCACGCAGGGGCCTGGGGGCAGAGGCCAGCAGGGCAGGGGGTGGGAGGGGCGGGCACGCCCCCAGCTGTCCCAGCAGAGGGAAGCTGGCCAGAGCTGGTATTTCAGCTGTAGGCAGCCGAGCTCCAGCCTGGGCCCGGCCCCACCTGCTCAGGGTGCCGGTCTTTTCTCCCCAGATAGGAACAGCCCCTCCTCCGTGAGGCGGAAGTCTGGAATAAAACGAAACCCCACGTGAGCTCCGGCCCCGAGGCACCACCGACCACGCGAGGGCTTTTTGTTGTCCAGTCTCTTGACTCTGCATCTTTCGCTGTTACAAAATTCACTGCTGGGAACAGCACACAGCTCTGGGCCCTGGCATTTCCTCCCTGGCAGTGTGACACGCGGGCCTGGTGTTTGGGAATCTCCCCGGACGCAGGCCACACACTCCAGCGACGCCTCCCGTCGGGCATTCCGGGTGTTTCCAGGGTTTCGAGATCACATTTACGCGACAGTAACTGGCTCTGTCCCTCCCGGGCCATTCCCACAGCTGAGCCCCTGTCCGCTACGGGGCGCGTGGAGGCAGGGCCGCCGCAGGGGACGGTCACAGCCCAACGGCCTTGGGCACAGACAGGCACGGGCAGCCTCCGCAGACGAGGGCCCTGGGAAGCCCCGGGCAGGCCACCCACCTTCCCTGCTTCGTTCATTCATGATTCACCCCTGCATCACTCAAACGGCTGCCCGGCCCTGCACGGTGCCAGGCACGAGGGCACCGAGTAGGAAAGCGCGAGCCTCTGCCCACCCCCCACGGGAAGAGACGGTTAAACCGAGGCTCCTAGGCTGGGCCTGCAAGGTGCCCGCCCACCCCGGGGTTATTTTCGGGAGAAGGGGGCGGGGAGGGGGCGGCCAAGGGAAGTGAGAGAGCAGTGGAGCGGCTCCGGGTGGGGGGGGAATCTTGCGGCCCACCAGCTGCAGACCACAGGGGCGTCCGGGGGCGGGCCAGAGCACGGGGACAGAAAGGCAGGCCCCACAGGTCAGAAGCCTGGTGGGGACACACAGGGCGGAGAAGGCAAGACAGAGGCAGAGACTGGATGATGCGTTGAGAGAGGCGTCCCCTGGATGGCCGGGAGGGACCGTGCCCTGGGGCCTTCGACGACACCTTGGGGCCTCTACCAGATGACAGGAGAGATCTCTGTCCTTGTAAGGCCTCCAGGCTGAGGGGCCGCCCCAGGACACACGTGCCGGGAAGAGCTGGCAAGCCCTGGGGCCCCGGTCGCCGGGAGACCCTCAGGTCCTTCATGCAGGACGCTGCTCACCGCTCCTCTGTCTCCAGGAAGAGTCGGACAGACACAAAAACCAGCTTCGTGATGCCAACCCCACCACAGTCAGACACGGCCTGCCGCTGGTGCACGGGGGAGGTCAGAGCTGCCCCTCCCAGGCCCAAGCCGGGCTGAGAAAGTTCTGGTCCGTGGGAAATTTCATGATCTCGCAGCTAAAACACTAACCATGACACTGAGGCTCCCTTCCCCGCCTCCCCGGGTCCCTGGAGAGGCCTCCAACCGCTGAGCAAAGGCCAAGGTGGCCCAGGGGCCCGGGGCGTACAGCCGCCCAGCAGGGAGCCTCGCCCTGAGCTCGGGCCAAAGGGACGTCCCACCGGGAGGATCCCTCCGGAAGCTTCGCCCCCAACCCCGAAGCATCACTGCCAACGACTTCCTCAAGCCGGGAAACCAAGCACCAGCCTAAGAAGAAAGTGGAAGCGGAGTGCGTTCTGTTTCCTCTCGGCCGGGAGCCTGCTAACACCAACAGCCGCAGCGCAGGGAGGCGCAGTCAGGGCGAGGCTCTTTCCTCCCTCCAGACGGTTGACGCAGGATGCTCTGCCGGCCCAGGCCTGTGGCGCTTTGTCAACCTGACTCTGCGACACCCTCTGTTCAGTAAAGGAGTCTGGCACCCAGGAAGAAGGCGCCTCAGATTCAGAGAGACGGGGTCCAACTCCAGGGAGAGATGGGAGAGGGCTGTTCCCGGGCTGCGCTGAACAGAGCCCCCGGCCCCCATGCCAGGGCAGGGCAGGGAAAGCCGCCAGGGCCAATGCCCGCTGAGTAGGAGCAGAGCTGTGGGAACACCAGGCGGGGGAGGTCATGGAAGGGGGAGGGGCTGCCTGAGCCCAAGGAAGGGGGAGCAGGAGGCAGGTGCTCAGAGGGGAGGAGCGGTCACCGTCACGAGGCTGGATACCCCAGGGGGGATCCAGGGCTGACGGACCGCAGATGCCGCTGCAGGGAGGGCAGGTAAGCAGAAGGTCCCGACCCATCACCCACCGATCCACACCGAGCAGCCACACCGGGTGCCCCTCCCTGTCCTTCTCGGGACGGCTTTTCCGGCAGGCCGGGCCCAGACCACATCTGGAAGCCTCCACAGATGCCTGGGGGCCAGTCTGTGGCCGAAAAGCCAAGGGCAGCAGAGAGGAAGGAAACGGGGTGCTCTAATGGAGAGTACCGCTCCCCTGAAGACAAGCAGAGTGGCCGAACGCTGCTGTCTGGGGCTGCGGACCCCACCCCAAGGGTCCGGAACCCCCTCTCCGCTCTGGCTGGACCTCAGGAGATGTGGGAGAGGAGGCACCGAGGACACGTGTGGCCCGGCGCCCAGCTCCTTCCTTCCCCGGACCCCACACTCAGGCAGGGCAATAAGCTACTTTTACTGCCCGGGGGTCCTCAACAGCTGCCCCCGCTTCTGGCCCCAGAGCCAAACGGCTGGCTTGAGAGAAGACCAGCCAGAAAGGCAAGCTGAGGGCCGGCTACCTGACCTCTGGTTCCCGGAGGGGAGCTTCGGGGACGCACGTCCCACGGCCGACCCCCAGGATGGCTGGTCTGGAGCACTGCTCAGCCAGCGGCACCTTGCTCGCTGAGAAGCAAGGACGAGCCTTAACAAGCTGCTCTGGGAACAGCCGCTGAAACCCGTCCAGGAAAACACGCTCGGATCGATGAGTCTGAAGGAGGCGGAAGGGCGGCCTCGGGTCCTCAGAGGCGGCCGCCCCCGGCTCCGCACCCACCCCTAGGACAGGAAAGGGGTGCCGCCCCAAGGGCCCGCCCCTGCCCCTGGCTACTCATCCCCCAGCCTCCCGACAACCCGGTCCTGGGACACCCGTCCTGATGGCCCCCAGCCACCCGTGTCCCCACTCCGGTGGCCTCATGGAACTCAAAGCCTGGGCTAAGGTGCGGCAAAACATGGCAGCCCAGTGCCAGAGGATAGGGGGCGCAGGCAGACCATGTGGGCGCCCCCAGCTCAACTGTGCCCACTCTCTGACCCTCCTGGGCACCTGGGGGGCAGAGGCTCCAGGACGCAAGGCTGCGCAGAGAGAGGCCTGAAGACAAAAGGAATCCTCCCCGTCGCCCCCCAGGACCCAGAGGCTGGGTGCAGAGTGGGCTCCGTCCCCCACACTCCCCATCCCCCGGGGGACACCCGCCCAGGCCCTCCCTCCCGGCCCCATCCCGACCCCGCAAGATTCCCAGAACTGCACACACCACTGTCTCCGTGACGATTTCGTCAACACGGAGGAATCGGAGAAGGCCATCCGGAAAGAGTGCTGCCAGGTCAATTACTTCCTTGACCGGGTTCTCTAGAAGTCGGTGTTTGGGGCTGTTTGTCTCAACGTTCATTCCCTGCTGACTAAAGATGCCCTCCCTGCACACACACACACACACACACACACACACACACACACACACACACACAAAACCGCGCGGACCTCAGTGCCGGCCACGGCCCTCCTCACAAGGCTCCCAGGCCCACGCTCATTTCGGGGACGTCAGAACACGAAGAAAATACCTACCTTGGAACGGATGAACTAATATGAACGGGAAGCCACGTGGGGCAGACACAGCAGGGACAAAAGCAGGTTGCCACGTGGGGACTAAGGCAACAGCCCCGGTTCCTCGGGGACGCCCAGGGGACGCCCCGGGGATGCACAGGTAACTGCACAGTGCCCTCCGACTGGCAGGCAGACCAGCAAGTCTTCTGTACGTACGTGTGTGTCTGGTGCCATCCACGCCGGGGCCCGCGGAGGGGAGAAACCTCTCGTGGACAGGACGTGACCGTCCAGGGTCCCTACCCACAGCGCCATCCTGGGAGGCCCGGATATCCCTCCGGGACACCTTAGACAAACACCGTCCCCCCTCTCCTGACAGCCATGCCAATGTCATGCCACACTACGTGCTGCCCCCCGTTACAGAGCCTGGGGGCCCTCACTGCAGAGGAAGGGGGTGAGGGGCAGGGAGACCGTCCTGGGTCTCTGAGTCCCACCCAGTGTGAAACAGTGATGCCCCACCCTCTGACAGCCCCCAAGTCCTGGGGTCCGGCCCTGCCCGAACGCGGGCCTCGAGCTCGAGACGGCAGTCAGCTGCTCCCGTGCGGCTACCGAGCCACGGCAAATTCTCCTCCACTGAACGAACCGGCGAGGCTGGGAGGTTACTGTCCACAGAGCCCACCTCGAGCCTGTTTCCTGATTAAAGCTTCACTGAATCAATAGCAATAAAGCGGTCTCGAAGAGATTCATGGAAAGCGGAACCCCTTTTAAGAAAAAACACTCTTCCCACAGGCAAAAACCACTTAAAAACAACACACGCCATGGTTTTGGGTTTGCGGCCGTCTTGCTGGGTCTCCGCGAAGGCCGTCGTGTCACCTGCAGGTGAATCGCACGCACTGGGATCTGTGCTTCCCCAGGGAGCTGGATTCACCTGCTTACGACCTGATCAATCGCGCTGGCGAAGGCAGAGCTGTTAGCAGATGAGAGAACGTCATCATCAAGGAAGGGGAGTCCAGGATGAAGGCCGGTGCTCGTGGAAGGGGTCTCTTGCCGAGGCCCTGGCCGCACGAGAGGCCGCAGAGTTTGGCACGGCGAGGCCGGGGCCAGCCCCCCCGCCCCCAAGTCCAGCCTGGACACTGATGTGATCAGCCACACAGAGACCGGAAAAAAGGCAGGAAGCTCAAAGCCAGACACAGAACACAACCGGGTGGGGCCGAAACGTCCCACAACTCCGGTGCAGGGCAGATTCCGGACAGACCGCTGGGCGAGCCGGGCCTTCCCTGGGCCACTGCCAACGGCAGACCTTGAGCCCCACGGGGGGATGTGGACGAGCCCCACCGTCTACACCACTGTCCAAGCCTGACATCAGGGCACCCTCCTCATCACCCCGCCTCCCCCACACCCTGGAGCCGGGAGCTTCTCTCCCCTCCCCCACACCACCCCCTACCCTACCCGGGCCAGGCCTGATCACTTCCCTGCTGGGGTGACTGCGTCTGCCTCCAATCCACTCCCAGCACTGAGGCCAAGGCAGAGCCTTCTTTTTTTTTTTTTAATTCTGTTTTTAAATGTTTATTTATTTTTTGAGACACAGAGAGAGAAACAGAGCACAAGTAGGGGAGGGGCAGAGAGAGAGGGAGACACAGCATCCGAAGCAGGCTCCAGGCTCTGAGCTGTCAGCATAGAGCCCGACGCGGGGCTCGAACTCACGAACCATGAGATCATGACCTGAGCCGAAGTCAGAAGCTTAACCGGCCCGAGCCACCCAGGCGCCCCCAAGACAGAGCCTTCTGAAGCCAAATCCAGGACATCACGTTCTCTGCAACCCCCTTCTGTGACACCTCTGCACCCCGGACCAAGCCACCCACCACCCACCACCCTGCCTCCCTACAGCCTTGAAGGCAGTGGCTCTGGGTTCCTCTAACTTCCCCTTCCGGGTGACCGCTGCTCCCCTCGGCGCCGCTCCCCCCCCCCCCCAGACTCTGAGCTCCCGGAAGCAGTCGCCAGGCCTCACCCGTCCTTCCCTCGCACCGTGGTCCTCAGTGCCAGGCGCCCCTCCACGTGCGGGTGTGGACGGGGGGGGTGGGGGGGGACGGGGGGTGGCTGTGGGGCCTGAGCTCCTGCTGCAAACGGACTGCTTCCCCAGCACTCTTGCGATCTACTGCTCCGTTCCCCCGGAGCCTCGCTGGCTAACAGATGTTCCATTTAAGCAGCTAAATTACCACCAAATACACCCATGGAGACGGCAGGCCGATTCCTCCCAAGGTTTATTTGCATGAGGAGGGAGTGGTGTGTGAAAATTCTATCTTCTCGTTTTTCAGAAGGAGGAAAAAAATTTTTTTTACTACACACATGAGTTTAGAAAAAGAGGAGAGGGGATGCCAGCGCGTGAATTACCGCGAGAGCGTGCAGGCGGCTGTGCATCCGACGGCACGCACGGCGCGTGGGCCCGTGGCCACAGGAGGCCACGGGTTTGAGTCCCGCCTCCACCCCTCCCGGTGAACTCCGACCAGCTCCCGGACGCCCTGAGCCTCAGCCTCCAGGGCTATCAAACGGCCCCCGGTCACCCCCGCTCCCCGAGGCCGTCCTTTGCCGGGGTCAGGTCCGTGGCCAGGCGCCCCCAGCACTGTGACTAATTATGATCATCCAGGCATCGCCGGGCAGCCTGGGAGCAGCCCAGACCCAGCCCAGCACGCAGGGGACACCGCCGCGCCCGAGGAACACAGGAAGGGGCTGAGCACTCCGGCCGGATCCACCCCCCGGAGGCAGGCCACGTGCTGGCCTGCACATCCCCACGGCCGCCAGATGGCAAAGCGGCAGAAAGGCTGAAGACCGGAGCCGCTCCGCTGGGCAAGGCGAGACACGGCGGTGACCTGCTGGCCGCCTGGCCGGGGCCATTTCCCACCCTGCAGGACACAACCACCACCAGCCGGACACACTCGTGCAGGGGGGAGGCCTCGGGATGGAGATCCAGAGCCGGTCCAGAGTGTGGTCCCTGGCATGAACAGAAACAGCCGTTCAACAGCCATCGACGCCTGGACCCTGCCCCCTGGCCAGAGTGGGGTGCACAGGGTGGATGGAGCTCTGCAGGCCAAACCCCAGAACCCTCAGCCACCGCCGGGAGGATGGACGCGAGCCCACCCCCCCCCCCCACTCTCCGCCTACTGGAGGCGGCCAGCACCGCGCAGACCTGTCAGGGATGCAGGGATGCACAGAGAGACGGCAGGTCGCACCAGCCTCCTGACCCCAAGGTCCACTGGGATCCGTCCGCACACGCACCCAGTTCCAGAAACAAGTCCCAGAAATGCAGCCGGGCCTCACGGCACCGCAGAGCCAAAGCAGACGTGAGCTCCGCACACAAGGGCCGCCTGCGGAAGGAGAGGTTTATAGCCTGGATTTACTGACGCCCTTATTCACTCCCAGAAGAGGCGCCCGTCCTCCACAGCCCGCCCCTCCGCTCCCCCGATGGAACCCTCAGGAAGCCCACTGCCCCCACACGGACGCCCGGCCGGGAAGGTCAGGGGGAGGGACGGCAGGGAAGGCTCCAGGAGCGTGGCCGCCAACGCAGGAAAAGCGAATCTGCCAGAGACACGGAGAAAACCCGCATCCTTGCTGAACGCCAATGCCGCCCCCGGGTGCGCTTCCGGGGGGCAATCGCGGCTCCAGGGCCGCTGGGCTACTGCAGGGCAGGGAGAAAATGCCCCTCCTTCACCCAGTGGCACAAGGCCCGGGACCTGTCAGCCAGAGCGCAGACTCCCGCGTCAGAGGCAGGGTGGCTTCCCGCAGGAGGGATTACGCAAACACAGATCCCAGCAGCCAGACCCCGAGCGGCTTCCGTTGTTCACGGGGGACATCAGATGCCCCAGGAGCCTTCCTCCCATCACCCTTGGAGGCACCTAGAGATAACGGTCCCATTTTACAGGTGGGGCCACTGAGACGCAACCTCTCACATGCTCCCGGCACCCGTCTTCCTTCATCGTACACTCTGAATCGGGTGCACAGGAGGTGGGGAGGAGGAGGGACTTTCTCCCGACACATGAGCTCAGGAGCTCTCCTGGGCCGTCCTGTCTGAGGCGCTGAGTCAGGAGCCTGGAGCGGAGGCAGCTGCTTCCTGCTTCCACTCAAGCCTCACTCCCAGAGAGAGAAGTAAGTCCCGCGGAACCCCCGGGGCACCCAGCCCTGCCTCAGTGCCCCGAGTCCTGCAGCAGCACGGACCCAGGACAAGAAGAGGCCCGAGAAAGGTGCCCTGCCACCACACAGGCCTGAGCCACTCACCAGGCACGGCGGGCCAGCACTTGTAGGGGCCCAAAGGGGTGTGAGGTCAAAGACAACATTTCGATATATGCTGCTAGTACCCCTGCCTTTACATCCGCACGGTCATAAAACTGGGCCCTTTACATCTTCTGTGGAAGAGGGAGGCCACAGGCAGAGTGTGTGGGGCCCATGGGAGTCACACGGTGGCCCCGAGGCCCCCAGCACAGCAAGTGAGGGTTTCAGGTACTCACCTGCCCGCACCTGCTCAAATGCCTCACATAATCCCCCGCCAGCCCAAGGCTCTTCCTGTGTGGTAAGACACATCAGAGGGGCGCCCAGGTGGCTCAGTGAGTTAAGCGTCTGACCCTTGACCTGGGCTCAGGTCATGATCTCACAGTTCACGAGTTCGAGCCCCATGATGGGCTCTGTGATGAGTGTGGAGCCTGCTAGGGATTCTCTCTCCCTCTCTCTGCCCCTCCCCTGCTCGCGGGCACTCGCACTCCCTCCCTCTCTCTCTCTCTCTCTCAAAAATAAATAAGTAAACTTTAATTTAAAAAAGGAGGGGGGGGCGCCTGGGTGGCTCAGTAGGTAAAGCGTCCGACTTTGGCTCAGGTTGTGATCTCACAGTTTGTGGGTTCGAACCCCACGTCGGGCTCTGTGCGGACAGCTCAGGGCCCGGAGCCTGCTTCAGATTCGCGTCTCCCTCTCTCGCTGCCCCTCCCCCGCTCGCTCTCTGTCTCTGTCTCTTACAAATAAACATTTAAAAAAATGACACGTAACAAAATTACGATTGGTGATTTAGTACACTCACCGCCCGGTTTCCCTCCCCGCTCCCCGCACCACCCCCCCGCCACTCGCTGTGTGTGTCGATTCACCTGCCCTGGAACCTCGTATCGCTGGAGTCCCACAGCCCTTACCCTCTCGTGTCTGCCTTCTCTCCCTCCACACGTGCCCGAGGTTCGTCCACACGGCAACACCTGTCAGGCTTCGTTCCTCCCTCTGGTCGCCTCCTACTCCATCGTCTGGAGAGACCCCCACGTTTATCTATTCACCCGCCGAGAAAGATCCCCCATCCTACAGAGGAGGAAACCGAGGCCCCACGACGGTCAAGCTCCACGGCCCACGGTGCTCGGCAGCCGAGCCAGGACACCGGCCCTGAGCCCTCACCGCACCGACTACGCCCAGACACCTCGAGGGACGGGGGCCCCTTCTGCAGCCAGGAGCACAGAGGCCCGGGGGGAGCAGCCGTGTGGTCACACCCTGCTGCCGCGCCTCAAGCCTGCTTCCTCCGAGCTCTGGGGTGAAAACAAGTAAAACCGAATGTCTCCGTGGCAGCTCTTGTGTGAGTGAGGCCATCACCCACGCGGGAAAACAGCTCAGATCCGAGCGGTCTCGTCCCTCACCGAAATGCCCGTCAGCTGTCCTCTCTCCTGCCCCTGAGGCCAGAGACTCGGGGGGGCTGGGGGCACACAGATGCCCACCTCTGGCAGGGAGGGGTAAAGGAAGAGTGGGAGGAGCTCAGGGAAGGGAGGGAGGGTCTCCGGATGTGGCTGCCGGAGCACGAGGGCCTGACACGGGTTTCGAGCAGACTGACCTAGATGCCCCGTGTGCCCGGGACAGGTGGCGATGGCCCCGGAACCAGACGCCCGCTTGTACAGTTATAAGCTGGGACCGCCCACTCCTGTGGGGCACTGAGGCCTCTCAGCAAGCCGCCTGCCAGCCCCAGGGGCCAGCAAACAGGGGCACCGCCATGGACCACAGCCAGCCCTTGCCGGGACAAGCCAGAGAAGCCTTGAACGTGGGCCTCGGCTCTGACGTGAGGAAGGCAGGGGCGGGGCCGTGGGGACCCTGGCAGGTGGCTCAGCCCTCGCGCCTCTGCAGAGGTCCCCTCTCCCTGGGGCCACTGGCCGCCACGCGATCGGTGCCCACACCACCCTCGCCTGGCAGCATCCTGCGCCTACGGGTCAGCTACGACGATCAAGTGGACATCTGGGCAACCTGGAAGCGTGTGGCGCAGAAAGGGAGGTGCACTGAGGGAGGTGACCACCCAGAGGCAGGGCTGGGGCGGGGGGGGGGGGGCGCGGGAGCAGGCCGACACCTGGCACCCAGGCCTGTCCCCGGCATAGGGACTCCTGGGGGCGCGGACCAGCACCCTCCCTGCCACCTCCCACATCTCAGGGACGCACTGATCTGCGTGGCAGAGCCATGAATGCGCCAGGAGACAGCTCGGCAGGGACCTGACATCATCTGACGGTGGAGGAGGGGCACTGAGCAGGGCCCCACGGCCGGGCGGGGACAGGGAGACCCCCTCACCCTGAGACCCCAGCTTCAGGCACCCCCACCCCCCCCCCAAACAGGCCTCAACTTCACCCCCAAGCAGTGCATTCCCCAGTTCCAGAAATGGCATTTGGGGAGAGCAGGCAGGGCCGGGGGGGACACAGGTCAGAACACACAACTGGAGTAGGGCCACTGTCACCTCCCCAGCGTCCCGACAGGCAGCCCCTCGCGGGCCTGCTGGATGGCTTTCTGCATTGGAAAGTGCCCCTTTCGTCTCTTCAAGAACCCTCCTGCCGTCTCCTCTTCTGGAAGGTCAGGGACACAGTGTCAGGGGTCCCTGTTTCTCTCGCCCAATGCCCATGAGCGCGTAACCACGAGTGAGGAGCAACGACACAGTGAGCCCCCTCCCAGCAGCAGGGAGCAGGTGAGGACAGGCCCAGAGCCATGAAGCCACAAGGGCAGGGCCGGGCAGCCTGGGGCCACCTCTGGACTCAGGCCCTGGGCAGCCCCCAGCCTCCTCACCAGTGGGGACCGTCCAAGGGCCGTGGTGCGGGTTGGCAAGAGGCCTCACGCTCCGCGCAGCTGTGTGACCGCGGGTAGCCCCCGTAACCTCTCCATTAAGTGCCCAACCTGGTGCCTCACGGGGTCTCCTAAGGCCCAGGGGAGGGGCCGGTGCTGGGCAGTCAGGGGACAAACCCTCCCAGGACGGGGCACGGCTGGCAGCAACGATCAAGAATCCCCGGGGCGCCTGGGTGGCTCAGTCGGTTAAGCGTCTGACTTCAGCTCAGGTTATGATCTCATGGTCCGTGAGTTCGAGCCCCATGTGGGGCTCTGTGCTGACAGCTCAGAGCCTGGAGCCTGCTTCGGATTCTGCGACTCCCCCTCTCTCTGCCCCTCTCCCGCTCTCTCTCTCTCTCAAAAGTAAACATTAAAAAAATTTTTTTTTGTTTTTAATGGGGGCCATTTCTACAGCAACCGCCCATCTCCAGCCTTCGCTTACCTAAAGCCACCCGGCTTCCAAGGTCAGTTCCTCCATGCCCTCCTCAGTCCCTGTCCTCACGGATCCAAATATCTGCATCAGCTAAGGACTGACACAGCCCCAAACGAGGTGGCAGCAAACCCTGCAGCTGTCCCCACCTCCTGCGCCCACCAGCACTGAGCTTCTGGGAGGGAAGCAGCAGAGAGAGGCTGTGAGACCTTTCCAGCAGGCGCCAGGCACGAGACGGGGACAGCGCCAGGCCCGGCAGCCTGCAGGGTGCCCACGGGCGTCCCCTTTGCAGACGAGGAGACGGAGACTCGGCCAGGCCGGTGACCCCGCTGCCACTGAGGTCCCCGCTGGAGCCGAGTGGCCGATGCCGGTGCGTCCCTCCACCGCCACGTCAGGGCCCTCACCTCGCTCACCGAATGTCCAGACCCCGGGGGCCCAGCCCCGGCGGCCTCAGCGGCCTCACCTACAAAGTGGGTGATCACGGCCCCAGCACTTGGCACGATTTCTGGCGCAAGATGGAGAAGCTTTGCTCCTCCTGAGCGCTTCCTGCTGCGGGAGCCCGTGCCAAGGGCCCCGGGTACAAAGGGAGACAGAACGGCACACTCCGGGAGGGCCGAGCCCGGGGACCAGGGCTCCTTCACAGGCCCAGGACAGGCCCCAAGCGTGGCAAGGGAGCCCGCTGCCTGGCTCTGCGCGGGCCACAAAGCTGAGGGCGCGTTCCCATGTTTTTAAACGGTCGGGGGGGAAAAAACCAGAAGAATAATATTCGGCGACACATGAAAGTGATACGAAATCAAATTTCAGTCTCCATGAAGTTTACTGGCACACGGCCACGGCTCACCCATTTCCAGATAGACCACGGCTGCTTTCACACCAGGAGGACAGAGTTGAGTGGTCACGACAGAGACCGTCTGGCCCACAAAGCCTGAAATATGTACCGTCTGGCCCTCGACACAAGACGAGGGTCCACCCCTGCTGGGGGAGAGAGGGGTGGACTCACGGGCCAGTCGGGACGGAGGCCGACCTGGCAGGGCCTCGGCCGTGGGGCTGAGCCTGGGTCTCTGCCTAAACCAGGGCCCCACCCGCACTGTCCGCCCCGGGGGCGTCCCACCCTCAAACTCAGGAAGCCACAGACACCAACATGCTGGGCACGGGACCGGGAGGAAGAGGCTGGAGGGCATCACACTGCTGACCCCCAGAGCGGGACCTAGTGCATCTCTGGGAAGGATGAGGCAGTCGCTCTCCAGGGAGGGGACATCCTTGGCCACCATGTCCGCATGCAAGACAGAGCTCCAACGAGGCGCTGGGGTGGGGGCTCACCGTGGCTGCTCATCCCGGTCAAGCCTCCAGCAAGGCCGGAGCCCCCACACTTGGCCCCGGGCTCAGTAGAGCCCCCCCCATTCCCAGCACTGAGACGCCCATCTCCAGGGCCCAGACCGTGGACAGACGCAGGTCCTCCCTCAGGACGGCCTCCCCGCCAAATGCACGGCAAACTTCCAGGTTCCGTCCCAGCCCACCGAGGCCAAAGGCAGACCGGTGCCAGCAGCGCGTCCCCCACAAACAACCCGCTGTCCACCAACGGCAGGCTGTGCCTTCCCACGACCCGGGCAGATGACGGCCACGGGCCTTTCCCGCCGATTCCACACCCAGGCCTCAGGACCCTGCTCCACACAGCCTTGCAAGGGCCCCTCCTCCCCGTTGGTCAGGCCAGTGCCAAAGAGGGGACCCCGGCACATCGGCCTCTGCTAGCCCACCCCCACTCCCAGCCCCGCCCTCAGGGACCAGCTATCGCTACCCAGCCGCTCAGAGCCACAACCCTGCCGCGTGGAAAAACCAGTGCTGGCGAAATGCAGGTTTCTTTCTCCAGTTGTCCCCACTGGGAGCTCCAGGCACTCTGCATAATCAACCTCCTAATCGACCTCTCGCTATCAAATTTTAATACGACAGAGGAACCGTGTATCTGTTTTGTACTCTATGTACGTCTGTGCTTCACCTGTACATAAAAAACACTTGATTTCTTTACCCCCAGAGATCCGATTTCCACCACCCTGGGGGCCATATCGCCCCTTGCTGAGAATGCATGGATTAAATAAAATGTGTCATTAAGGGGGCGCCTGGGTGGCTCAGTCTGTTGGGCGTCCGACTTCCGCTCAGGTCATGATCTCGCAGCTCCTGAGTTCGAGCCCCGCCTCGGGCTCTGTCCCGACAGCTCGGAGCCTGGAGCCTGCTTCCGATTCTGTGTCTCCCTCTCTCTCTGACCCTCCCCTGTTCATGCTCTGTCTCTGTCTGTCTCAAAAATGAATAAACCTTAAAAAAAAAAAAATTTTAAATGTGTCATTAAGAGCAGAGTTTTGCGTCACTATTTACTTTTTTCATGTGATCACCAGAAGTTTTTAAACACAGACCGGCTCACATATTTCTGTGGGGTGGCACTGATACACTTGGAAAATAAAGACAAATGCAAACGTGTCCAGACACACACATGCACACAGCACATACGTCTACACCTGGGTGCACACACACACACACACACACACACACACACACAGACCACCAGCTCTGACCACGGAGAGCGCCCTGCTGCAGTGTGCACCCCTGCACCCAGAGCTTGGCTTCTAAACACCCCTCTCCAAGACGGAAGCACACGGCTGACTCCTGGCAGGTACTAAGAAGAATAAAAAAGGAGTCTGGACGTCTCGCGCCAGAAAGGAGGGCAGGGCACCGAAAACACTGGGAACGTGTCAAAGACACACAGAAGCAGTTCCTGGGGTCGAACCCGAGGGAGCGTGAGCGCAAAAACAAACGATGACGGTAACAGACGTTAATGCATGGAATAAAACAGGAAACCGCGATCCAAATTGGCAGAAAGAGAGAGAGGAAGGAAGAGAAGAAAGAGGAAGGAAAGACCGGGGGCGCACCTTGTCCCAAGTCCCTTCCGGAGAAAAGCTGTGAATGACGGGGGACGGAGTGACGCCGAGGACAGGATCGGCAGACCCCGCCTCCGTCAAGTGAGGGAGTGGGGTCGAAGCCGAAGCACCTGCCGCCTGCAGGACAGGGGCGGGAGCGGGTGGCATCGTGGCCGGTCTCCCGCGCAGGCGCACAACCCGAATCCAGTCCCGAGGGGACGCAGAGGGACCCAACGGAGGGACGTTCTGCAACAAAAGGCAGCTGGTACCTGCAGGGTGTTGGGGTCTGAAAATCGAGGGAAGGCTGAGGGGCTGGAGAGAGGGAGAGCAGCCAACCCTCCCGGTCGCCCCTTCTGCTGAACCGGCATTTCAGGGACACCCGTTGAGGTGTGAGTGGGTCACACGGCGGGACGTGACGGGGAGGCCGCGCCGCACTCACCGAGGACAACGCCCCTGTTTGGGGGCAAGGCGCTGACACACTCGGGGTGAGGGACCAAATGACCCATTCACCTCAATTGGGTCGAAAACAGTTGTGTGTGCAGCACGCAGAGCTTGCCGTGAGTCCAACGCGTTTTCAAAATTGAAACAGAAGAGGTTTCCTCTTTCCACGAGTATGAGGCTTCCTCTCTGCTCCCCGCTGCCCTGGCATCGCACGCCTCGGCCTCAGGACCCGGGCCACCTGCAGGCCGCTTCTGCGGCCCCAGGCATCTGGGCGACACCTCTGCGGTGCGCCCGCACTCGCCTGGGGCGTCATGAGAGCAGGACCCGCCCAGCTGGCCCCCCGGGCCCCCCAGCAAGCACAGAGCCTGCCTTGGGATGATGCAACACAGCGGCAAAGGAACAAAGGGACGCAGGCTCCGTGGGACCCCGAGATGACCTCCTGGAGGGGCTCGGCCCAGTCTGGAGGGCGACAGAAAACACACAGCTCCTGGGCTTTGCAGAGTGCGCAGCAGAAGCGTGGCACCCACACGCTGGGTGGAGTAAGGGCGCGTAAGTGCGAGGTTAGCGACGCACCCAGGTCTGGGGGCCACGGCCAGGCTCGCCACGCCGAGGGACAGGAGAGTGCCATCAGAGGAGGCTTCCCAGAGGAGGGGCCTCTGGACTAGCGCCTCCAGGAAGAATCAGGCTAAGAGGAGGCGAGGTCTACCAGCAAGGGCACGAGGCAGGGTCGGGAAGGAGTGGGCAGGAGAGGAATCCTGGTAGGCCCCGGGGTCCCACGCCCTCTCTGTGCCGTGTCCCCGCCGACGGGCTTCCCAACCTGTTCTCCGGGGAGGAGGCCCGCCAGGGTGGTGTGGGCGCGGGGCGGGGCTGGGTGGCACCCGGAAGGCTCAGACCCAACGCAAGGGCTGGCTCCTGGCATCAGCATCTCAGGCCCTCACGGCCAAAGCGGCTCTGGACACACGTGATCTCTCCTTGGGATCAGCAGATTGTGGCCATACCTAATTAGTTTAATTACATCCAAGGCGGCTTCCAGGCATTTTGGATTAAAAAAAAAAAAAAAAAAAAAAATGAAAGCACCCGACCTGCCAGCTCCAGGAGGCCTGACAAAGGGGCAACTTGGATCCTCTGCGAACACCTCCTCGTTTCCAGCTCCGTACCCAGCCGACACTCCATAAGCGCACACGCTCTGACGCTCCTGTGGGGCCGATAGCCCAGCCGAGGTCAACTCAGAGTGGAGGGGCATTCCACACGCTGTCCCCCCCCCCCCCCCAAACCACGACGGCGCCACGAGCAGCCAGCACGGCCTTCTGGAACGAGGGAGCATCGTGGAGGCCTCTGGGCTGGACGGGTCTCTGGCACTCCGGGACGGCAGGGACGCGGGAAAGGCCTGCAGACCCGCTTACCTCCACAGACCCCCACAGAAAACAGGCGCACACCCCACACCCCGTCCACGCGGTAGAAACAGACACGCGGCAGGAGCAACCGACCAGCAGGCCAGGAGCGCCCATGCGAAAGTCAGCCCGACAGCTTCGGGAAGTCTCGCGGAACCTACTTCATTTCAAGTCCGAGAGGGGAGAGCTGAGCTCGTGGTTTCTGATCTGTGTGATCCGGGCCAAGTCGACGTCTCTGAGCTGTGGCGGCCTCGTCTATAAAACAGGGATGGGGTACCCTCCCCAGGATCGAGCCTCGCCCAGGGCAGGACCAGTAAGAAAGGGAAGCTTTGATTTTCCTTGTGATCTAACCACCGTGGGCCGGGCCGACAGGACACCTCTCCCACCTCCAGGGACCGGAAGCTTCCCGATTAACAAAGAGCAGCCTCACAGAGAGGCCCCCAAGCTCCTTTCCCGAACCACGCACAGCCAGACCTGGTAAAGAGGACCGTTTCTTTAACTATGACTAGAGAGATGCAGCCATCTGACCAGCCCCCTGACCCAGCAAACGCAGGTTCAAGGAGCACCGGCGGCCGTCCCCGCATCAGCAGCAGACACACAAAGACAGGGGTGACCCACCCCCTCCCCCACAAGGTGACCGGTGGGCTCGAGGTCAGGGAGACCAGCCCTCAGCCAAGAGCGATACCTGCCAGTGCCCAGAGGGCCCTCCTAAAATCACTAACGTTAACTCAGCACTGCACGGAGGACGTTCTCCGCCTTCCCCCGTGGAATCCTCACCACGTGGCTATGGGGTGGCTCCCACAGCTGTTCCCATCAACCAGATGAGGAAACTGAGGCCCCGAAGGCGGTCACCTACCTGCAAGGCAACAGTGCCAGGTGTCAATCAGGACATGCCCAGGAAGACACAGAGACACTGGCCCTCCCAGTTCTCCCTCAACATCCATCCCTTCACCCAGGCTGGGGCACAAAGGGGCTGTGCCGGTGTCAGTGTCCTTGTCCCACGGACGGCTCCGTGAACCCCGGGATGTCTGTGCGCTTCCAGCACAGGGGCTAAGCCAAGCCACCTGCCACAGCCAGTGCCCCCTCCCCCCCGCCCCCTGCCCAAACCACGGCTGAAAAAGGGCAGCTCCAGGACCCACCCCAGGCTGTGTCTGTGCCCCAGCCTCCCTGCCAATCAGCCAGGAAACCCGTCAGGAGCCAGCAAGCCTGGGCAGTGTCAGGGCCAAAGGCAGACACACTCTCGCCCATGGCGGGCTCTGCCCTCGGCAACCCTTCCTGCCCTCAGTTTCTCCCTCCCAGCGCCCCCCCCCCCCCCACCGAGGGGTGGATGGAGGGGAACGGATTCATGAAAGCATTCTGCAGCAGGGCGCCTGGCCCCCACTCCGGGCTGGTTAGCAAGAGAGCTGGCTTTAGGGGGGCCCTAAGACCTCATGCCCCCACCTCCAGGCTCCCTCACCAGCCCGTCTGCCTCCCCTGATCCTGGGCTGAGTGGGAGCGCAGCCCCCTTACCCTCTCAGGGCACCTCTTTGTCAGCAGCCACCCCCCTCCTCTCCCTGGGGGAGGGGGGGCCCCCCATCTCCTTGGAAACGCAGTCACAGCCAAAGGGCAGAGGCCATGCAGCCCAGCCTGGAAAAGCCGTGACTCACTCCATCCCTCCTTCTCCCTAGTCTGTTTTCCGATGTCACACATGAATGGCCGTTGTCCACGCGGACTTGCCACAGAGGGCCACGGAGGAAGGGGGCTTCGGGGCTAACAGTTAGGTGGATCCTCAACAGCGCTGGCCAGACCCAGGCTGGCCCCCTGGGCCCCTTCAAACCGGAGCTGGGTGGGAGCTCTGGGACTCCAGGAGGGCAAGACCGGAGCTTCATTCTGCTAAAGTCTCGGCCAAGTTCCCTTTAAGGGGCCAAGAAAAGCAGCTCCTGCCGGCTGCGCAGACATTTTCCTGCCGGCCTGCAGCCACACGCGCTCGGCCACGACAAAGGCCACACTCGAGGGTGCCGGGGGAGCGACGGGGACCCCCGATCGCACCAACTTGTGCGGCCCTGTCCTGGAGGCGGCGCCCGGAGCCCACCCGCGCCCTCCGGCCCCCGCTCCCCGCCCCGCCGACCCCTGCGACCGCGCCCGCTCGTCGTCCACGGTCCAGTCCACCAGACCCGAAGCCCGAGGGCGCGACGCCGGACGAGGCCCCCGGGCGTGGCGGGCTCCCCGGGACCGGGAGGGACGCGGAGAGGGGTCGGCAGGGGCGGGCGCCCCGCCCGGCCGCGAGTCTCCCCTCGCCGGGGAGGCGCAGACCGGCCCGGGGCGCTCCCCGGCCGTGCCCACGGGCGGCGGCGGCGGCGCGCCCCGGGCTTGGGGGACTTTGGTCAACTTCGCGCCTCCTGGGGCGCGCCCTTCTCCCTCCCCGCGGCCGCCCGCGCGCCCGGACCCTCACCTGGGACATCTGCGGCCGGAAGTTGATGTCCTTGAGGTCGATGGAGCCGGGGGACAGGTTGTGCAGCAGCTGGCACAGGAGGACGCCGTCGCGCAGCGCCTGCGCCAGGTCGAAGACCACCGCCGAGGGCCACACGACCCGGTGGTTGGGCGGCAGGACCTTGCAGTCGATGAGCCAGCGGCCGCACTGCCGCCACTGCTCCATGGCGCCCGCGGCGGCCGCGCGGCCGGGGCCCGCTCAGGGCAGCGCTCCGGCCAAAGTGCGGTGGCCGCGGGGCATCCCGCCCGCCCGCGCGGGGCTCGGCGGCCGGGGCGGGGCTTCGCGCGGGCGGCCCCGGGTCCCCGCTGCGCCGCCGCGCGTCCCCTCCTCTTCCTCCTCCTCCGGCTCCTCGCGGGCCGCCGCTCCCGCCCACGTGCGGCCGCGGGGTGGGCGCCGCGCGGCGCGCCGGAGCCCCTCACACGCGCGAGCGCCCCCGGGCCCCGGGCCGGGCTCCGCGCCGCCCGCCGCCGCAGCGCCCCGCGATCCGCCCCTCGGGGCGCCGCATGCTGCGCTCCAGCCGCCCCGCGGCTCCCGCCGCTCTTGCCCCGCCCGAGACAAAGGGCCGGCGGGTCGCTCGCTCGGCGCGTCCGGGGCCTGGGCCACCCTCGTCGCCGCCGCTTTGTTCAACCCGCCTGCGGGCTCCGCGCTCGGCGCCCGGCGCTCCGACTCGGCGGCGCGGCGGCTCAGAGGGGGGGTGGTGAGGGGGCGCGGGGGTGGGGGGGGCGCGGGGGGCGCGGCCACGGGCGGGGCGGGGCGGGGGCGGGGCCGGCGCGAGGGCCTGGCACCGCCCCCGCTCCCCCACTTCCTGCCCCGCCGCCCGCCAAAGTTGCGGAGGGCGGGGGCTGCGGCACCGCCCCGGGCCCGCCCACTCTGTCCGCGGGCGCCGGGACTTTTGGGGAGCTCTGCGCCCCGGGCGAGCGGCCTAGCCACTAGAGGGATGGCCGGGTCTCGGTCTCTGCGTTGGCCCTGCGTTCCGGTCGTGGCGACCAGGCTGTGGCCCCTTTCGCGCTGGGGACCTCCGCGTGGCCCTTCGAGAAGGACAGACCCAGGAGGGGGCACCGACTAGGCCGAGGCCCCCCGCCTCCCCTCGGTCCACCAATCCGTCCCCGAGGGGTAACTCGATGCCGGAGGCACACGGGCCGGGTATGCGCCCAGAACCCCCGTCCCATCCTCTGCTCGGGCCGGGGACCCGCAAGAAGTACCCCCACCCCACCCGCGACTCCGCACAAAGGCCGGGATTCCCCTGCTTTATGACCCAGAGGCCTGGCCACTTGCAGCTGCCCAAAGGGCAAATCCTGGCGTCCAAGATGGAATATTCGAGATAAGTGAGGGAGGGCTTGTCATGAGGCCTGAGCTGCCTGGGATCTGGGTCGTGGCAGGCCACTCGCTGACTGCGGGGTCCACTGACCCCGCCCTGAAGTCCTTCCTGAGCCACGCCCTGGGGTGGGGGCCCCACGCTGTCAGCAGCTGGCCTCCCGCGACAGCGACACTGCTTCAAGGACTTGAAGAGCCAATCGGCCAATGAAGTGATGTGGATCCTGGCTCAGCTCAGGATGTGCTGGGCCACCCTGGGCAAGTCACAGCCCCTCCCTGAGCCGCCCAGCCATCAGTGGGGTGAGGGGAGCGGTCTCTGAGAGGCCACCCACTCTGGACTCTCCTGGTGGAATTCTGGACCTGCGTTCCCTGCCCCATGGCCCCGCCCCCCTCTTCCACTGGGCGCCAACCCCACCTCATGGCGAAGATCCCCCCCAGGCCTGCTGCAGAAGTCACACTTGCCCCTTCCCCAACCCGGGAGGAGGGGCAGGCCGGGGGTCTGGCCCACAGAGACAAGTAGGGGAGGAGCTGGCCTCTGGGGCACAGCCCAGGACCTGTGAGGAGGGGCCATACAGGAGTACTCTGGGGACTAGGGTGACCTTCCTCTGAGGACCCCTCCAGGCACCTTGATGAACCTGTGCGGAAGGAACCTGCCTCACAGGGTAGGATTGAGCCTGTTGGGGCTGAAGCAAAAGTGGATAATCCCTCCAGCTCCCCCACCTCGGAGAGCCTGTGCAGGCACCTTCCCCTTGCGGCACCCCTCTGTAGAACGTGGAGCCCCGCACCCCACCGGAATCGCTCGTGGGGAGCAAACAGGACACCATCCAGAGCCTTTGCACAGGGCCTGGGGCAGAACGGGGCTCCCGCAGCCCTTCACTTGGGGTGCCCTATTCATTGTAGCCCCTTAATGCCTGTGTGTGTGTCTCTCTCTCTCCCACAGGTAACCACGTCCGCAAGAAAAGGGCCTCTGTCCTCACGGCCCTTCATGGCCTTCCTGCCTGGGCAGAGAGACCCAACCCCAGATGATGAACCCGGGAAGGGGACACAGGCACCCAGAGCCGGCCATGCAGACGGTCGCCTGCTGCCCCCTGGTGGGTGCAGAGGGCACTGCCCCTTGGTGGCTGCCTGCTGCCCAGCTGCCCCCCGCCCCCCCCGGGGGGAATCTGGGGTTTAGCCTTGAGAATGGTCAAGGCGGGAGACCCAGCCCTCGCTGCTGTCCAGTCCTGAGCCAGTCACAGCCCCTTCGGCATTCCCAACTTCCCATCTGGACACTGGGGACATGTGTATCTCGCAGGGTCCTTGGGAGGCTCTGTAGGCAGGCTGGACATACATGAATGAATGAATGAATGAATGAATGAATGAATGAATGGAAACTTGGCAGAGACTCTCTCCCGACACTGGTGTGGGTGCGATGAGCAGGCCCAGACTGTCCCAACTCAGAGCATGTATCAGAGAGAGGGACACCTGCCTGTGACACACCTCCGGAGGGTAGCTCCCATGACATCCTAGGGACATTGCACCCTGGAGGGAATGGTACCCTCGAGGCTGCACCTCAGCCTGGCCCGCCTTTCGCACAGTCCCCGATGGCCGTTTTCTTCAGCGGGAAAGGCTCTGTGTTAAGTGCCAGGGCAGTCCACAGGAGAGGCGGGGAGCTGGGCCGCCAGTCCAGGGGGTAGGGAGTGCCAGTACAAGCCATATACCCCAAAGTAGGAAAGGAAGGTCACAGCCCCCTCTCCCTGCCTCAGCTGCACACCGCTGCCCTTTCAGTCCAACCTCAGCCACCGGCAAGGACCCAGTGAAACTTTGGTGACACCCTGTCCCTCTCATGGCCAAAGAGGGGCCCTCTGGCTTACACCTCCCTAGAGGTAAAAACGAATTCCTTCCCTAGAAAGTCCCCCATGATGTGTTCCCTCCCTGGATGACTTCGTTTCCTGCAGCTCTCCAGCCATGCCCAGTGGGCTCCTACCCCAGGCCCTTCACACCTGCCACCTCTCTGCTTGGGACTCTTGCCCACACAGCTGCGTGGTTCACACCCTCACATCCTCTGCCACCCTCTGCCCCACACCCGGCTTGCGTTTCTCTGCACCGGCCACTGCCGCGTAAGCTGGCCGGTCTGCCCAGTCTCATCCCTCTAGACCGTCGGCTCTGTGACAGCAGGGGACCATTCTGTCCTGTCCCCGTTCACGCCCAGCAGTGCAGAGTGGACTCGGCCGGTGGTAGGTGGTCAAAAAATACTAGCCGAACGAAACGCCAGTGAATGAATCAACAACTTGGCAAGGCACTACAACTCTGAGTTTAAAATCCAATATATCAGGGGCGCCTGGGTGGCTCAGTCGGTTGAGCATCCGACTCTTGATTTCCGCTCAGGTCATGATCTGGTTTGTGGGATCGAGCCCCACGTCGGGCTCTGTGCTGTCAGCGTGGAGCCTGCTTGGGATTCTCTGTCTCCCTCTTTCTCTACCCCGTCCCTGCTCTCTTGCCCTTTCTCAAAAATAGATCATCATTGGGGCACCTGGGTGGCTCAGTCTGTTAAGCGTCCGACTTTGGCTCAGGTCATGATCTCGCGGTCGGTGGGTTCCAGCCGCGTCGGGCTCTGTGCTGACAGCTCGGAGCCTGAAGCCTCCTTCGGATTCTGTGTCTCCCTCTCTCTCTCTGCCCCTTCCCCATTCATGCTGTCTCTCCCTGTCTCAAAAATAAATAAATATTTAAAAAAAATTCTTTTTAAATAGATAATCATTAAAAAAATGTTTTTAAATAAAATCCAACATATTCTCTCCTGGAAGTCACAGAAATGGGGTGAATTGAAGCACAAAATAGACCGCGGGACCCATCGATGTGCAGCCTGTTCTAGCAATGGTTATAACGAATTTTGACATCCTTGTGTGAGTATGTAACGTCATGTTCCATAAGACTGCACATAGCACATGGCCTCCCGGCTCGGTTTGTTCTAACGGGGATCGTGATCGCAACAGACAGTCCCGTTTCCTGGGTGCCAGGTGACCAGCCCGGGGGCCTCAGACGCTCACCCGGCCTCCCTTAAGCCTCACGCAGTGGCCATTATGGTCCTGAGTGGTTCAAGGCAGACACCTACGCACTGAGCACCGTGGTGAGCTGCCCGCGTGGCCCGGCAAAGCGTGACTGCTCTCGAGAGGGGTGTCCGTGCCTGGGACCTTCCTGCTGTTCCTCGACAAGCGGATTCGGACGGGTGGGTGGTGGGGGACAAGGGAAAATGCTGTGGGATCTACGACACAAGCTACTGACGCAGCGACAGAAGCACACACGCTCCCCGCCGCACAAGTGGGGCATTAGCACGGCAGGCGAGGCAGAGTTGGCCGGAAGGCAGCTGCTGGGGAAAACAGCCTGGGTCTGGGCCAAAGCGGGTGGGAATGCTTCCATCCAGCCTCGGCCTTCTGGAAACCTGGTGGCGGTCGGGCCGCCGGGCGTCGCAGAGGGGAGGCCTTGGGAGGAAGGTCAGGCCGAGAGGCCTTACGGGCGGTGAGCCTGGGCTTCCCACTTGCGCTCAGACAGGGCGATGATGCCGGGAAGGGCGGCCCAGCTCACACTGAGGGACCCTGCCTGCCCTCCAGGCTCTGCACTTAAGTGCACCCACACCCCAGCGGGGAGGCACCCTAGTCCTACCCGCCTTGGAGGCAGAGCGTCACAGAGCCCCAGTGACCGCGCGCGAGTGGGTCTCCCGCAGCGCCTCCAGCCGAGGACAGGGCTGGAGGGCTGGCTCGCGCCCAAACACCCGCGTGCTCCCCTTTCCGCAAAGGAGAGCCACGCGCAACCCAACCGGGGGCTTTTTCTCAGCCCGACTCCCCCGCCAACATCAAGAGCTGCTGTGGGGTCTCGGTGCCGGCCCTCAATGGGGCCAGGGCTGAGGGGGCCCTTAGTCCCAGGGATATGGAAGTTCTCCTGCAAAGGTCTCCCCGGAAGCTGAGTCTGCCCACCCTCCCCTCGTGCATGCATCCGTCCCCCGTCCCTCTCTCCACCCCTCCACCCCTCCACCAGCCATCCCTCCCACATCCTCCTTCCAGAGGACATCCTCCTTACTGGGGGAAGGAAGGGGCAGAGAAGGTTTTGACTCTTCCCAAAACGACTGGGTGAAGGAATTATTCTCACGTCCAAACCACACAAACACACACATTTTGCAAATTCCATTTGTAGCTACATCATGCAAATTCAGCTGTCACGATTTCCCGGGCAAGTAGAGGTGTAGACAAAGACCATCTGGCCCGCCGTGGACTCAGATTATGCCCCACCGGGTTGCTGGGTGTGGGCTTTTTGCAGCGTGACCAAGAAGGCAAAACAGACACTTGGCACTCTTCACTCCTCCAACTACCAAAATTAAGTCAAATGCCACGGATCGGACCCCGAGCTGATCTCTGCCAGCTTGCTGTGCACCGCTTGAGGCTCTCCTGAGACGTGCCGTGAGCTCAGGGGGCAGGTTGCTCAGGGCTTCAAGAGTCTCCAGGACTTAATTCATTGGTGGGCACGAAGCCGAGACGTAGGGATTGGGGAGGGGGTTCCAGACTTCTGCAGGAGCCCCCGTCGCGGCGCTGACAGGCTCCCTCCACGAGGATGCAGGTGGGCATCCAGGCCGCCGCGGGGCAGACCCCGGCCCCGTGCCGCTGGGTTAGGGGACCCGTGCAGCTGATGTGGGGTGCCCGCTGCCCAGCCGTGCTTTTCGGCAGGCTCGGGCGTGGCACGCTGGCCCAGTTCAAAGTCCGTCCGCCCTTACTGGTGTTCATCGCTGCCTTCCAGCCTGAGCGGGAGGCAGACCTGCCCGGGGCCCCTCCGGCCCTTCTGCGGGCCGCCAGCTCGTGGGAAGGGGAGCTGCCTGCTAGACCCCAGTGTAGACCACAAGGGCCAGAACCCCAGAACATTCCCCAAAAGACGCCCCATTCCCCCTAGCTGTCATCCCCAGCACCCTGCCCGGCCCAGACCCAGCAACCGCTAACCTACTTTCTGGCTCCGTGGGTGTATCAGTGCTGGACGGTCCACGTTAATGGAGCCACCGGACGGTCCGCGTCAACAGAGCGGCTTCTGTATCTGGCTTCTCTGAGCAGTGTCAAGGCTCCCCGTGCCGTGGCCGGTACCAGTGGCCTTATGCCTTCCTACAGCTGAACATCAGCTCACTGTAAGGGGGATCCATTTTTTTTCTTTTAACATTTATTTATTTTTGAGAGACAGAGACGGAGCATGAAGCGGGGAGGGGCAGAGAGAGAGGGAGACACAGAATCGGAAGCGGGCTCCGGGCTCTGAGCCATCAGCACAGAGCCCGACGCGGGGCTCGAACTCACAGACCGTGAGATCGTGACCTGAGCCGAAGTCAGACGCTTAACCGACTGAGCCCCCCAGGCGCCCCAAGGGATCCGTTTTAATAACACATTTTATCAACCCCATATACCTGAAATGTTATCATTCAACATGCGACCAACCTAACCAGCTCCGATGTATACTTGGCCCCTCAGCCCATCAGCTTGAACGCCCAACAGCTCTCAGAACACCCCGTCTGTCTGTAGGTTCCGGAAGGCTCATCATCCAGAGAGTAGACTCACCTACCCAGTAGCCTCGAATATACCTAAAGGTTTCCCCAAAATGAAACTGAGGCGTCAAATTGTAAGTTAATGACAATTACACGCAGGAAAACTTCAGCTCCGCCCCCCCCAACCCAGTGGGATGAGCCACGGGTAAAGAGCACGCAGCCACACGTGGCTCATGGCTGCTGCTGCGTGGGAGCAAGGGGTCTTTGTGAAGCCCGGCCTGCTCCCCCGACCGGCGCTGTGACACCGCAGGAGGGGGGAGACACCTGTTTCCTCCCCTGCCCGGTGGGCTTCGTGAGACCCCCTCCCGGCATCAGTGAGTCGGGTGCTGGCAGCACGGACACCCTTCGGCATCTGGAAGCAGGCACACCTTGCCCGTCCCCGGGGGACTTGTCACTCGCGCGCGGGCCCTGGTGCGCATGCTAGGAGCCGAGGCGCAGGGCTGTGTGTCGCAGCACCCGAGGCTTGACCACGGCTCTCTGGCCTCCCTTCCCCACCTGACCCCTGCAGGTCCCCCACCACCCCCCAGCCGGAAAGACCCTTCAATTGTGCAAGGCTGACCCTACTCCCCGCTGCCCAAGGCCCGGCCCGTGTCCACACAAAAACTCGCACAGTCGTGTTCACAGTCACCAAAAGGCGGACGCAGCCCCCGGGTCCCGTCCGCAGGTGAATGGCGTATCCGTACGTGTCCACGGAATGTCACTCGGCCGTAAAAGGGAGTGAAGTTCTGACACCTGCTACCATGTGGACAAACTTCTAGAAGAGCTATACTAAGTGAAAAAAGGCCGGACACCAAAGGTGACACATGACAGGGCTCCATTTACATGCAATGGCCTGAGTCTGTGACTCTGTAGGCACAGAGAACAAACGGTGGGCACCAGGGGCGGGGGGAGGGGAGAGGGGGGTCAGGGTTCAACGGGGACGGTTTCAGTTTGGAACCGTGAGAAAGTTCTGGAGACGGATGGTGGGGAGGGCCACACGACACCCTGAATGTACTTCGTGTCCCTGAACTGTCCCCGTAATGGTACACTGAACGGTGTATTTCATGTTCTGTGCGCACGCACATACGCCGAAAGGAATGGCGTCCTGGTGCTACGACGCGGTTGAAGCTGCAAACGTCATGCTCGGGGCGCCTGGGGGCTCAGTCCGCTAAGGGCCCGACTCTTGATTTCAGCTCAGATCACGACCTCAGGGGGCAAGAGTTCGAGTCCCGCGTCGGGCTCTGCAGTGACTGTGCGAAGCCTGCTTGGGATTCTCGCTCTCCATTTCTCTCTGCCCCTCCCCTGCACGAGCCCTCTCTCTCTCTGTCTCTGTCTCTGTCTCTCTCAGTTAAAAAAAAAAAAGAGAGAGAAAAGAAAAGTCCTGCTCCGTGGGAGAAGCCAGACACAAAAAGCCATGTGTTACATGACTCCATTTACAGGAAATGTTCAGGACGGACAAATCCAGAGAGAGTGGAAGTAGGTCAGTGGTTGTCTGGGGCTGGGGCCACGGGGAAATGGGGAGTGACTGCTTGTGGCCACAGGGCTTCTCTGCGGATTGAAGAAAATGCTCTGAAATTGACCGTTGCGGCGGCCGCACAGCTCTGCGAACGCGCTAAAGGCACACATTGTGCCCTTTTAACTGGGCGGGTTGTACACAATTATATCTCAATAAAGCTATGCTATTTAAAAACACAAAACGCCCTTGGATCCCCCCGCCTTCGGAGCGCAGCCAGCCTCCTGGCATGATGTTCAAGGCCCCCTGCCCCCATCGGAGCCCCTCAGTCTGCTCTGTGCCCCCTCCTAGCCACCCCCGCAAACTCCGGCCCCAGACTTCACACTCCTGCAATTTTGAACTGCGTGTCCCCCCCCAAACCGCCCCCCTGCCCACCACTGAGCCGTCTCTAGCCGTGAGCCCACGGGACCACGGTCCACTCAGGAGATGTTTGCTTCCTAAAACCCACTTCTTCCCTCAGGGACCATCTCCTGCCTCCTCAGTGCCCCATCATGTCCCAGTGCTCGGCACAGAGCCCAGCATGAATTCATTTCTTCCCCCATCCACCCGTCTACCCAACCCCTCACCCACCCCCCATCCATCCAACCATCCCCCAACCCAGCCACCCGTCTACCCAGCCACCCCCCCCCCCATTCAGAAAACACTGAGTACGCACCCTGCACGTGCCTTGTCCCCAGGGGGAAAACAGATCTGGCCCAGGATTGACACAGCCAGAAGGGAGGTCTCAGAAAGGCCTCTTGCCTCCTGGGGAGGGTCCCAAGGGGTCTCTGAACAGAGCTTAGCCCTCTTGCAGACATCCTGAGCCCCCACCCACCCCCAAGACACGCTCCTGCTCTTCATCCGGATGCGACGTGGTGACCGGCCCAGGCTCAGGCGAGGTCCCCAAGGCCGAGTGACCTCGTGGCTCACTGGCTGCCAAGACGGACCTTCTCAGGGTTCGTCTGGTGGGAAAAGACAACGGTCCAAGATGGCAGCTCCCGCTGGGCTGGGGAGGCCGGGCTCAGCCAGGGCAAGAGAAGACCGTGGAGCCTCAGGCTTCGAGCCCCTAGGGTGGACCCCCAAGATCCTGCCTCTCTGGTTTTTCACAAGTGCTTGGGCTGATGCTGGAAACACCAGACCTCCCTCAGAGAGAGAAAGGCTCTCCAGTCCCACCTGGCCATGCTCTGTGCCCTTGGGTGTGACATTTAAGTCTCTGAGACTCGGTCTTCTCATCTGTGAAATGGGCAGGACGGCCCCCAGGGCAGAGGCTGCACCGTGAGTCGGCGAGACGGCTCTTAGCAGGGCACTCGGGACCGGCCTGGCACAGAGGGCCGCCTCCCAGCGCCCACCAGGGGGCGCTGATGGGTGCCAGTCCGGTTGTGCCAAGGCAGCGCAGAAGGGGATGCCCGGCCCCTGTAGCCACTCCTCTCACGGGGGGCCGTGGCTCAGAGCCGAGGGTCCTCCCAGGCCCTGCTGCCCCTGCCGTGGGCTCCGAAGTCCGAGTCCACACCCTTGGCCTCGGCCACCTGAACAGTAATGGCCTGTCGGTCAGCAGAGAGCTGGCGTCTCCTCCTCTGAACGTTTTAATGTGAGCCTCACCAGCCACCCGTTCTGCTGCCTTTCCGGGTACCCACCTTCTCTCCCACCTCTGGCCCGACGCCTCCTCTCTCCCCACCCTCTGGGGTCAAGACGCGGGGCCCAGGTTTCACCGTCCGTCCATCCCGTCTCAGCAGCATGTGACATCGTGAACCGGCTCCCCCCGGCTTCCAGGGGCCAGAGCCTTGATCTTCCTTCTTGTTGCCATCACGACAGGCCTTGACAGCCACAGGCGCCAGCCAGGCCTGGCCCAGCCGTGCCCGGTTCCTCCTGCCGTGGCCAGAGAGAGACAATAGCATCGCTGAGCCCAGGTCCAGGAGTGGCCTGACAACTTCCTAGCCACTGCCACCTGCCTTTCATCTCAAGACAGCCCCCGCCGTCTGCTGCGTTCCCCCGACACCCAGGGCTTTCCCGCTCCCCACCCCTGCGCCCAACACTAGTTGCCTGCAGGGGTCCCAGGAAGCAGACTCTAGCATGTATTACGGACCGTCCCACCCCAGCCATCTGGCAACATGGACCCCACGGCTGGCCGTGAGCACTGTACTGAGAGTCCCTGGCACAGGGTAGTGATTGCTAGAACTTTCCCTAGTGGTGAACTGGGATGGGGCACCTATGGAAGAGAATGTACGGGGTAAGTCAGAGGCCTGAATGGGGGCGGGGGGTGGAGAGCAATTATTAGAACCACGGCGGTGGATGCAGGCGGCTGTGAACCCACTGGAGAAAGTCGATGGACGGCAGAGGGGGACCAGCCAACCACTTAAGGCGGCCACTTAAGTCTGCAAGGTGGAGCCTCATCTAAGAGCACAGATAAGGAGTCAGCATCCTTGTAGCTGCAGGCAGAGAACCAGGAGGTGCTCCAGGGAAGGCTGAGAGCTCCAGCCAGTTAGCTCCCGGGTCCGGAGTGGGGCCCGACGGGGAGGAGGAGGCCAAGAGACTCAGGGGTGGGGACAGCTAGGTCAGCCCGCTGGAAACTGGTCCACGTCTGCTCCCCCTGGAACCTGGGGGCTGGCAGAAGTGGCCACTCCCCCCCCCCCCCCCCCGGCGAAGGCTAGCCTTCTCCGCTGCCTTGTGAGACATCACATCTCTGCCTTGGACTATCGGTCTGTGCCTTGGACTAAAATGTGCGAATCTTAGCTTTTTATTTTCTTCCTTGAAAAGCCACTTTTTTTTTTAATTTTTTTTAATGTTTATTTATTTTTGAGACAGAGTGACACAGAACATGAATGGGGGAGGGGCAGAGAGAGAGGGAGACACAGAATCCGAAACAGGCTCCAGGCTCTGAGCTGTCAGCCCAGAGCCCGACGCAGGGCTCGAACTCACGGACCGCGAGATCATGACCTGAGCCGAAGTCGGACGCTCAACCGACTGAGCCACCCAGGTGCCCCAGAAAAAGCCACTTTAAAAGTATCCCCCACCATCGCCATTCACTGCCTTGGGACGCCATCGCTCGGTCCCCTAGAGCCTTTCGCTGGGCAGGTCAGCCCAGGGGACCAGAGGAGACAGTTTACTTAGCTGCCTGGCCGCTTTTGTCCTGTTCCCTGAGACAGGATGACTTTTCATTGCTTTTAGCCACAGTCTGGCCAAATAACCCGTCCTAGATTCCCTCCATTTTTTTCCTGCACCGGCTTTCGTGTTAGGGTTTACAGTGGGCTGCATGGCGGACCCCCGAAAGGTATGTCCCCACCAAATCCCTAAAACCCCTAACCTTATTCAGCAAAGGGGTCTTTGCAGGTATAATTAACAGAGAATCTTGACGTGAGGAGATCATCCTGGATTATCTGGGCCCTAAATCCGGTGACAAGTGTCCTTACTAGAGACACACAGGAGGAGAGGCCGTGTGAAGGCTGAGGCAACCCTGGGTGATGCATTCGCAAGCCACGGAAGGCAGAGCAAGCTGGTGGCCGCCAGAAGCTGGGGGAGAGGCATAGAGTGGATTCCTGTCCCCATAGCTTCCAGACAGAGTGGGGCCCCGCCAGCAGCCCGCTTCCCTGCTGGCCAGGAGTGGGGACACTGGAGCCTCAGACATGGAGTGAATGCAACTGCCGAAAAATAGGGGACACTAAAACTCACGAGGCCATGTTCCTTTTTTTTTTTTTTTTTTTTTTTTTTTTGCTAAATCCCTGACTTAAAAAAAAAAATCCCTTTGGACGCTTGGTAGATCACCAGCCCCCTTTTCTGAAAACGGACAGGGAAGGGGAAAGAAGGGGGCATTTCTTCTGCTTTTCCCACATGAGCCATATTTCACGGTAGCCAAACGGTTGATGAGCAAAGTTCTTCCCTTTGGAAGAATTCCAGAAGTAAACCTAGAATCAGAAAAATCACCAAGTTCCAATCCTTAAGGAAACAATGGTCCTAAGTTACAATCACTAATGGCAGTCAAAATTATCCTGTAAAGACCAACAGGGAGGGCCACCTGGGGGGCTCAGGCGGTGAAGCGTCTGACTTTGGCTCAGGTCATGATCTCACAGCTCGTGAGTTCAAGCCCCACGTTGGGCTCTGTGCTGGCAGCTCGGAGCCTGGAGCCCGCTTCAGGTTCTGCGTGTGTGTATCTCTCTCTCTGCCCCTACTGGTGCTCTGTCTCTGTCTCTCAAAAATAAATATTTAAAAAAATTAAAAAAAAAAAAAAGGAAGGCGCCTGGGTGGCTCAGTCAGTAAGTGTCTGACTTCTGCTCAGATCATGATCTCACCATTCCCTGAGTTCGAGCCCAGGGTCGGGCTCTGTGCTGACGGCTCAGAGCCTGGAGCCTGCTTCCGATTCTGCGTCTCCCTCTCTCCCTGCCCCTCTGTCACTTGTGCTTTGTCTCTCTCTCTCTCTCTCTCTCTCAAAATAAACACTTAAAAAAGGAGGGGGGACGCCTGGGTAGATCAGTCAATTAAGCGTCCAACTCAGGTCGTGGTCTCACTGTTGGGGGCTCAAGCCCCGTGTCCAGCTCTGTGCTGACAGCTCAGAGCCTGGAGACTGCTTCCGATTCTGTGTCTCCCTCTCTCTCTGCCCCTCCTCTGCTCGCACCCTGTCTCTCTCTCTCTCTGTGTCTCTAAAAAATTAATAAGTACTAAAAGAATTTTGTTAAAAAGATGTGATCTGTTACTGCAGCTATGTATAAAAACACCGACGTATTTATAGATGGAATGATACGAGGTCTGGCCTTAGCTGATGTGTATTTCCTCACAATCTATAATTAGCTTCCTCTGAAAACTCTTTTTCTGTGAAATACGACATGCGGGAATATGCACAAAGCAAACACACAGCTTCAGGCAACGTTATAAAGGAAGAGCGGACATGAGCAGCAGGTCAGAAGAGCACCTCCACCAGGCCCCCAGGTCCTCGGCCTCCCCCCCACCCTGCAGTCTCCTCTCCCCCTGCCCGAGCTGCAGCTACACTGACACCCACGTCCTCATGCACATCTCTTTGTAGTGTTGCCATCGAAATATGCCACCATAAGTGCTGTAATCAGTGCTGCCTCTTTCCGAACGGTACAGAAATGGGATCCCTCAGCGGAGGATTTGTGTTTTTCCGCGGAGCGTTTTAGGGTGTGGGCTGGGTTCTTTTCCTTTGATGCTCTGCTTCCGTGATTCATTCGTGTGTTTGTGCGGACGCCGGTCCATTCATCTCCAGCGCTCCCCGGTACCGGCTTCCTTCGCGGGGACTTGCCCCAACCCATTTCCCCATTCTTTTTTTTTTTTTTTTAATTTTTATTTTTTTAATGTTTATTTATTTTTGAGACAGAGAGAGACAGAGCACGAACGGGGCGTGGGGTCAGAGAGAGAGAGAGGGAGACACAGAATCCGAAGCGGGCTCCGGGCTCCGAGCCGTTGGCACGGAGCCCGACGAGGGGCTCGAACGCACGGACCGTGAGATCGTGACCTGAGCTGAAGTCGGACGCTCCACCGACTGGGCCACCCGGGCGCCCCTCATTTCCCCGTTCTGATGGCACGGACGCGGGACCGTTTCCGGTTGCAAGTCTCCGTGCTGCTGTGCGGGCCCGTCCGGGTGCACGTGCTCGCGCACAGAGCTCCGCTGGCCCCACCCCCAGGAAGGGAACGGCGGGCTCGCGACTGTGGGCCCCGCCAGCTTCGTGGGGCAGTGCTTTCGGGGTCGTTGCACCGTGGGCCCTGGCAGCACAGACAGGTGGCAATGCTGCACAGCCCTGCACTCGCTGGCACGTGGTTGGGTCAATCTTCTTGCTTTCGGATGTTCTTGTGGATACGGGTGGCCCCCCACTACGGTCTTAATTTGGATTTTCTTTTCTTTCTGTTTCTTTCCTTCCCCTTCCCTCCCCTTTCCTTTCCTTTTCTCTTTTTTCTTTAAAGAATTTATTGTTCAGTCATCCCCACACACAACATGGGGCTCAAACTCACAGACCCGTGATCAAGAGTCACACGCTCCACCCACAGGGCCTGCCAGGCACCCCTTTATTTGGATTTTCTGGGGGCGCCTGGGTGGCCCGGCCCGTTGAGCCTCTGACTTCGGCTCAGGTCATGATCTCACAGTTTGTGGGTTTTGAGCCCTGCATCGAGCTCTGTGCTCACAGATCAGAGCCGGGAGCCTGCTTCGGATTCTGTGTCTCCCTCTCCCTCTGCCCCTCCTCAGCTCGCACTTTCTCTCCCTCTCTCTCTCTCTCTCTCTCTCTCTCTCTCAAAAACAAAGAAACATTAAGGGATACCTGGGTGGCTCAGCATCTGACTTCGGCTCAGGTCACGATCTCGTGAGTTCGAGCCCCGCATCAGGCTCTGCGCTGACAGCTCAGAGCCTGGAGCCCGCTTCCAGTTCTGTCTCCCTCTCGCTCTCTGTCCCTCTCTCACTCATGCTCTGTCTCTCTGTTTCTCTAAAAGAAAAAAAAATTTTTTTGTCTTGATGCTTTTTTTTTTTTTACTATCGGTCTATTCTTTTTCTTGTTAAGTCACAGGGATTCCTCCTATATTCTGGACGTCAGACATGCACCGGTTTCCAAGTTAACCTCCATCCACCCCAAACCAGCCTTCGGTACCAGCCTGGCGGTGCTGGGGTGACTCCGCCCGCGGCTCCCTAGGGCTCTGTAGGCAGGCGCTACTGGGAGCCCGCAGCGGGGGCCTGCTTCTTTCTGCCGTCACCCCCCCCCCCCCAGGAGGGCCCCTGCGGGGCTTCTGCACCAGGTGCCGGCAGTGACCGGGCACCTGCTGAGTCCAGTTTGCGGCAAGGCCGGGCTCCCGGGACAGTCCTGGAGGCAGCACCTTCGGGGTCGCCTCAGAGCTCCCAGGGGCCGTCTCCAAGATTCTTTTTTCTTTTCTCTTCTCTCCTCTCCTCTCCTCTCCTCTTCTTTTTTCTTTTCTCTTTTCTTTTCTTTTCTTTTCTTTTTCTTCCTTTCATTATCCCCACCTCTTCCTTGGCTCCCTCCGTCCTAGAGGGCGATCTGCTTCCTGCAGTCGTCACCTCCGTGGAGCTGAGCGTTCTAGGCTTTCAATGCTCATGGTTTGGCTGGATTGGTTAAGGACCGCAGAGAAACGCGTTGGGAGCTTGGAGCCTGGCGGCAAGGGGGTCTGGGGAAGAGGCAGTGGACGGACGTCCTGGAAAGGACGCAGACTCTGAAGCTATCTGCATCCTGGGTGGACGTCTCCATGGCCCGTCCCCTGCGGAGGAGGCTCTCAAGAATCAGACGGACACACGGGATCCGTCTGTAAAGGTTTCGGCCTCTTCTGCTCACTCGATGGCCCCTGCGTCCACGGTCAGAGGGACGGAGACCCGGCCCGGCCACTCCACGGACCTCCGCCACCAAAGCCGATCGGCCCACTGCACTGCTGAGGGCCTAGCCGGCCAACGGCCAAAGCCACTGCTGACCCCTCGATATGGCACCACCACACGGGGGCCGGCCAGCCAAGTCCTGGCACGTGTATTACTTTGGACTCCTCTGTCACGGAGGGGACGGAAGTTCTGTCCGTCCCACTGGAACAGATGTGGATTCTGGACGTGGACTGGCTTTCCCTGCCCTTGGGTCTTCCGCCAGCCCAACGATCCATGGAGTTGGGGAGGGCCTTGTTCACCATCACGGCTTCCCGCACGGCTCCTGAGCCAGGAGCTCAGTCCTCAGCCAGAGAAGCAGAGCAGTGGGCGCGTACTCACAGAAGTCACTGGTCTTTCACGTGCCCCGTCACCCGGACGCGCCCACCGAACACAGGGTGGGGCGGCCCACGGAGGACATGGTTACGGCACCGCTCAGCAGGAACACCACGGAAGCTGGGGGTCCTCGCTTACAGACTCAAGCGTGTGCTTCGAACCAGAGACAGATAACACGAACCAGAGACAGATAACATGGTGCTGTCTTCCCCGCGGCCCGATCGCACGTCAAGGACCCAAAGAGTAGACGTGGCAATGGCTCCTCTGACTTCCACTAACACCTCACGGCGCTCGGAGTCCCACCCCCCCCCCCCCCCGAGCTTCGACTGGGTTGGAAGTCTTGGTTCTCGAGGGAGGAAAGTCCCCCTGGAAATCCGTAATGGCTCCTTCGATTTGGAAGACGAGGCTCCCACCCAGAAACGTGGGGGCCCTCATGCCGCCGCGTCGAAACACTAAGGAGAGGGTGACCTCACCGGCTGGGGCCGTGGAGCCCTCATACCAGGGACAAGGTGGGTTGTCGCTTCACGCTGAGAGCAGGAAGAGGCAAGGCTCGAACCCAGGGAGTCATCTGAGGTGCGTTTTGGTATTTCTGCTGCCCAAAGTAAATAGAGGGCTACCACAACCAAAAGTAAATAAATAGCCGGATAACTGGAGGTTTGTGCCCCTCCCGGGGACGAAGGTCTAAGGCACCCCGTTAGTTAAAGAAACCGTGCCCAGCGGAGATGCTGCCGCGGGCGAGGGACCCCCGACAGGGGACGGTACGGGAGCGGGCGCGGTGACAGCTGTCTGTGCTCCGATGCCCCTTAAGTGTGTACGTGTTTGTATCTCACGGCTTTTAAGATGTCCTCGTCCCCCTTGGCATTTTCGGGAAGCGCTGTTGGGAGTGGACACTGCAATCTGGTTTCAGGCAGAAGATTCAGACAGAAGGGGACCGAATGGGAAGGGTCGCCAGGGACGGCGTCTCGTCCCGCCGGGGCCGGGGGAGGCTCGACCGCCTGGCTCCAGCACGACACGCTTCATCTTCTCGGGCAGGCACGTAGGGCTGGGTGTTCTGTTTCTGCTTCTGTTATAGGAAGTTCCCATCCGCTCAGAAATGAACGTTCACCAGCTGGATGAACAAAGGGCAGGACTGTGGCAGTCCGGAAGTTTCTGGCTCATCGCCCGCCGCCTTTACGTTCATCGTGATCTCAAACATCCTTTACGCTGTGCCTTGCGAGGTCCCCGCCAACCTCACTTTGCCCTTTGCCAGCGTCTCCCTGGGAAGCTCTGGGAGGTAGACTGAGGAGCCCTACTCCTTCCTCTCTGCTTCCTGTGGAATTCCTGCTAGCGTGTAAAGATTCTTCACGGTTTTTTGTCCTGAAGCAGCTGCCGAATCCAGTCCGTGGCTTTTCCGACAAGCACAGAATCCACTTTATCATGCGGCCGGCCCTCGGAGGCGGCAGCCGGTGGGTGCCCCTCCCCCGGGGTCTGGGTCCCCAGCCATTGGGACGCTCGGTGCAGAGACGCCAGCTGAAGCTGCCAGTGCTCCTTCCTCCAAAGTCTGACCTCAGCTCCGTGCTGTCCCTCTTCTGTGTTGCTTGGTGATAATTACTTGGTGATAGGACCCTCTTCTCTGCCCCTAGCCCTGGAGGTGGTCATCGCTTCCTGCAGCTGATGCATCAGAGAGACTTCAGATGTCTTGTTTTGTTAAGTTCACTTATTTATTTTGAGAGACAGAGAGGGGGGCAGAGAGAGAGAACCCCAAGTAGACTCCATGCTGTCAGCACAAAGCCCCATTGTGGGGCTCGATCCCACAAACCGTGAGATCGTGACCTGAGTTGAGATCAAGAGTCGGGCGCTTAACCAACTGAGCCACCCAGATGCCCCTAGACGTTTTTATTTTGTTGGACAGTTATCTAGTTAACTTTGGACGTCATGAACGACCACATCTATTAACTTCTCTCTGGTCAGATCATTGGTGGGATTTTTGTCTTTGAACTGGACCCTGAGTCCCTTATCAATGATATGTATTGCAAATTTCCTCTCACGTCCGTGACTTTCCTTTTCACTTATTGTTTTAAGTTGTTATTTTCTTTTAAGTTTATTTATTTATTTTGAGGAGTAGGGAGGCAGACAGAGAAGGAGAGAGAGAATCCCAAGCAGGTTCCGTGCCGTCCGTGCAGAGCCCGACGCAGGACTCAGTCTCACCAACCATGAGATTGTGACCTGAGCCAAAATCAAGAGTTGGACGCTCAACCAACTGAGCAACCCAGGCACCCTTTAAGTTTTTATTTTAATTCCAGTTAGTTAACATTTTTTCCACTTACTTTTAAAATAAGTTTTCACGGGGCACCTGCGTGGCTCAGTCGGTTGAGCATCTGACGTCAGCTCAGGTCATGATCTCACGGTCCGTGAGTTCGAGCCCCGCGTTGGGCTCTGTGCTGACAGCTCGGAGCCTGGAGCCTGCTTGGGATTCTGTGTCTCCTCCTCTCTCTGCCTCTCCCCCGCTTGTACTCCGTCTCTCTCTCTCTCTCCCTCTCTCTCAAAAATGAATAAACATTTAAAAAAATAAAGCAAAATAAGCTTTTTAATTTAGGAAAGTTTTAGATTCACAGAAAAATTGCAAAGATAGTTCAGAGTTACCATATACCCCCCCCATATACACCATAGATGTGTATATTTTTTAGCATTTGAGGCTCTTAGTCCCCCACCCCACCCCCACCCCACACATGATTTTTTTTTTTAAGTTTATTTATTTATTTTGAGGTCGGGAGGAGCACAGAGAGAGGGAGAGAGAGAGTCCCAAGCAGGCTCTGTGCTGCCAGCAGGGAGCCTGGCTCAGGGCTCAAACTCAACAACTGTGAGGTCATGACCTGAGCTGAAATCAAGAGCCAGGACGCTTAACCAACTGAGCCCCCCAGGGGAAACCTGGCCCCCCATCCTGCATGATTTTAACTGCATCCTACAAGCTTTGATATGTTGCATTTTTATCATTATTCCATTAAAGTACTTTACAATTTATATTCTGAATTTCTCTTTGATCCATGAGAAATTTGGAAATACATTTCTTTAAAAAAATTTTTTTTAATGTTTATTTATTTTTGAGAGACAAAGAGAGACAGAGCATGAGCAGGGAAGGGGTGGAGAGAGAGGGAGACATAGAATCCGAAGTAGGCTCCAGGCTCCAGGCCTTCAGCACAGAGCTGGAAGGGGGGCTCGAACTCACAAACCATGAGATCATGATCTGAGCCGAAGGTGGGATGCTTAACCGACTGAGCCACCCAGGCACCCCTAGAAATGTATTTCTTAATGATCATTAAATATGCTTTCTTCTAGTTGGTTTTTTTTTTTTATTGTTTTATAGACCATTTTTCCCGTGACCCTATTTATATATGATCTGAATACTCTGAAATATGTCGAAACTAACTTACAGCCGCCACATGCTCAGTTTCCTGAATGTTCTGAGTCCGTGGGCAGGATGCGCACAGGGGGTGTGCACGCAGGACTCGCAGGTACAGGACGCGCGCTCACCGCGCAGGGGCGCGGCGTGCACTCGCGGTGCGGGTTCGCGGTGCGGGTTCGCGGTGCGGGCGCAGCGCCCCGGGGGCCCCCGCCAGGACCGGTGTCTTTGTCACCGTCGGGGAAACCGAAAAATACACTCGGTAAGGGAGCGAGCAGATGCCACATGAGGGTATTATTGGGGCATGACTGGAGGGGGTGCGGAATGCTCGGGGCAAGGGAAGTTCAAGACCTAATTTTGAGACGCAGTGAGCAGCGAGCAAACTTCAATTATCTTGAAAAACATATCGATCCTTAGGAGTCAGAATGCTGATAGCAGTGGCAAAAGTGCACGAGAAGCAACACAAAACTACTGTCAATAAAACGCTGGGACCAACCGCGACGGTGGCGGGCGGAGACAAGGGCCGCTCCGGGTCCCCGGCTCCCCCGCCCCCAGTCGCGCGCTCCGGCCCCGCCCCCGGAGCATCCGCGGCTCCGGCTCGTCGCGCCGGCCTGCCCGGCCTCGGCGCTCGGCTCGGCATGCCTGCGGCGCTGCCATGGAGACGCGGCCCCGAGGCCAACGGGCCCCGCCCCCGCCTCCGAGCGCCCCGCCCCCGCGCCCGCACGTCACCGCGGCCCCTCGGCGCGGGTGACTGGGCGCGGGTCTGCGGTGGGGGCGGGTGACTGGACCGGGAGGCGACGGGGAGGGGTGATCGGGGCGGGAGGAGATGGGAGGCGCGGGGAACTGGGGCGGGAGGCGATGGGGGGGGGCGGGGCACGAGGGACTGGGACGGGAGGTGATGGGGAGGGGTGACTGGGGCGGGTGGCAGTGGGGGAAGAGCCCAGTAACAGGGCGACCCTTGGTAGGAGGCAGTGATGGGTGGAGGGCCCAGGATGCTGGGGAGGCAACGGGGTCGTGCCATGAAGGGATCCCGTGCCATGAAGGATGCCCGCTGGCCGGGCAAAGTCAGGGAGACTCTGCCGCCAGAAATGAGGGCAGCGCTGAGTGATGGGGACTCTGGCCATAAAGAAGGAAAATTCTGCATGGCTGGGAAAGCATTTGGGGGGGTCTTGCGGATGCTTCCCTGTTTGGTTTCCACATGACGTCATTTCTCTTTCCAGCCCAGGGGCCTCCCAGATGCCTGGAGCAGAAAGAAGGCGCTGGTGGCGGGGTGAGTACCAAGCCATCCTCAGCATGGGCAGCCCAGGCAAACACCCTCCAGGCCAGGCGCCGAGGGATGAGCCCCAAAACCTGTGCTCTTGCAAGTTCTCAGGACTGCCGTCACAGATGCAGACTCAAGCGCTCCAACAAGCAGCTCCCCGGTGTTGCCCGTTAGCTCCTAAAAGAACTAGGATAAGTCGCAGGCCTGCCCCTTACACCCAGGCTCACCGTCTGGGTCACTGGACGGCGACCGAAATCGTGAAATGTGTCAGTACTTTGGTCTGATGCTCCGATCCAAAAAGAGTTAAGATCCTGAGCCATCAAGGCCCCGCTTGCCGCTGGGTGCTTTCCCCCCGCACCTGACGACACGGTCATTTCTTTGTAGCATCGCTCCGGGCAAGAGCTGAGGACAAAGCACTGAAGGAAAGCCTGGCTCCAAACCCCGCCGTGCATCAGCGCTGGAGGCCCGCCCAGGCCCAGATCAGTGGAGGGCAGCTACGGGGAATGAGGTCAAGTTTCGTCTAGTTGCACGGTGTCCCTTCACGCGGGGCACCAGAGATACCTTTCCGAGTTAAGTGGGTCAAGCCATGGTGTCAGAATCACAGTAGACCCCCGGCAAGTCCCCCCAAGGTGGGTGCCTCGTCCCTGGCAACCGTACATCTAGTAAGGTGCGCACAGCCGTCACCCGAAGACTCTGTGGCCGGGGCGCCACCGTCCAGCTTGCTGTCTCACGTGTGGTTCTCAGGTGTCTTTCCAGAATGCTCAGAGGCTCCTCTCAAGTTTCCTTGCGATGCAGTCGTCCTGAGGGTGTTGCCTACAAAGGGCCTGGATTCCTCCTTTTCACCACGGAGTTCGATAAGGGATCCCGAAACCCAACAACCGAAAAAGTTAGTTAGCGCACTTAGCATAAGGCAGCGGGCAGCTGTCCACGCCACGCGAGTTCTGCCTCAGAGAGGCCCAGCGTGCAGGAGCCCAGGAGGGGAGTTTGCGGCCAGGGATGAGTGGCCGCGTGCCGCTGGCGGAGAAGGCCCTGTCTGAGAGCTATGCCCGGCTCCGGTACCGGGACACCTCCTTGCTCATCTGGCAGCAGCAGCAGCAGAAACTGGCATCCGTGCCCCCTGGGACATACCTGAGCAGGAGCCGAAGCATGTGGTACTCCCAGTACGGAAACGAGGCCATCCTGGTCCGGGACAGAAACAAGCTTGAGGTCTCCCGGGACACGGGCCAGTCCAAGTTTTGTACGGTCATGTAACTCCAGCCTGAAGACCGGGGCCCAGGCACCAGGCTGGGGGGAGAGCAGGCCACGTTTCGTTCCGGGGCCTTGGTGACTTCCAGTCCTTACTGGGAGATGGCGAATAGTGAGCGCGAAGACGAAGCCGGGCCGGTGGCGCCCAAGCCCTCTCTCACGGGATCGAGTGACTGGCGGACCTGGCCTCTGGGCCCGGTGCCTGGTCCGCTGGCACTGCGGGCGCAGCCCAGGCCGGGGCACGGCCAGACGCTGCTTTTCTCTGACGCTTCCAAACGAACCAAGCAAGGGGGCCTCCCTGGCTACAAACCACCTTTTCAGAACTTTCTAGGCTGTCGTTAGCCTTCCCCCTTCTGCCTGGTCTGGAGACAGATCTAGAAAAAGGTGGAGGAGTTCGCACCACGTATGGGCAGGCAGCATCGGCGGGGGGCAAGCTGGATTCCGAGGCCAGCGGCAGCGCCGCGGCAGGGACTGACGCCGCGCGTCTTGTTACAAGATGGGCATCGCGTGCAAGGCGCGGGGCAGCTTCCGCACCAGCTGCCGAGTACGTACGTCCCAACACAGGGCGGAAGCCCAGAACTACCGGGCTGGAATCGCGTGGCTGGGAAAGGCCGGTGCGGCTTCGCAGTGCGCCACCTCTGCGGGGCCGGGCGCGTGCCGCGGGAGGCATCTTCGAAGGCTTTGCCGTCGGCTGTGACTGAAGGCTGAGAGGCTATGCGACTGTGGGAATCTTTTGCCGAGGCTGGCTTTTCTAAATAAAGACCCTTTGGGACACTCCTTCCTTCCTCACTTTTTTTTGTCTTTTATGTTTGTTCGTAGCACCTTAACTTGGCTTCAGATTCTGTGTGTGTGTGTGTGTGTGTGTGTGTGTGTGTGTTCATACCGGGGGAATCTAATGATTGCTACAAACCCCGTTACAGGAACGCATAAAGCAACCCCAAAGCATCAGTCCTGTGCGTGTGCGTGCACAACTGCGCACGCTTTTAATGTTCTGGGAGTTTCTTCTGCTGCACAGATGGACGTCTCCACCATGCTTTGAATGTCTGATCAGCATTCCGGTGAGCCGGCAGGTGGGCAGAGGGTCTCCTTGACGGTGCCGGGCAGACAGCACAGCTCGAGCTTCGTCGTACGTGGTTCTCTTTGCGGCTGTGCCAAGTTCACTGGCAAACATCCCGGAAGTGGGACTGCTGGGTCCGAGTGCGTTCCCCAAATGTTTAGCGTCCAGCCACCGGCCTGGTCTTTTGTGACGGACCCTTGGCCGGCTTGCTGCGTGGGTTGGGAGGCTTGAAGTCACATTTCCTGGATCGCCTCCCGGAGTGGGCGAGGGAGGCTGGTCCCAGGTACCAAGTGAGGGCTCTGCAGTGAGGGCTGGCCTGTGGAGCAGCCCTGACACGGGAATTAACCCAGTGGACGGCTGGGTCAACATCTCTGCAGGTCTCCCGTTAAAGTCCTGCTTGGGAAGAAAGCAGACTTCAGAGACTCATCGGGAATGCCTCTGTGCCACACGCTGACCCGCACCGGATGAACCTGAGAACAGGCGCTGGTTGAGTTCGGTTTGGCCCCAGGCATGGAAGGGTAGCGCCTGGGAAGACCAGCACCGGCCACCACCCACCGCCCGTGTCTGCAAGGGTCAGGGTGTGCAGGTGACCGACGTGCACCGGCTGCTTGTAGGACAGTAGGCGCTAAGCTGCTTAGAGCATCGGAAGCCACCGTCTGCCCGAGGGAAGCCCGGACTGCTGGTCTCCCTGGCTTGGGCTGGGGCCACTGAGGTGGACACGGCCCAGCCCCCGTCCTTGGGGAGGTTGGCCTGGATGAGGCGGGGGGGGGGGGGGGGGGGGGGGGGGGAAGAGTGTGGACAAGGATGCCGGTGCAGGGGATGCTGGGAGGGTGCCCGCTGA
Source organism: Acinonyx jubatus (assembly GCF_027475565.1). Taxonomy (NCBI): domain Eukaryota; kingdom Metazoa; phylum Chordata; class Mammalia; order Carnivora; family Felidae; genus Acinonyx; species Acinonyx jubatus. Next base: position 2,654,353 of record NC_069391.1, read on the forward strand.
CAGCCTGGGGGGGGGTGGGGGGGGGGGTGGGGCGGGGCGGGGCGGGGCGCCAGGCCTGGACCTGGGCCCACCGGCAGCTTTCTGGAGGACAAAAGCTGCCGGCTCCACAAGGCCCGGCTCAAACGGCCAGACTGCTTGCACAACAGCAAGTCCGAGCTCCCGCGTCAACCGCTCCTCGCCGAAGCTTCTACTACGCGCCGGGTTCCGCAAACGTGCGACAGCGTCTGATGCCCGTTGTCCCGGAACCCGCCCCCGTGGGGACCGAGGCACGGCGGGGAAGGGGGGATCCGCCCGGACAGGAGGGATGGCCGCAGGAGGACGGGAACGTGACAGATGTGCCTCCACATGGAGGACAGCTTGCTCTGGAGGACAGTTAGCAGACAGGAAAGGCTACGAACGATGCTCCCGAAACCCTGGTGCCCTTCCTGCCCGGGCGGAGGACCGGAGCTGCTTGGGGTATTTCTGCCCGGCCCCTCGTTCTGCAGCAGTAAGGGGACTGGGCCGCCTTCCGAGCACCTCCACACACACGCACAGGAGGCTGGGAGCCACCAAAAGCACCGGAACCAGCACATACGGCACCTCTTTTTTTTTTTTTTGCTGTTTGTTTTATTATGAAACAAAACAAATGCCCCAGGAGAAGGGTCCATGATTACCAGAGACATCCAAGAGTACTTTCTACCATTTTTATTCTGTTGTGTTGAGGCCAGCACTGCAATAAACAAGCTAAAACTACTTACATTGGACTCATTTTCAGTAACTGACATTTACAGGAATATACTAGAAACGGCACTAAAAAGTTTAAGAAAAGTTACGGTAAACTTGCATGCACATCATACAGAAAAGTAACATTTTAAATATAAAAAAGAAAAACTTCCTGGAGGCGTTACGCCAGCGTCGAGGCACAGGCTACAGCGGGTGGAACGCGTCCCTTCTCTGGGCGGTGTTTCTCCCAGAGGGCTGTCACAGATGTGGGTGGGGCAGAACAAAAACAAACAAAAGGAAAACATATCTTACAGTCTGTAAGCAAGAGGACGCCGGCCGCCCGGCAGGAGCAAGGGTCTCTGCCCCCTCGGCCTCCGGGGCTCACGGGAGGCCAACCTCCTAAGCGCACGGGTCCCCGCCGCTCGACAAAAGGCCGTGAGGGGCTGCCCTCGGGTCCTCGGCGCCGGGACGGCCCTGCCCGTCGTCCCGCTGCAGCCTCCCCAACACAGAGACGAGGAGAGACCGCAGCCACCGCAGGCTGACCTCGAGGGGGCCGAGGACGTTCCCCCAAACTCTAAAGAGAAACCAGCTTTGAAGTCTGCACAGAAAGCCTTAAAAAAAAAAAAAAAAAAACGCAGCACCGACAGCCTACGACTGTTCCGGACGGACAGCAGCCCTCCGTGCCATCGCGGCCAGCAGCCTCTTCCCGGGGCGAGAGGGGCAGAGGTGTTCCAGAACCCGGTCTCCTGCAGAGCCGGCGGGTACCGAAGGGCTCGGAAACGCGTCCGCTGTGTGAGGAGCCCGGGCTCCCCGACCTACCGGCTCACACAGGCCCCTCGCCACCTCTGCGGCTGGACAGGTGCTCCCGGGGAGCCCCCCCTCGGCCCCGTGCAACTCCCGGCGCCCTCTGTCCGGGGTCCGTTCGTCACCCGGAGGTGCGCTCGCCGTGCGTTGCCAGAGAGATCCTGCTTTAAGACCCATCCATCGTGTCCTGTATTAATTCCTTAAAGTCCTAGTTTAAATATTCCATTAAAGATCGGCTTAGAAAACACCTTTGAAAAACAAGGGTAACTTTAAAAAATGGCAAGTTTAAAATCCACATATGTTTTGATTACAAACAAAACGTGATTAAAAGTTTAACTGGCTCAAAGCTCATCTAGCGTCAGAATCACCAGCAGTAAGAAAAATGGTAACCCATCCACTGCCCCACCGGTCAGAGTTCCACATCCACCAAGGGCATCCGTGACCGTAAGGGCCGGTGGAATCTGAATGCATTTTGTGATTTTAAAAAACGGCCCCCCTATTAGGGTACTGAGGACTAGTCCCCTCGTCTGCCCGGGAACGTGCCACCAGACCAAAGGCCAGGCCACCCGCAGCTCCGCCCCCAGCACCCGCCTCCAGGAAGTCCTCGCAGGGAGGCCTGGGAGAATGCCCGGTGCCAGTCATTTCTGTGCTAATGGGAAAATGCCCTGTGTGGTCTTGGGGAGCGAAGCCTCCTGCGGCCGGGGGAGTTGGGGGGGGGGGGGGGAGGTCTTTTACCCCTGGAGAGAGAAGCCCAGCCAGGGTGAGCCCGGTGGTGGGCTGAAAGGTGGCAGCGGGGGGCCGCTGCCCCTGCCCTGGGGGCTGGGAGGTGAGGGGTGCCCCGTCTGGGGACCCGGACGGCGGACCCCTGGCACTCTTGGCCTGAGCCACACGCTCAGAGCTCAGGCAGGCAGTGTGGGGGCGGGGCGTCCCTGTCGTCAAAGGCCGCAGGGCGGCCTCTGGAAGAAACAAAACCAAAACATAACCTTCTGTTAAACTCTGTATATTATTATTATTATTTTTTTTTACAATAGAAAGTTAAAAATCAAGACTTAGATTTACTATACATTTTTTTTTCTCTCAGATTACAAAGTTTATATTATATAACTGGGGTTCCCTAAATTGATTTCTTTTAAAATAGTCCTAAAGAGACCAGAGGCGAATACAAAAGAACTCAACAAAATAAAAACTGGGGGTGTGCTGCAGCTGGTAGTTGTCTGTACGTCTCCAAACGTCTCTCTCTCACACACACACACACACACACACACACACACACACACACACACACGAAGAACAGACGCGGAACCCCAGCGGAGCCGGGAGGGGGGCCGGCGCGGGCGGTGGGGCACGAGCACCTGCAGGCCGGAGTCCGGGGTTCTCCTGCCGACCACTGACGAGGCCTGCACTTCTGCGATTTTTTTTTTTTAATGCATTTCTTTTGCAGTTTTTTCTTTTCTTTTTCTTAAAAAAATGACCAATGATGTTAATAAATAAAGTATTCATATATACACGAAGTCGGGGAAACGGTTCCAGGGTGTGCGGCAGCTGATGAGCTGGGGACACACGTCGGGCTGGGCTTTCATAGAAAACTGCTGAACCTTACAAAAAGGTCTCCTTTTATTTTTTTATTTATTTTTTGTCTTTTTAATCTTTTTTTTTGTTTTGTTTTTCGTTGTTTTTTTTTTTTTTTTTTTTTTTTCCCTTAAGTTGAGGTAAAAGTTTCAGTGTATGGAAACCTACGAGCTGCACACGCAGCCCCCGTGTTCCCTTCCGGGAGCCCTGGACACCCCTCCTCTCCGCGCCCGCCTGCCTCTCTCCCCGCCCCTGCAGAAGCCCTGCCTGGAGCTGGACGGGGCCCCCGGAGCCCGCGCCAGGCTGGCTGTTCTCCGCGCCCCCAGAAAGAGGCGACCCCAGCCGCAAGGCTGAGCTCGGGGCCCAAAGGACAAAGACAGCACCCGTTTGCCAAGCTGACCGCTTTCCATACAGTACCATCCAGAGACACTTCCTTTGCAACAATGCGTTCCGGAGCTAGAGACCAGGTGGGGCGTTAAGAGAGGCGTTTCGCAAGAAACCTCAGACCGCATCTGGCATGTTTTTTCTACGGCTGTCAGGTCAGCGTTCGAAGTTACCATCTCCAAGCAACCGAGTTCGGTCACAAAGACTTTATGCAGAGTCGCACCGTCTCATAAAGCCTCACGTACCCACGAGAAAGATCTCTGACCTATTAAAGCAAAAACTGGAAGCTACCATAACACTGAGTTAAGAAGAAAGCCCGCACACCATGGAACGAAAGTAGTATATTAACCATAGAAGGGAACACTGCAGAGTCGGGGCGTGCGCGACGTCGCTGGTTTTGTGCCATTCCGTGAGTCCAGAGCTCATTCCGAGTCGCTGCTGTCGGAGCTGGATCCGCTGGAACTGCTGCTCCCGGACGCGGACGAGCTGCTGCTGCTGAGCCGGGACGGCCCTCCCGAGGGCGCGGAGCCCGCTTTCTCTGAGGGAGACGCGACAGGTGAGAGGCGCTCCCCCGCGCACCCCCACGCACCCGCCGGGCGAGCCCTTCCGGAACGTGCACCGGCGTCACACCGCCACGTCCCCTGCCTCGACCCACCCACTTCTTCACCCCGAAGCTCGGGCAATATTAACGAACGTTTGTTGAAAAGAATGACCGCGTTAATGACATCATGGTACGGTAAGAGATGCGCTCGGCCTCTGTCCGGGTTCTGGGCACAGAGCTCCGAAAACCCTTGGAATCCCCGGACGGGGACGTCTTTGGTTATTTGCACGGAGCCCCCTTCACATCACACCCGAGTTTATGCTCATGAGCGACTCAGGGTACAGCTGGTCCCCAGGAAAACCACGTGGAGGGGGCCGGGAACTTTCACCCCCTGGCCCCTAACTCCGGGGAAGGGAGGGCAGGGGAGGTGGAGCGCTAAAATGTTCTCGCTCCCCAGAGCTTCCAGGTTGGCGGACGGGCGGGGAGGGTGGCGTGCCCAGCGAGGGGAGGGAAGCTCCACGCCCTCACCCCTGCCACGCCTCGCCCTGTGCACCGCCCCCTCCCCTTCGGCTGTTCCTGAGTTGTGCCCTTTACAATAAACGACACAGTAAATAAAGCACCTTCCTGAGTTCTGCGAGCCATCCTAGCAAATTATCAAATCCGAGCAGAGGGTCACGGGAACCCCAGCTGACAGCTTGGTGGTAAGGCAGGCCCAGGACTCGCACCGGGCATCGAAGAGAAGGGCGGTCTTTGGGGGTGGACCCCCCACCACTGGGGTCTGAGCGAACCCTACGTAAATAGTGTCAGGACCGAACTGGATGGCTGGACCCCACCCACAGCTGGCACTGCAGAGTCAGCGTGAGCAGAAGCCCACACACTTGGTGTCAGAAGTGGGAGTAAAACTAGCTCAGAGGTCAACAAAACTAAATATACTTGAGTCTAGAAAACACAGGTGCGATCTGCTGGGAATCTGACGGGGCGTGGGGGGAGGTCAGCAGTATAAAGATATCCACCAGTCACGTGCCGCCTACTCTGCCCTTCCCGGGGGCGATCCAGGGGACCCTCCCAGGCTTCAGAGGGAGCAGGCAGGGCAAGCAGGACTCGGCAAGGCGGCGGCAGGCAGCCGCCACACTATCGTGCAGATGGGACCCCGACCCTGATCACCCCCTGGGCGCCACCATCCCTGGGGCCGGGAGAAAATTATTTGCCCTTTCTCACAGGCTCCGGAGGAAAGAGACAACGAGTCAAATCACCTGCTCACCTAAAATAAGGCTCCGCGGTCCACAAAGCACAGGGCCTGGCCAGGGGCGGCCGGGAAGGAAGCCCGCTGCCAGGGGCCAGGACCCCAGTCCCTCGCAAGCCAAGGGGTGTACCCCCAAAGACCACAGTGAGGCCCTTCCGCAGAGTCCTCTCCGGGGGTTCTGGCCTGGGGCGCTTCCACCCATGCCTCCCATCTGCTCAACCTCCCTGCAGGACCGGGGTCCCCTGTTTACAGGCAAGGGACTTGGGGGTTCAAGAGATCGAGAGCTTCACCTGAGGACACGCTGCCCCTGAGCCGGTGGCACCGCGGACCGAAGCCTGGGTCCGCCGGCCACCGCCCTACCGCCGACCCTCCCCCCTCGCCAGCAGCAGCAGGGGCCGCCGGGGGACCCCGCGCCTCGGCAGCAGCGTGGCCCACGCACAGGTACCTTTCTTGGCAGGCTTCTTGTTGTTCAGCTGTCCGCTGACATCCTGCAGCCGCCTCTCTAACTCCTTCTTCTTTTCCTGAGCTAACTCCTCCTTCGACTTGGCCGCCTGCTTCTTCCCGCTTGTGGCTGCACAAGAGCACAGAGCTGAGAAGGCGGGGCGCGGAGAGGGCGGGCAGCCACCCCTGGGGCCAAGGCTGCACCCGGCCCTCGGCAGGGCGGCCTCTAGGTGCCAGCCGGCACGCCCCCTCCCGGGGGCTCACAAGCTGTGCCTGGCCGCCCCCCCCCCCCCCCCCCCCGCCCCGCCCCGCCAGGCCGCCGCCCGAGTTCCCTGCCGGGACACGGACCCCGGCCCGCACGCGCTGTTCCCTCGCCACAGGCACAGCCTTTTCTGCAAACCTCACGCCGTCCCCACTCCACACGGCGCACAGACGGGCGTGTGCCGCTTGGCGACACCGTCCCCCGTGCGGAGGGCAGAGTCGAGACCTGAACGCCGACCCTCCAACTCACAGTCCTCGCGGGCGAAGCTCTCCCTCGGCTCGGCCGCCCCGCACGCCTGTGCCGCCACCTCGGAGTCCAAGGGGAGCTTACCGAGGGCCCAAAGTGCGTGACTGCGGGGGTCACGTGACTCCGTCCAGGGGGACGCGACCGACCCCTCAGAGTGAGGGAGAAAGCCCGATGAGCGGGCCACACGCAGGTGTAGGTGCACGCTGGCTGTTCCCTGGGGCCGGGCACTGCCCGGCTCTCCTGCCTCCTCGGGCCTGTCCTTTCCCTCACTCCCCAGCACCCGCTGCCCCAGGCAGTGCCTCGTCCCCATCCGGTGCCAACGTCCGTCCTGGGAGGCCTCTGGACCCTCAACTCCCAGTAAGAGGAAACTGGTCTGCCCCGGCAGGGGGACCATCGAGAGGTCCCCTGCAGCCCTGCTCCAAACGGAGCCTCAGGGAGGCTTGTGGCGAAGGCCTCAGCTGGCACTCAAATGCAGGAGGCTCAGGACCGACCCAGGGGTCCTGCCTGTCCCTGTGACTCCCCAAGGGCAGGGGAGGAGGGCCCGGCTGAGCCATCAGCACCTGTCTTTGGGGCACATGGCGGGAATGGGGGGAGGAGAGTGACCCACCCCACTTCCTAGCTTCCCCCCCCCCCCGCCCCGCCCCCACCGGGCCTACAGAAGAGGGAAGCGGGGGAGGCGGGGGGGGGGGAGGAGGACAGAGATGGCAAGTAGGGTGCTCTGCCCCCACAACTTACAGAATGGCTTCCTTTGCTTTTTCTGTAAACAAGACTTGACGTATCTCTCTAGTTCCCGCAACGTGGTGGGTTTCAGAGTCTCAAAGTCAATCTCTATCTCGTCAGGGTTGGAGTCCCTGAGTGAGGGCTCCCGGGACTGGATGATGTGCACCACCCGGCCCAGCTTCTCCCCGGGCAGCCGGTTGATGTCCAGGCTGAGCTGGCGCTTCTCGTCGTAGCTCATGGGCAAGCCCTCTTCCTCCTCCTCCGAGTCGTAGGAGGCTGACGCCTGCTTGCCGCCCTTCTTGGGCTGCCTGAGGGACAAGGCAAAGAACGCCGTGGCACAGAGCCCCTGTCCCGTCCCGCTGACCATGTGGAGCCCCTGCCTCTGTCCTCCCATCCCCCGTGGAGCCCCTGCCCCGTCTGTCTCCCCAGCCCCATCTTCCTGTCTCCTGCCCCCCTGCCCCCCGTCCCCCCACCCCCGTGAAGCCCCAGCCTCATCCCCTCTGCCCCTTGTCCCCCCAGCCTCATGGAGCCCCTGCCCCGTCCCCTGTGAAGCCCCTACCCCTGTTCCCCCAGCCCCCATGGAGGCCCTGCCCCATGTCCCTACCCCCACCCCGTGGAGCCTCCAGCCCCCCTGAAGCCCAGCCCCTTGCCCACATTCTGTCTGGCCTTCTTCCTCTCCAGAACCAGGCTCTTTTACCAAGGAGCAAGCCCAAAGTGGTGCCCCAGGCAGAGAAGCCAGGTGGGCTGAGGGCTGCATGTGTACCTGCAGAGATACAGAACACCCTGTTCCAGCAGAAGGTGCTCCAAGCCTGAGCCAGGAAAGGAGTACAGTGGTCAGCTCCCTTCAACACCCCACGGGCATCTCAAATTCATCTCAAATTCGGCAGGTCAAAAACTGACCTCCATATTGACATAATCCAAAAGGAGACAGGAACGGAGACAGAGGAGTAAAAACCAGAGGGATGACAGAAGACACGGAATGGCAGACCAAAATGCAACTGTAACAATTACTACATTAAACATAAATGGTCTAAAGACACCACCTAAAAGAAAAGCAAAATCAGGCTGGATAAGAAACAAGACCCGACTTGCATGTGGTCCACAAGCCCCATTTTAAATACAGTGACGGAACCAGGTTAAGAGTAAAGAAATGGGGGAATCAAAGGCTAACCCAAAGAAAGCTGAGCTGCAGTGGGTGTATTAGCATCAGACAGAGGAGACTTCAGAAAAAGGAATATCGTCAGGAAGAAACAGCACATGGTAAAAGGATCGACTGACCGAGAAGACATCACGGTCCTCAGCATGCATGTGTCTGAAATCCAAGCCTCAAAATACATGAAGCAAAAGCGGTAGAACCAAAGGAGGCAGACACATCCGCGATTACGGCTGGGGACCCAACGATTCTCTCCCTCACGTTAATTAATGCAACAAATCAGCAAGAAGAGAGAAGACCAACACCACCATCAACCAAATTAACCCAACTGACACGTTTTTGTCTTTTTTTTTCCCCCCTGACATTTAGGCAACACTAGACCCAGCAGCGGGAGAACACATATGCAAGTCCACGTGGAACATCGCCAAATCTTGGCCATAAAATAAATCTGAACAAATTCAAAAGTACTGAGATCACACAAAGTATGTTCTCAGGCCCTAATGGAATTAAACCAGAAACTAGTAACAGAAAAACGTCCAGAAGAATCTCTAGTTACTTGGAAATTAACACGTCTAAATATCCTGTGGTCAAAGAGCAAGTCTGAAGGGAAATCAGAAGATATTTTGAACCAAATAAAATCATATATCAAATTTACAGAGTACAGCTGAAACAGTGTTTAGATAGAAATTAACAGTTATTACTAAATGCTTACGTTACAAAAGATCTCAAATCAATAAACCTAAGTTCCTAATTCAAGAGAGCAAATTAAGTCCAAAGCAAGCAAAGGAAATAATAAAAGTAAGACCATAAACAAAAGGAAGCGAAAGCAGACAAAAGCCAATGACGTTAAAAGCTAGTTGTTTCTATGGCCAATAAAACAAATCAATCAATCTCCACATTCACTGAGAAAAAAGACACAAGTTACCACCACCAGGAGTAAAAGAAAGGACACATCACTACAGACCCCACAGACGTTACAAGGATAACAAAGGCACACAGTAAACAAACCAATGCCCATAAATTCCACAATTCAGGGAAAGGAGCAATGTGTCCAAAGGCACAAATCCCCAAAACTCAGCCAAGAAGAAACTGATAAGCTGACTAGTCCCCTAGCTACAAAAATAACTGGGTTCACTGTTAAAAACCTAACAACGAAAACTCCAGGCCTGGACGCTTTTGCTGGGGAGTTCTACTTAATATTTAAGAATGAACACCAACTCTACACATCTACTCCGAAAATAAGAGAGAGCACCTCCCAACTCATTTTTGAGGCCAGTGTTATACTGACACCAAATCCAGACAGAGAGTACGAGAAAATCTGAGGGAGGGCGGGCAAAACCCGAGTATTCCCACCACCACCTCTGGACAATGCTGCCGTCAACCCAGCTGCCAGAGTCCACATGCCTCTGTCCTCTGGCTTCCAGGCACCACAGCCTGTCCCTTTGGCTTCCCACCTCCACAGCCACCCGGGCCTCTCTTGCCTGCAGAACCACAAAACCTCCCAGGGTGTCCTTTCTCCCATTACTGCCTCCCACTGACCCATTCTCCACATGGACCAGGATCTGACCACTTCTAGCTCCAACACTTCCTGACTCCCCTTCACTTGCTCAGGGGATAAAACCAGAAGCCTCAACAAAGCTGGCCAACCTCAGCCACTCCTCTTCCCGACCCAGTCTCTGTTCCTCAGTGGAGCCGACCTCGTCCTAATTCCCACTGGTTTCTAGAACGCTTCTGCTGGGCTCCATGGCTTTGTCCCCGCTGTTCCTGACCCTTGGAACCGTAACCCGACTGCTGCCGAGTTGCTGCAAGACTGCTGCTCTTGCACAGCGGTCACCCCTCCTCTGGGAAGCCTTCCTTCTACCTTGCGGGAGAGGCGTGCCTTCCCCCCCGTCCTCCACTGTCCCCATTGTCCGGGGAGGGGTAGGCACTCCTCAGGGCAGTGGCTGGTGTGGCAAGGGTGAAGACAGAAGGCAGGCAGATCAGACAGCAGAATCTCTGCCAAGGTGCAGCGCCCCCAGATCAAATCAGGAAAACATCCCCAAAGCCTGGAGATGCCAAGGTCTGTGCCAGATGGTGCCCGAGATCGAGAGGCTAGCTGCACGGACTGCTGAGCAAGGCCCCCCAGAGCCCAGGGTTCGCAAAAAGGGCCTCATCTGTCCCCCTAGTCTCCCCAAGAGGCGGGAGAGACAAGGACCACCCAGCTCCCATCCCGCTGGATGACGAGAGCCCAGTCTCCGCATCACCGGGACTTGCCCCCAAGGCTCAGAGGCCCAGATCCAGCACCTGGCCCACCACACAAGCACCTAGGACGTGGGGCACTGGGCTCGAAGGGGTCTGAAGGCACTACAGCCCACCTGCTGGCTGCGGCTGTGCTGCTGGCCTTCTTGGCGGGAGGCTTCTTCGGTTGGGCCTGCTTGGCAGGTGGGGCCACCTTGGCCTTCTTGTCGTCCTCGGACTTCGCCTTGTGCCTCTCCTTGTCCTTGTCCTTGTCCTTGTCCTTCTTTTTCTTCTCCTTCTCCTTCTTCTCCTTCTTCCTCTTTGGCTTATTCACTGGGGCCTGCGACAGGGCGGCCAGCTGCTCGTGCACGGCCTTCAGCTGGAAGATAGCAGGTGGCTGAGCAAGGCTGCCCTGGGGCTGGCCCAAGGGGACCACAGGTGGTGGCGGGGGCTTTGGGGTGCCCTTGGAGCTACCTCAACCTTGCGGGGAGGTGAGCCAGGGCCACCGGGGCCACACCCTGCTGTGGAAAGGCAGGCAGGTCCCAGAGCAGGTGGCATCGAGCTCCACTCTGCCCTCACTGCCCCGTGACAGCTGGAGGAGAGCTGCCTTGCCGTCCTCACCGGAAACGAGGCTCACGGGTGGCCAGGAGGCCAGCAGGTGAGCCTGGTGACACGTGCAGACCAGGACGGGCGCATAGTAACAACCTGATAAATCGTAGCCAAGGGTGCCTGGGGGGCTCAGTCGGTTAAGCCTCCGACTTCGGCTCAGGTCACGATCTCACGGTTCACGAGTTCGAGCCCCGCGTCGGGCTCTGGGCGGACGGCTCGGAGCCTGGAGCCCGCTTCCGATTCTGTGCCCCTCCCCTGCTCGCTCGCGCTCTCTCTCTCTCTCTCTCTCTCTCTCTCTCTCTCTCTTTCAAAAACAAATAAACATTAAAAAAGCAAAACAAAAAACCTTAAATGGTAGCTAACGTTCTTCTCACCAGGTATCTTTCAGACGAAGGCAAGTCTACATAGAGGCCTGTTAGATAGAGGTCTATTCGTCTGCACGAAGGAGGTTTTCCACAGCTTCCTTCAGAAGCCACAGGGAGGCCACTCGGCAGATGCACAGACTGACCCAGCGCCAGCAGCTACCATCTCGTTTCAGGGACACCCCCCCCCAACATGGGCCACGAGGGGCCGCCGTAAGCTGCACCTCACAGGGGAGGAAACGGATCCTCGCGGATCCCAGGCTGCCCGGTGGCTGCACCCAGGGCCACCTTCCCTGTGGCGTCGCCTCTAACGAGGCTCAAGCTGACGTCCAACGCCAGCCCCACCGTGGTGACCACGGAGGCACCTGCACCCGGCTCTCGGGCCGCCTCACCCCCGCAGCGGCCAGGGAGCCGGCCCCCCTCAGACGCTTCCGCAGCGGGCGAGGCACCCGGGGTCCGCCGGGACCCCCGGAACGGCCACCGCAAGCCAGGCGGGCGTGACCCCGACCCGCGGGCGCGGCCGAGGGGCCCCCAGGACAGACGACTGCCCGCACCTGCTCCTGCAGCTCCGCCAGCCTGGTGGCCCTCTCCTCCTCCGAGTCCGAGCTGCCCGAGTCCGAGGAGCTCTCCTCGCTGCTGCGGCTGCTCTCGGCGCCCTTGCTCAGCACGGGGGCCGCAGGGGCGGGCAGTGCCGGTGCCTCCGCGGGCTCGTCCGGCATCTTGGCAAACCGCATCTCAAACACGTCCTGTGGGAGAGCAGGGGCCGCCTGAGGTCCTGGACGCCCACGAGGCGGCCCCTCGGGGTGGGGGACCCACACCCGAGGGCCCCTGAGATGCCCTCGGAGATAACACCCACGGCTGCTTGGAAGGCCCGCCCCCCCCCAGGGTGCCCCCCCACCTATCTAGGCCCCGGGCGCAGGTCCAGGGACAGGCGCCACGGGGCCCCAGCCACGGACACAGCGTTCTAGGAACTGGTCCGAAAGCCCCCTTTCTCAAGCACGCAAACCTTCTGGAGACCGGTGCCTCCCTTTAGCCTCTGGGTCTGAGGCTCTCCGAGGCTGCCCCCCCCCCCCCCCGCAAAGCAGCCCGAGTGCCTGCCTTTGTCTGACCTGTGACCTCTGTGGGGCCCCCCGCTGCTGGGCCTGGGGGCTGGTTTACTTTCCCCCTTGGGGTCACCTTGGGGTTTTTACCGCAGCATCGCATCTCATTCCGACTCAGGCCCCAAAAAAGTTGTCCTGTCAAAGTTGGCTTTCGAAGAGCCCCCCACAGAGCAGGACCCAGGCCCTCAGGAGCACCTCCCAGCGCAGGTCCCCTCTCCTGGCCGCCCAGGTTCATTTCAGATGGGGGCGCACAGCCACGTGGGAGCTCTCCCTCTGCAGAGCTCATCCAGCTGCATCCACACCAGATGACTCACGTGAGATGCCACCCCAGTGATGAGCCATCCAGCTCCAGAAGCACCCGCTCCGGGTTCTGGACCCAGACTCTCCTCCTGGGGTGAAGACCGCCCCAAAGACACAGAGGCGCAGAGCCAGGGTCTGGCCGGGCCCTGGCACGTGGCCTGGAGGGGCGCGGACCCCAGAGCTGCCCCCGCACCACTGTGCCAGCCCATACGCAAAATGGCCATCACTAACCAAGGCTCTCGGCCTCTGTGGCTGCGCTGTCGAGAACCACCTTTTGCAGGACAGAAGCGGGGCCTCCGGCCTCCGCTTGCACACCTGACCTGCCACCAGGGCCGCCTGGCTCCCTTATCAGGCTGAACCGGTGCACCGGGTTCAGAAGCATCACAGAGCAAACACAGAGCGGAACTCTGCTCCGAGGCACAGCGGGCGTGGTCTCAGTATGAAACCGCAGACCCCGCGGGCTTTCTCCGGGCATTCTGGGACCACCAAGGCCACTGCGCCCTCCTCCCCAGCGGGAGCCGGTCCACAGAGGGCGCCCCCCCCCCCCCATCCCGGGCATCAGCACGGCCCCCCCACAGGAGGACCCAGCGGCACAAAGACAGCTTCTCTGCTTCTCCCCCATCCCTCCCTGAGTCTCGGGTGGTCAAGGGTTCTGACCAAGACAGACAAAAAAAAGCGTTCTAAGCAAAAAACTAGGAACATCTCACGCGACAACAAACATACTGCGTCCTGGAGAAACGGAATGCTGGAAGAGAGAGAGTAGAGGTCCACGATTTTTACTCTTCCCTCCAAAATACTGTTCCAATTACACGACGTTTAACACTCCGCTGCTATTAACCATGAAAGCAACAGCGCCCATCACCAAGGGAGCGTACTGGCCCCCGCAGAAACGTGTGCGCAGCACCCAGACTTTGGCCAAAAATCCCACGCGTGCACGTGCCCGCACACACACACGTCTGTGCGTGCGAGGTGTGAGAGCACAGGTACACAGCCCCTGCACCAAAGGGCAGGCTCGCCTTCCCTACGGTTCCCACACCTCGTTCCCACAAACCGCTTTCGGCGTCAGAAAAGGCCACGCAAACAGCCATCACATACAACCTCGGCAGCCTCGCGGCGAGGCCCCCCCACACCCCCAGGCACGGAGCCGAGAGCAGCAGAGCTGCAGAACGGACACCCCCTCATCCGCCCGGCCCGGAGGGCGTGTGCCCGCGGCTCGTCCGTCCGCCCCCGGGGAGAAACGTGTCCCACGGCGTTCCTGGCCACGTGTCCCCTGCGATGCCCGTGTCCTTCCCGAGTGCCCACCCTGGGCTGGGTCCCACCTGTGCCCAGAAGGCCCCTCTGCCCGGGAGCGCCTCAGGTTACCTGGAGCTTCCTGGCCATGGCCACCACCTCGTGGTCCGGGGGGTTGTACTTGTAGCAATTGGAGAACATTAACCGGATGTCAGCTGCGAAACCCTGCGCGTCTGGGTACTCGCGGCTGTCCATCTTCTTCTGTAAGACACGGGCGACAGGGTGTGACGGGCGCCGCCCCCGCCCAGCAACCCCACTCCCCGCCAGGCCCCGCCTGCATGGACCACTGCCAGCAGCAAGCCCAATAAATGAGAGAGAGAGAGAGGGAGGGAGGGAGGGAGGGAGGAAGCAGGACTCGAGGGCTTGGGAGGGGGCTCTGGGACCCCCTGGAACAACACCCCAGAGAGGCCGCTGCCCTGGGTGGAAGGAAAGGAGGCATCCTGGCTCCCGCAGCCGCCACGTAAGCTCTCCTTGCCCTGGTTTCCACACATCGTGTGACATTATACACAGTGAAATCCCTCATGGGGGGAGCTTCAGGGGGGACGAGGAGCTTCCGGTAAAAGTCACTGCCAACACTGGGCTGGGGGGGGGGGGGGTCTCCTCAGGTCATGGACTGAGACGTTCACTTCACCTCTCTGAGGACCCAGACGCCCCCCCCCCCCCCCCCCCCCCCCAAGCAGCACCGGACAGTCCTGGCCGACCCAGTGGAACAAGGTGGGGCTGGCAGGGGTGAGACTCAGGCAGGCTGTATGCCGAGCACAGAGGCACCACCATGGACGGGCACAAGCTGCCAGTCAGGGCAGATGGAGGGGAGACTCGGTGAGGGAGCGAGCTCCCTGGCTCTCCCAGGCCCAAGCAGAAATCATCAGTCAGCGACCTCCTGTCGGCGAGGGTTGCCCCTCTTCCCCGGGCGCTGAGCGCCACTGCAGCGGGACCCTGCAGGTTAGGGCCCAACCACCTGTCTCATTTGAGCCTAGACTAACACAATCCCGGACTCTGGTGGGCTGACTGCAGCCCGACTCCAGGACCCTCGGCCTCTCTAGCGCCCTGGATACATGCCCCGTCTCCCACCAGCGGCAGAGCTGCGGACAGCACCCAGGCTGCATGGCTCCAGCCCTCGGCACAGCCTCCCTACCACGGGAGGCCTGGCTACCGGGCACAAACGGGCACCCGAGACCCTCTTGACTCCTGTACGATTTTCAGGCTCTGGTGCTCACTTGACCGCTGGCCGCCTGGGCGGGGCTGAGGCACAGACAGGCTAAACCTAAGTGCATTGGGGGCCCAAGGAGAGTCGGCCGCTGGCTGGGGCTCCTCGGGGGCTCCCGGATGATGGGTGTTTCTCAAGGGGAACGCCAGAGCAAACCGCCCAGGTCCCCGCAGGACGCGGCCCCCTCCCCACAGCCTCAGCGCTTCCCACTCAGCCTCTCCCTGGCTGTGTGGCCTGGACGTGTGGCTGCTCGCGTCCGTCCGGCCTCACGTGCCCCCCAAGGCTCTGGGGATTAAGAAGGGCACGAGTGTCACTGCTGTCAACGACGCCCTCATCTGGGTGACGGGAGCTCTGCCGGCCGAGCTCAAGGCTTGAAGAGTCAAAGACCTGGATTCCGGGCCTGGCTCCGCCCACAACTCACCCACCCTGTCCAGCCTCAGCTTCC
Source organism: Acinonyx jubatus (assembly GCF_027475565.1). Lineage (NCBI taxonomy): Eukaryota > Metazoa > Chordata > Mammalia > Carnivora > Felidae > Acinonyx > Acinonyx jubatus. The sequence goes on from NC_069391.1 coordinate 2,669,948, forward strand.
CGGTCTCTAAACAGCAGCGGCGCGTGCAGACGAAAAGGCCCAGCCCCAGTAGCCCCCAGCCCAAGTCCCAGCCGGGTCACTGCATGGGGAGAACGAGACGGGCAGACAGCCCTGTCTGGGACTGAGGGGGCCAGCCACCTGCCGTCAGCCTGCAGCCAGGACCCCACAGACCCTGCGGAGGGAGAGAGCCTCCGCGAGGCGAGCACTGGGCCTCCGAGAACTGCACCTGGGAGCGCGTGTTCCCGCCGCCCCACAGTCAAGACCGGCTAGACAAGAGCCGGCCTCGGCCAAGCACGACTCTGAAGCACACGGTTAGCAAATCTTCCCCGGGAAGGGAGGCAGCCACAGAGCTGGGACCTGCTCTCCACCGGCCTCTGCCTCGCTGGCACCTTTGCGTTCGTCCTGCATTTGTACTGACTCATGCTGGTCACGAACCGTCCAAAGCCAAGGGTACCAGGCTCCCAGTGGGGGCAGGACCTAAGGTATCTGAGGAAGAGGCTTGGTCACTCGAATGCTTCACCAAGCGCCACCACCGAGGTGGGGGGGGGGGGGGGGGCGGGCGGACAGCCAGGTCTGTCCTGCCTGAAACCCACACGCGCCCGGGGGAGGAGGCTCCAGTAAGGAGACTCTGCCCGCGTCTGGCAACACTGGGAAACGAGGCAGAATGACGGAGACCAGCCGTTCCAGGGCCAGACCCTATCCGTGCAAAGGCGCCACCACTCCCCTTTGGGGGGTGGCTCTTGGGGCCACATGGGCAGCTTGCAGAGGAGGTGGCCTACAGTCCCCCACTGCCAGGGGCGTTCCTCGGAACCTCGGGAACCAGCACTGGGCCGGCTCGCCGGAGACGGGGGGAAGGGGGCAGGTGTGCTGGGGCTCGAGCCCGATCGGGACAGGGGGTCAGGAACCCCACCTGTGTGTGCTCAGGGAAGACCCCTGGGAGCTCATCCCAGCCCTGGGTCTGCTGCCCTCCGGCTGCGGCCGCCCCCCCCGGGGCACTTTCTCTCCCCGGTCTCTGCTTGTTTAACACCGGCCTGGCCTGGCGCAACACCCGAGAAAGTCCCGGGCGGAGGCCCTGGCACGGGAACCGGGGGGCCCGGGCTCTCGGTCTCAGCTCTGCCACCTGCCCCACTCCGAGGCCCCGGTCTGGCCAGTGAGGGCGTGGGTCGCCCAAAAGGGCCCCCTTGCTGAGGTCACGGGAACCGCAGACGCGCCGGCACGGGACGCGGGAAGGAGAGCGCAGACCCGGGTGCAAGCGGGACGAGGACCCCAAAGCCGCAGGCTCAGCAGGCAGAACGCGCCTCCCTCCCCACCCCCCGCCCCCGGGCCCGCGGGACCCCCGCGGCCAGCGGTCAACGCGCCAGCCCCGCCCTGAGCGGGCCCCGCGTCCGCGTACCTTGACGGTGCTGAGGTCCATCGGGTGCTTGATGATGTCGTGGTAGTCGTGCAGCTCTAGGGCCTCGGCGTCCACCGGCTTGTAGAAGGGCCAGGCGTAGGCCGCGTGCTTCTTGGACAGCATCTCCTTGAGGATGCTGTCACAGTGCCGCAAGTGCTCCGACAGCTTGCCCTTCTTGCCCGCGTGCTGCGGCACCTCGCCGTCCTCCAGGTCCTTCTTGGGCGGCTTGATGGGGCGGCCCCCGCTCTCTCGCCGCGCCACCACCTTGGCCTGCTTGGGGTCTGACAGCGGCGGGGGCGACTCGCTCCGGCTCGCGGTGATGGCCGACGTCGTGGGCGTCGTGGTGTCTGCTTTCCGCTTCACCCCCTTTTTCTGCGACAGCGACGACGCGACCGGTGAGCGCCGGGCACGAGGACGCGGGTGGCGGCAGCCGCGCTCCCAGGGCGCTATCGGCCAGGCACAGAGCAAAGCGACCGCGCGCACGCGCATGCACAGCCACACCCGTCCTCCCGCTGCCCCCCACCCCCGCGGCACACGGGACGCCGAGGCTCAGAGGGGCCACGTTTCAGGCCCAAGGTCACACAGCTGGTAGTGGTGAGGCTGGACTCAGAAACCGTCCCCCGAGCCGCCCCTCTGCGGGCCCTGTCCGTTTGCCCCCAGGCCCCCGAGGCTCCGGTCACACCCCAGCAGCGTGAGGGGTCACGTGCGACTCAGCTGCATCTGTCTGACCTCGGGGGCCGTGCTGGCTCCAGAGGCCAGCATGACCAGGACGACCCCAGGACCAGGATCGTCCCCAAGCGGGACTCGGGCTAAGGGACAGCAGAGATGAACGGGATTCCCGGCTCTTAAAGGCCAGTGGGAAAGCCCCAGATCAGGGCCTCAAAGCTGGGGCTCCAGGGGCAGCCACGGTGGAGCAGGCCGAGGCCCGGAGGCAGGAAGAGCGGGGAGGGCAGGATTGCAGCCGCGGGTCTCGGGCCAAGGACTCCCAGGGGCTGATTGGGCAAGTCGGGACTTTCACCCCAAAGGCAGCGGGAGCCACAGAGAGCTCTCTTCCCCGAGGAGAGGGAATGTTAAAACGACCAACAGAGTCTTTTGCAGGTGTGTGCAGGGCACTCACAGGGGCTGTGCCCGGTGAGGGAGAACCTGTTAAAGCCCGGGAGTCCTGGGGCGTGCGCGTCTCTTCAGGCACCGGGCCGGGGGGCCCACAGGCATCACGGTGCGTGCTGCGGCCAGGGCTCAGTGCATCCCCGAGACCGGCTCGGCCAGCTCCCCACCTCCCAGACAGGCAGAGGCGCCCCTCGGAGCCGCAGCGCCCGGGCTGACGGCCTCATGGGGATCTGCTCCCTGGGGCGCCGCCACGGTCTCCGCCCCGGCCAGGCCACTGCCCCCCGGCTGGCAGGGGCATGAGCTGGCGGTCCACAGACACTCGTGGGCACCCACAGGATGCCAAGCGCGTGCCACAGAGGCCCGGCGGAGAGCTCATCTGGCCATGGCAAACAGGACACGCTCCAAAAACAGCCGGGCACTGTGCTCGGCAGCCTGGCCAGGCGCCGCCCGGGAAAGAGCAGGCGGTGAAGACCACGGGGGAGGGAGAGCAACGGAGGGGGCGTTTTACCTTGGGGGAGCCACTTAACCCCTCTGAGCGCCTGCTTCCTCATCTGTAAGATGGGGGAAATACTGTCTGCCCCAGAGGGCCGCTGTGAGGGGCAAACGGAAGACACACGTCAGCGTCCGGCACGCGGCCTGCCCCAGGCCTCACGGGGAGCGCCGGCTCTGAGCCCAGACCCGGCCAGGACGGTCCCCGCCATGGAAGTGCCAGCCACACTGGGGGGACGGATGGCGCCGGAGCTCACACCAGCAGGGGCGGGTGCAAGGCCCCCCGTGACGCACCCGGGCCACTGCCCTAAATGCAAGCGTTGAGCGGGGGAGCTGCGGGGCCCCTCCACGCTGCTCCCCACACCTTCCCACAGGACCCTCGCACGGCGAAGACCGAGCCTTCAGGGCCAGAGAAGTGGGGGTTCAGCACAGCCTGCCCTCACCAGCTGTGTGACCTAAAGCCACCCGAGCCTCGGTCTCCCCGTCTGCATCAGGAGCACGGAGAGAACCAAAGTCACGTGTACCCAACACCCAACAAGCAGTCGGTGCCCAGGGACAGGTGGCCGTGCACCCCTCCCGGCCCGCCCCACACCTGTCCGAATCCAGGAACCCCGGCCTGGCCATCAGACAGCCGGCTGACCTCGTCCCCAGGGACGCTCACCTTGACGACAGGTGGTGTGGGAGGGACCACGGGAATGATGGGCGTCGAGGGAGGAGGTGGGGCGGCGGCCGGGGGGACGGGGACCGACGTGATGTTTGCAGTAATGGTTGGCACAGGGGTGGCGGCAATGACGGGCGTCTGGGAGACGGTGGGGGGGACGCTCTGAAAGGGGGCTGCTGGGGTGACAGAGGACACGGCCGCCACTTGCTGCGTACCTTGAAGGCAAGGAAAGCACGTTGAACACACCAGGCTCTACCTACCAGCCAGCTTCTAGAAGCTTCTAAAAGCTTCCTGGACCATCCCCTCCAGCCAGAGCACTCCGGCGCCAGGGAGCCCCTCCCCCTGAGGCCCCGGCCCTGAACCTTGGCTGCCTCCACGGAACACACCTCCCCAGGCTCTCCCTCTGGCCAGAGACTAAAATCTCAACGAGGAAGCTGGACAAGGGGCAGCCTGGGAGGAAGGGCCGGGCGTGGGACCGCGAAACCGGAGGTTCACTCAGACTCCACCTCGAACTAGCTGAGAGACCCAGGCGGAGCTCCTTAACCACCCACGGTCCCATCTGCGAAGTGTGAAGGCCGGCGGTGTGGGGGACCCACTGCAGCCTCCCCCGTCAGCCTCTCCGTCAGGGCGCACCTCGGTTCCAGTTTCCGGCCAGGTAAGACCCCCAAGGCTCCCAGTGCTAATCCCCACTGCCCTCTCGACAGGGCGCACAGCCCCTCTCCTGCCACAGAGAACGCAACACAGGCCAGAGAGGCAAAGTCCTGGGGGGACACAAGGACCTCCTGTCCAGACTGCTGGAAGAGGTGGTCTCAGAGGATGGGGACATGGCAAGACCACAGTCTCCCCACAACAGCAGGCTCGAAGGCAGACAGTAACAGGCCACCGAGGGCCGGCGGGACCTCAGACAGCCCCGACTCGACAGACAGGGAAACTGAGCTCAGAGGGGCCGAGGGACCCGCACGAGAAATGCTGCTGGCAGTCCCCGGGGGGGTGTCAGGATAAAGGGACCGTGCCCATCCTCCCCTTTACCTGCACTCTGGGTTCCGCCAGCCGGCTTCCGGCCTTTGCCCTTCGGAGCAGGGGGTAATAATTCAACTTCCTCCTGGGGCATCTGGGCCACTTTCTGCAGAAAAATTTTCTCTAAGGCTTGGGCCATTAGCACTATGTCATCTGTGGGCTGAAGACACAGGGGGAGCCAAGGTCACTTGTTGGGAAAGGAACCACGTGTTCACCAAAGACATCGCTGGTTGTAGCTCAAGAAAACACTGACTCGAGAATCTGTTAAGAGATTTGCTAGGGCAGGAGGCGGGAGGAGGCCAAAGGGGCGCATCCCGCTGTGGAGACGGGAAGGGTAACAGCCACCCTTCAGCCCATCACGTGGAGGACACACAACCTTCTACCCGCTCCCACTCAATTTGTCTCTGCTTTATCACGTCGCTCTTGAAAACGGCGAAACCCCCACGAGTGTAGGGTCCCGTGGACCTTCCCTAATCTACTCTTCCCGCTGCAAACCACTGTGTGGACACGCTCCCTCCTCGTGCAGGGTCCTCGCCGTCTCGGGCGGCTGCACACACGCGAGCCCGCATCTCTACGGGAGGGGCGTCTAGGTCGGAGGGCGCGGACGGTTTGAAGCATTTGGTTCCCTAAACTCCTTCTGAAAAGGCTGTTCCCACCTTTACCTCCCCTCCCCCAGGGTGGGGGAGGGGGGCGGTGCGGGCAGCGTGTGGGACCCTGAGTGGGGACGGTGGCCACAAGGGCGGAGGGCCAGGGGGTGACGTGCCCGGCCCCGAGGGCCCTCTTGCGGCCACGTGCGCCCTTACCTTGTTATAAATGTAACAGTTGGTGAACATGGTGTTGAAGTCTTGCATACACTCGCTCGCGCTCCAATAATAACTGTTTTCTAGTCTCTTCTTGATAGTCCCCATGTCCATCGGGTTCTTTATTATCTTATGATAATCCTAGGAAAGAGATTTTCAGAGACGTCATCAGCGCCCACCGCGTGGCCATTTCCGCTGCTCCCGAGGACAGTGACTGCACGCCGCGCAGTCTCTTCAGGTGAGTCAGGCGCCGGGCCCGGGTCAAAGACAGGATGTGGGGCGAGCGCCCGGCCAGCCGCAAACCCCTCCACGCCTCTCGCCCGGCGGCTTCTGCCTGCATGGGAGGTTCTTAGAGACGCACGCGACCGTGCGGCCGGAGCAGGCCCCAGAGCCGACTGGCATTCTAGAGACGGGGCCAAGCTCCCTCCCGGATTCCAAACCAAGGGTCCGCCGGGGGCCGGTGCCGAGCCGGGCCCGGAACCCAGGCCACCAGCTCCTGGCCCCGGGCTTCGCCTTCAAACGCTCAGGGTTTCTCTACCCGGGTCCGGATGAGAAGCGCATCGGATGGATGGCCCGCGCCGGGAACGTGACCCCAAGGGGCGGGTGCAGCGCTCTCCAGGAGGGTACACGGGACAGGAGGAAGACGGGTGAGTCCTGGCTCCTGCTCCCGCCCTCTCCAGCCCGTGGGGCTCAGGTCTCTACGCTCGGTGCCCTGCTCCCTACGCTCGGGGACACGGCCCTCCCACTCCCACTGCCGCTCCTTGGTCACCAAGGGCCACGGGCTGTGCCTGGCTTGCCGGCACCACCGCTGCCTCGGCCCGAGGGGCGGTCCGTCCAGGAACGGGGCCGCAGGGGGGCAGGGATGGGCGGGTACTCACAGGCAGGTTGAGCTTGACGGCGTCCACGGGCTGGTAGAAGGGCCAGGCAAACTGGTGCTTCCAGAGCGTCTTCACCACCACATTCTGCATGTACTGCAGCTGGTTGGTCTTGCGGCCCGGCTTGGTGGGGTTGGAGACCTCCGGCGGGGGCGGGTTCACAGGGCCCGGGGCCGCCGGGATCCCCGTGGGGGCGGCCGTTGCGGTGGCGGACATCCTCCGCTGCTCGCTCACTGGCCGTCACAGCAGCGGCTCGGGGACGCCCTGGCTTCCACGGCGCTCCTTTCGGAGGCCTGACGTCCCATTTCTGGGCCCAGCGGGGCAGCACCTACGGGGGAGGAGGCACAGCAGACACGGGCCGGTCACCCAGGCCCCACGGACTCCCGCGTGGTCGCAGTGAGGCCAATTCATCTTGCTCACGACAGTCGCCCTGGTCAAACCAGCCCTCCCCTTGTCGCCCAACCGCTCTAACTACGGCTCTCAGGCCGGGGCAGGGAGGCAACAGAACGCGGGCCACCTGGCCACGCGGGCGACGCAAGGGCGGGAAGGCGGCCGTCCAGGCACACGGCAGCGGTGGGAGGTGGTGGCCCCAGACGCGGCCACTCCTGGCTCACTGCCCACCAACTGCCTGCCTACTGGGGCGGACTCTGACTGTTCTTGGCCGTGGCACCTTTGGGGGAATGATTCACACGTAGAGACGGCTATAGCATCGACTCCGCGGAGCCGAGCCGGGCAGGCAGGACGTTTGCGGAACCACGCATGGCGTGTGGAGCTGGGCCCCCGGGGCAGCGAGGTTCTGATGTAACCACGAGAACGGGTGCTGGTTTGTGATGGCGGGCGGGGGTATGACACGCCCGGCCCCGGGCCAATCGGGAGGGCAGGGGAGGGCACCCCCCACCCTCCTCTCTCAGTAAGTGAGGGGCTGCTGTGGACCTCCCTCCCCCTACCTCCCACCAACTTTCAGGAATGCCCTCCAGGCTCACGGCTGCAATCCAAGATGATTACCTACACCCCAGAACACACAGGCCGGCCCCGACATCGGAGCCCCAACATATCCCAGGGGCCAGCCGGCGGCCCGCTTTTACTCGCGAGTGGACTGTTTACTTTACGAGTGGACTGCTGACCGCCTGTGGAATGAGAGCACCGGGCCACATTTCTGAGCCCTGCTACACTCCAGGTTTCTGTGTGTCCCAGTCCCCGTCACAACATCCAGACGGGTCGGGGCCGGGCGGCAGTGCCCTCTGCATGAGGGGCCGGGGGGCACCGGGGGACGGCGCCGGGACAGCCCATGTCGGTGACTGCGATCAGCCACCCTGCCCACAACTTGCAAAAGCGGATGGTTAAGACCTGGGGAGTTCTGTGAGCTGGTTAGCACCCTGCGGGTAGCTCGCCACCTGCCACGTGGGTGTGTCCACGCCAAAGTAACGCGCTCCTACTACAAACCACCGCGAGCGGCGCGAAGAGGGTTCAGACAGACAGCAGGGGCATCTCTGACGCACGAAGCAGACCAGCGGTGCATTCGAGGGACACCCCGGAACCACCACCACGAGGCGCCGCGCCCAGCACCCTGGGGAGCCCACAGCCCCACCCCCCCTTCCGCGGTGAGCTGGCGCCTCTCCCGCTCCTCCGGGTCGCCAAGCCCGGGCAGCAGCACAGTCGGCATGGTGTCCTCGGCCCCCGCCAGCGGCTCAGCGGGGAGGGTGGCCGTGCCAGCTCGTGCTAATGGCTATGAGGGTGGGTCTTGACCACCAGAAAGGTGTGGGAGCCGGGCGCAAACCTGGGTCGTGCTCACACCCTGCGGCCCCACCCTCACTCCTGGCAGGTCAGCCCACGCTTGGCCTGAGCACCACTGCCACCTGCTGGGATCCCTGTGAACCCCTTGCCGCCAGCGCCCCCCCCCCCCCCCCCCCCCCCCCCGCCAGCCCTCCCCGCACATCGCATCTGGCAGGGGGGTGGGCCCAGGCCACCCGGGGCCGCTGTTGCTGCCGCCGCCACTCTGCCCAGGAAGCCAGGGAACAAGCAGGATGCAGCCAGGGGCTAAAACACGATCTGGGGGTCTGGGGGGACACGGGCCAACCACCCCCGCCCCAAGCAGGAGGACAGACGGGCACTGCTCACTGCAGGGACACGCTCAGGAGGCCACCAAGACTGGAGAAATGCCCCAAGGCCTCCCTCCCTCCCTCCTCCGACCACTGCTGCTCCAAACCCGTGGCTGAGCAGGGAGCCAGCACCGGCCACAAACACTGGAACGCGTCCCCAACCCTGCCTTCAGGGGAGTGCCCAGGGGCAGACCAGCAGCCGCCGCGACCTGGGGCCCAGACGGCGCCGCGGAAGCTCCTGCACGGAAGGTCAGCGGTCACTATGGCCCACAGGAAGCCTTCCACGGTGGCCCGAGGTGAAGCCCGCCTCCAGCTCCGCTCAGGGGCCCGGTGAGACGTGCAGGAGGGGCCCAGCACCGTCCAGCCCATGACGCCCCACGATCTATGGGGACTGTGCACGGCGATGGGCCCTCCCCCTTCCTGCAAACACTCTACTGAACCCAGGCGGGGACACCGCCCCCCCCCCCCCCAGACCCCTGCAAATACCTGAGGGTGACAGCACCCAGCCCTCGGCCTCTCACGCCTCCCGGGAGCCAGTCCTCCTTCCCCGACACCCCAGGCACCAGCTCAATGGGGAGGAAGGAAGGGCAGCCAGAGCAGAAGAGGCTGGGGACCCCCCCACAAGCCCTTCCAGCCCAGGTGCCAGGACCCACCTCTCCAGAGGAGGCTGGACCGGCAAGGGGACAGCCAGAGAACTTGGGCCACACACCTCCAATACCTGATGCCTGGGAGGCACCCGTGGAGGGAGGGGGACTCAGGGAGAGGCCCCCTGGTCCTGGTCATAAAACCGCACAGGCACCTGGTGTCATCCCCTCCGGCGTGGCGGGCAGCGTCGAGTGGCCGCAGCCCCGCAGGCGCACGCACACCGTCACCCCTCGAGATGGAGCCGAGGCCTGGGCGTCGGTCACCTCTGCTCAAAGCGCAGGTGGACGGCGGGTCCAGGACGAGCAGGGCCGCACTGAAAGCCTGGCCTTGCCTTTCCCCCTGGACACTTCTCCGGGCCAGGCGGTGGCCTCACAGACGCTGACGAGGACAAAGGAGAGCCACAGGCCACCGTGGGAACCCCCACCGGGAGGCGGATGATGGGCAAGGACCTGCACACCAGCCCGCGAGGACGGGGGCTCTCACCCTCTGCTTGGGTTTCTGAACAGGTAGGTTGTGTTTAAAACCCGTTTCTTTTGCAAAAGGAAGAGCATAAAGAAATTTCTATTTCGAAAAACCGCTCGAGCACCAGCCAACCCCAGTCCTGCACTGGGTTCACCGCCAAGCGTTCGGAGCGCCCGTTTCTCCTCCGAGGCCTGGGGCCGCGGACCTGGGGTCAGGGGAAGGGCTGAGCAGCCCAGCAAGCTCCCGGGAGGGGAAACCCCAGGGCCACCTTGACCCCAAAGTACGGGGTGGCACCCAGCAGCGTGGCCAGCCCCTGGGGTCCCACCGGCCACACCCAGGCTACCCGGACCCAGCCCACCCCTCAGGGCAAAGCACAGGACAAGACCCAGAGCACGCGAGCATGGCTCCTGTCACTCGGCCCGGAGGCACACGGAGCCGGCACACTATCCATCAGCCTCCCTGGGTGGGATCAGGGCTGCGTTCTGAGACCAGGAAGCAAATGATGCTTCCAGAAAGAAGTTAAAACTTGGGGTGCCTCGGTGGCTCAGTCGGTCAGGCGTCCGACTTCGGCTCAGGCCATGATCTCACGGTTCCTGAGTGTGAGCCCCACGTCAGGCTCTGTGCCGACAGCTCGGAGCCTGGAGCTGCTTTGGGTCCTGTGTCTCCCTCTCTCTGACCCTCCCCCACTCACACTCACGTGTGTCTCTCTCTCTCTCTCTCTCTCTCTCTCTCTCTCTCTCTCAAAAGTAAATAAAACATTAAAAAAAACCAAAAAACAAAAAAAAACTTACACACACCACTAGCCGACCCCCTCACAGGGTTCAGCCACGAACTAAAAATCTGTAATGGACAAAGCGCAAAATGACAGGGAGGTTTAATGTGCTGTGAAGGTCGGCTGCCGTGGAATCCCGCGACAACAGCTCCCAGGGTGGCCACCGGTCCCCGGACGCCCACAGCGCCCCGAGCAGCCTCTCCCTGCGACGTGTCCAGGAGCAGGGCCGATCCCACCAGCCAGCACCCACCACCCTCAGGCCCAGCCCTCACGGCTGCCCCCCCCCCCCCAAACCCCGGGCGAGGCTGGTAGTGGCAGACGGCAGAGAAAACACCGAGAGGCACGCGGAGCGGTCGGCCGCGGCCACGAGCCCCTCCCCTCTGCTGGTGCCGAGACGCGCGTGTGACCTATGAGGTCAGTGACCATGCAGGCTCACAGGTGACAAGGCTGAGGCTCCCTGCCCTCGGCGTTATTTCCTGAGCTGACCCACATGGGCATTCGAGGGACAGGACCCAGGCAGCCGAAGAAGGTGACGGTCCTGCTGTCACCACACCGACATCAAGGGCACCAGGCCAGGGGGGCCGCACAGAGGGCGGCAAGAAACACCCGCCCGGGTCTCCACACCGGGGTTCAAAACTCGGCTCTCCTCGCTGGCCGACCTCCAGCATTGCCGTTGCCCTACCGAGCGCTCCCAACCCAGCCCCACGGACAGAAACACGGGCGGCATGGCTTCCCACCCACGAGGATATGGAGACCAGGGACATCCTGGCCAACGGCTAGGGAGCTGGGTGACTCCGGCATGTTGGGCTGGAAGAAAATTAGGTGCCCTGGTTCCCAAGTCACCCGGGGAGGGGGACTCAGCACAGCCAAGGGCCGGGGACCACAGCCGCGAGTCTCTGTACGCCCATTACGGGATGCTGTGCGGACACGCGGAGGTCACACGCGGGACAGACATCGGAAACATGTCCGCCTAAGGTAAACACAGCCTTGTACCTCACCTCTGTGTCCCGGCGGACCGGGACCGGCCCCTCAACGTCCTCCCAACCCCACACGTTATGACCATGAGCCACCCAGCCAGCCACGCACACAGAAGCATCACACGTGTCAGAGGAGCAGGAAGGCTCCTGCCGCACCCACTGCTCTCCCCCGGGCCTGCCCCTCCGGGTGGGCGCCCACCCCTCTCTGCCCCAACAGGCCTGAGCTCCCTGCGGGAACACCGGACACCCCAGCCCCGCCCCTCAGCCGCGCCAGAAACAGCGGGGCAGAAGCCCGGCCTGCTGCAATGGCCGGGGACAGAAGACACAGAAAACTGCCGGCTTGGCTTGCTCCTGCATCCACTGCTGGGGACCTCCGGCACCTCCTCGAGGGAGTCTCCAGTGGGGGCGCCCTGGGGCCCCCAAATCGAGGGGGAAACAAAGGCAGACCGGGGCACCAGAAGGGTCCAACCCCGTTGTAGCTGGGTGGATCCGCGTGACACGGAAGGCTGCCCGTCCCTGGGGTCAACTTCTACACCCACCTGGGACTCCCAGGTCGCACGGAAGGGGACAGGCCTGTGCTGCTCCATTGCACGCTCTTGGCAGTCACGGGCGGGCGAGGGCTGCTGGGTGGCGGCCCCGGACTCTGGCGCCTGAGCCAGGCTGCTAGAAATGCCTGCTGCAAAGTGAATCGAGGGGCGTTTCCTTCAACACTCTTTGGTAATCTTTTGGATTCAGCGTTAGGACTTTGGGGGCAATAGAGGTATTGCGGCTTTAAGTTTTCTGGGGGTGACAGCGATACTGCGGCTTTCAGTTTTCTGGAGCTACTATCTTCCAGAGACAGGTGCTCAGAGTCTTATGAATGAAACACGCCCAGAGCTTGCTTCCCGATAGTGGGGGTGGAGCCTGAAAATGAGTGGGGGTCTGGAGACAGGACAAACCAGGAGAAGCTGGGCACCCTGGGGGCTATGGACTGCACTGGAAGCTCCTACAGCACCAGAACAGGGTGAACCTCTTTTCCTTGGATGTTCAGGACCCTGCACCCCCCCCCCCCCACTCACAGCAGCTGTGAGATCTGGGGGACACGACCTTGCTCCCCACTCCCCCCCCTCACCTGGCTAGGAAGAGGACCCCCATGCAGGTCCAAAGCGCGGGAAGTGTGGGTGCCAAAGAGACCCCAGCACCTTCAGACACGGGACATGTAGAAGCTGTAAGCTGCGAAGTCTGCCCTGCCCCCGCCCCAGCCGCTCCCAGGGGACAGGGTAAGGGTCTCGTCTTCTGGGCTAAACAGGAACTAAACGCATGGTGCCAATTCACCGGCATCAGAGCCCGCGAGCCTGCCAGCTGGCTGGAAACCGTTCTTCTAGAACGTGGGCCTGAAGGTTTGTAAGCACACATGACGTGGGAGCGATTAATTTCACGTTTAAGCCTCCCCGTAGACCAGCAGCCTCCGGCTCCCCACGCACCCGCTGGCAGCCACTCTACCTCGGAAAGCTCTTTATTGCACAGACGGCCCTCCCCGTCTGCACGGGCAGCCCTCCCGTTCACCGAGCGGGGACTCCTCTCCGACACGGCCCTGCAGACGGCAGGCAAGTGGCACCCCTTCCAGGGACAGCCAGGAAGCCTCCGCCAAGTGCCCACTCTGTGCTCAGCACCGCCAGGCAGGGAGGGAGCCCGGTTCCTCGGAGGGGGAGGACGGAGGCACAGGGGACCTGCCCCACTTCCCAGGAAGGCAGCACGTGCAAAGCGGGTGAAGGTCAGAGTGGAGACAGGCCGCCTTCAACTCTGGAGGATCTGAAACTGCCCAGAGCGGAAACTCAGATAAACCACAAAAACCCTCAAACACAAGTGAAAGCCAAAGATCCGGAGTCCCCAAAGTGGGCAGGTGGCAGACTGGCCACCAACCCTCAGGGGCTACACATGCTCCACTCTGTGAGGGGCTCTGTGCCGGGCCTTGGGGGGGGGGGGGTGTGGGGGGTGGGAGACAGGCCCCGGGCTGCAGGCGGCGAGGTGGGGGCTGGCCCAGAGCCAGCCGGCCGGCCCCCCCACCGCTTCCCAAGGGGCTTGGACCCAGCCTCTGGGACCCACCTCCCTCCTCCACGGGGAACTAGGATCCCAGATAAAACACAGAAGTCCACCGGAGGCTCACTCAGCCCACGGGGACATCAGGAAAGACCCCTTATTCGGGGTCCCCGGACAAATGAGTAGGATCCTCGGTCCAGTCGCCAGTGTGGAAAACACCCCCAAGACGGGGCAGCAGCCGCCCACAGGTGGCGCCGGAGACAGGCAGAGTTGGACTCTCCCGGGCAGCCGGGACGGAGGCTGGTGGGGGACAGAAACGAGGGACACACGGACATTCACTTGCAGGTGACCCTGGAACACCTTCAGCCATGGGGGGATGAGACCGGGAGGGGGCAGGGGCCACACGGGGCATTTCCAGGCTGGCCTGGCCCAGAGCAAGGAGCCTTTATTTGGGCCTGGGGAGGGGGGGGCAGGAGCCCCAGCTTTCAAAGGGAGGGTCGAGGGACAATAGGGGAGGGGTCGGTGGAGGTCCTCGGCGGGACCCTGGCATGGGGAGCATCTGAGCGGAGACCGTGGCACGTCCTGGGAGGAGAGGAGGCACCGAGGACGTGGTCTTTGAAGGGGGAGGTCACTGGTAGGGGTCTGTCCCCAGTCTCAGCCAGAGAAGGGGACACGGGGCAGGGCCGGAGACTGCCTATGCTGCCTTGTCCTGCTCAGATCCACAGTTCCCACCAGCAACAAGGACGGCCTTCAAACACTCGGCCTCCTGAGGGAGGTGCGGGAGGGCTCTCTCTCTCTCTGTGCCCCTGGGGGCCCCCACAGCCACACTCCAGTCCCAGTGTCCTCGCAGTCCACCTGGCTCGGCACCCGTGGGAGGCCGTGTGAGCTCCGTCTTCCAAGGGGGGACGGAGGCTCGGGGCTGAAGGGGCACGAGGTCACCCGGCCAGGAGGAGGCAGATTCCCCGCCCAGCAGACGGGAGCGGAGTGCCGCCCCAGAGCCGGACAACCCGTGCCCCCAGGCGGCACACGCTGACAGGCGGCCGCCCTGGGGCTGGCCATCCAGGTCTCAGGAAACGGGATCCGGGAGGCCAGGGTCGGCTCCCATGACAGACAGAGCCAACTGCCTCTTCCTGTGGGGCCAGGGGAGGGGACCCCAGGGGAGGGGAGCAGACGGGGAGGCTGGGCCTGTCACAACCCGCTCAGGCAGGGAGCGCGCCCTGGGTCTAGGTCACACCTGCTCTCCCGGAGCACGGGACCCGACCCCAGCTGGCCCAGGCCCATCCAACGTGCAGCCACTCCACTGGGTCTGTAGGACTGTCCCAAGGCCCCGTGCCTGGCCCGCAGACCAACCTGCACTGCGGCCCCGACCTTCCTGACGACCCGCCCCCCCCGCCCCCGCCTTGTCCTCTGGGCTCCGTACCCACAGCACCTGGGGGCCCGGGGCCCGGGCCCCTGGCCCACCTCATGCTTCTTCGGCCTGCTGTTTGCTAAGGTCTTACGCTTCTCCCCGCCCCGCCGGCCCTCCTTGGGGAAGCCCGCCTCCGAAGGGCTGCTTTCTTGGCCGAACATCGGCCTCGACACGGACCTGAGACCCCACTGCCAAGTGGGGCTCACGGCTCACCAGCCGCACCCCGTCGCCACTGCAAGGCTCTGTCTCTGTACATCTCCATATGTCTTTTGACCTCCCCCCACCATACTAAGGGTGCCTCTCAATGGGTGTGAAGGCCCAGAGACAGACAGACACACACACACACACACACACACACATGCTCGGATACGCTGAGCCCTGGCCCAGGCACCTGGCGGGCCAGAATCTGGTGTCGGCGGTGGGGGAGCCCAGCAACACCCATATGCATCCCCGCAGGGCACCCCTCAAGGCCAGGCCACAGGCCGCACTGAATGACACCTTCCATGGGGCCGGGAAGGGGCAAGTGACCCGCGGCTCAAAGGGAAATGTCTTCAGGGGACAGACGCCGTGAAGACAGAGTGACTGGCATCCACACTCGTCCAGGGGAGGGAAGGACCATCCGCTCGGAACAGCTGGTCTCCCCGAGGACGCTGGAGGCCGAGTGGCCCCGCACGCATACGGAGGCGGGGGCCCGGCCCCATGAGCACCAGGGTTCGGCGCCCTGGCCACTCCTTCGGCCTGCCGACTTTCTACCACGCGGCTGTGGCGGGCCTGCCCGGGCCCCGGCGTGTTCCATCCCGGGAAGGGAGACGGGAGCGCCCAGTCGCCTGACGGGAACCAGACCACGTCACAGGCGGGCACCGCTTCAACCGCTGCCGTGCCGGGCCGCCAGGAGCTCCGAGGACCCGCCAAGGGAGCCCGGAGAGCTGACCGCCACACCTGACGGGGTCCCGACCCCACCTCGCCCCACGCCAGGCTAGGCTGCCGCCCACCACGGCCTGGCCTCCGCTCCCCAAACAAGGCCGCTCAGCGACACACGGCGTGAGGAGCAGGGACCTCCTGAGCCCCTGGCCACCCTCGGCATCTAGTGGATGTTACCACGGCCCACACGCGGTGGGAGTACCGCCGCCCTAGCGGTCCCGGGAACAGCACCCACGGTAGAGGTGTCACCACGGCCCCGGCGCTCACTGGGATATCACGTGTTACTACAACCCAGGACTCACTGGGAATACTGCCCACGGCGCAGATGCTGCCACCGCCCTAGTGCCCGCTGGGAACGGTACCCACGGTGGTGACGTCACTACAGCCCTGTGCTCCCTGGGAACCCGCCCGCGGTGCTGGAGTTACCGCAGCCCAAGTGCCTGCGTGTACCCCAAGCTCTAATCCCCGGCGCTCCTCGGCCTCTCTGACAGGCCCGTGGGGGCTTTCTGCCGTCACAGGGGACAGTGGCCAGGTCATCTGTGTCTCTAAGCCCAGACCCACACCCGGCCCGGCCGGGACAGCCCGGAGGCAGTGAGGACGGAGTCCAGAGGGCGCGGACCTTACCCGGGAGCTGACAGCCAGCCTACCCGGAGCTCTCAACCGCGAGTGCCCATCGACGCCAGGGCTGGTGCTGGAAGCAGCCGGCCATCAGCTGGGGGAATCACCCCCTTCGGGAGGCCCGTGCCACTCTCTGCCCCTTACACGCACGCTGCACCCCCGTGACACCCTCCGGCCACCGCCCCTGTACGGGAAAGGCATCCCCTCGGCTCAGTCACAGACCTGAAATGGCTCCTTTTCCTTCTAGTAACACGTTACGAGGGTCCGGCCACACGCACCTGCGAACGTGCTCCTGTTTGCGGGCAGCGGCCACCGTGACAGCAGCCAGCAGGTGAAGGCATCCCCACCTCCATGTCCTGAGGCACCTGGTGCCCAGGACCCCAACGGGGCCCCCACCGCAGCCACCAGCACGTCCTGATCATGTCCCACACCAGCCACCGAGCCCGACTTCAACCGCACGCAGAGAAACTGAGCGAGGAACACCCGAACTGTCACTGCACTCCAGGTGACCTTTTTTGAGGGGCTGGAACAGTACTGCCAAACACCTCACTAACTTCTGACGAGGCCCCCCAATACTTCTGGACCTGCGGCGGGGGGGGGAGGGGGCTTCCTTCAAAACACAGCTTTCAGCTGGCTCTCGCTGCAGGTTGTAAAGGGCCTAGGAAGGAGTCAGTTGAGAGCAGACTCTGTTCTAGAACAGTTAAAAGCTGGCAAAAGAAATCAACACTGCCCGGTAGCACTGAACAGCGGAGCCGAAAGCCCCGGCCACACACACACACACACGCAGGTCCCCGCCATCTCCACCGCAAACGTGCATCCAGGAGCCAGACTTCAAATGCAAACCACCACCGTGTGAATGATCCCCAAACATGACACTCTGCCTTTAAGCGCCCCCCCCCACCCCCCACGATTCTCGGATGGCAGGAGCACAGGTACCCGGAGCAGGGGTGTGAGCACCAAAGGGCCTCGTGGACACAGCGGGCACCACCTGGGCACCTGGATGGTGACCGGTGCGCCCGGCCCAAGCACACCAGGCGGCCCAGCACTGCGGGGACACCTGTTGGTCTCTTCCGCTCAAACAAAAGGACAAAGCCTCAGGCGGGAGGGGAGGCGCGCTCCCAAGAAGACACGAGTCCCTGGGGCACCCCGAGTTCCCAGAGGCACGTGTGCAACGAGCAGGGTGCCACTTTCTGCCATGGTCCACTAAAATTTCCTTGCAAAACAAAGACTGCTTCAACTGGCACCCAACCCGCTGAGGCCAGGTATCCGGGGCTTGCCTTTGGGGTGCCCCTGGTGACAGTTCAAAGATCAGTTAGGGGGGAAGAAAAAAAGAAGGACCAGAACCACTCTGCTCGGGGCGGGGGGAGGGGGAGAACAGTGCTCCCCCAGGAAAGCTCCGCCACTAGAACCAGGAAGTGGCCGTGCACCTCACCACTTGCCGGGCACCCGGCTCTGGCGGCTGGCAAGTTGCCAGCCTGCAGGAGGCGGGCACAGGAAGGAGCCTCGGGCTGCAGCAGCGGGCTGGGCTGGGCGGTGCGCTGGAGGGGCCCCCCCCTCCACTTTCACTTTCTGCCCAGGACTGCCTGAGAGTCAAAGGCGGGAGCCCAATGTTTACAAATCCCGTCCTTTATTCGAAGCGCACTTCCAAAGCACGCGCAAGCGGCTGCTGAAGGAAATCAATTACTCTACTTCCTAAAAACAAAATGAAGATCAAAACGGTGCCCAACGTCCACCCCAAGAAAGCGTCTTAAATCCCTCTTCCCTGGACGTCCCCGTGGCAGGGCTGGGACAGGATCTAGGCCTCTGAGGAGCTGTTTGGAGGTAGCTTCCAGATGCCCAGGGGCTGAGGCAGGCCCTCCCAGGTCACCAGAAAGGTCAGAGAGAAATGCCCCTCCGCTGCCCACGTCACCTCCCGTCCCTCCCCACTGTGTGCCCTATCTTTCCTTATCTGTAACCACCAGCACACGTCAAGGCCTCAAGACAGAAAAGGGCAAACACAGAGCTTTATTTGCAAATGAGAGGCCACCTTTAGGGCTGCTGCGAAGGGCCCCTGGGAAGAAGAGGTCCTTACCTCCTGAGAACTGACCCCCTGCACAGATTCACACATTTCTTTGACCCCTCTGCAGCCAAAGCTACTCCCCTGTCCCCTGCCGCCACCAAAATGCCAGGCCAGGCAACTTTGTATAGACTTCAGGATCTCCCAGGGCCACGCCACAGACCCAAGAAAAGAATCCCCATCTTAAAGAAAAAGAGTAAGGGAGATAGCTAACAAAACTCCCTTCTTCGTCCTCAGCGGGGTGGGGGAGCACGAGGAGCGGCCGGAGGGATTGCTTCCCTCATTTTCCTCTTGCCCGTTAGTTTGCCCACTGATGCACAATACCCGCCCCACACCCACCACGTTAACTTTGCAGTCAATAACCAAGTTAGCAGACGGGGGAGGGACGCCAGTTCTGCACGTCTGGGCAGAAACTTTCAGCCAAAATGAAGGGTCGCGGGACACTGGGGGAATGGGCTCAATAGAGAGAATTCACAGGAGGAACCCGCCCCAAGCGGGCCACCTAGCAGACCCCACTCTGCTTCCCCACTTCCAGCTTTCCAAAATCGTTCCTGCCCCCCCCCCCGAAAGGAGGCCGCACAAGGCTCCACGCTAGCCCTGCCCCCACATGAGCAACCGGTGGAGGGAGAGGGAGAGGGAGAGGGGGAGAGAAAGAGAGAGAGAGAGCGCTCCCCGGGGCCCCCAGCTTTATTCACGGAGGAGCCCACTAGGGCCACGGGGACGTTCGGGGTCTGCGTGGCGGGCATTCCTCCCCGATGGGCTTGTGCCATGGTCAGGCCGGTGCCCACCCCGAGTGGGAAAAAGGGAGAAGCACCCCGCTCCTCCCGCTCCATGTCGACCTCGCCCGGATTAAGCGCTTTTCGGGCTCATTTCAAAACGGGAACTGGGTCTCCTCCTGGCCTGGCCTGGCCGCAACGACCCAGCAACTCAAAGGGGCTCAAAGTCAGCGCGGGGCCCCTAACTCTGGGAGGAAGCTGCCCCGCGCCACTCCGAGGCGGGCCCGGCCTGGTCTCGCCCCCCGCCCCGGGGGCGGCGGCGGCGCCGGGCCCCCAGCGCGAGCCCCGAGGGGCCGCAGCCAGGGCGGGTGGGCGCCGGGAAAGTGGCGCCGCCGCGCACGGCGGGCCCGGGACGCCGCCGCGCACCTTCCCCTCCGCGTCCTCCCTCGTTCCCCCCTCCGAAAGATGGCGGGCAGAGGAAAGGGGGAAAAAAATCCCTTCCGCGAGGGAGGGCGCGGGAGGCCGGGTTGGCGCGGGGCGCGCGGGCCGTGCCAACTCCGGGCTGCGCGCCCCAGCTGCGGTGACGCCCCCAGCCCGGGGCGCGGGCGGCCGGGAGGGCGCGGGCGAGGGCGGAGAGGAGGGAGCCCGCGCCGCCGCCGCCGCCGCGACCCCGGGCGGCCGCCGCGCTTTGTTGCATCGTGGCCGCGCACAAAGGCGGCGGCGGCCGGGGCGCCCGGCTCCCGGGACGCGCCGGCGGCCCGCGCGGGGCGCACGGGGCCGCGCTCCCCGGCCCGCCCGGCCCGCCGCCGCCCGCGCCGCCCGCCGCCCCGCGCGCGCAAGGAAGCAAGAGAAAGGCGTACTTGGCCTCGGCGGCTCCAGCGGCCGTCCCTCCCGGCCCGCGCGGCCGGCTCCTCTTTGGCTCGCCGGCCCCGGCAGCATAATAGACGCGCCGGAGCCGACCAGGGCTCATGCGCTGCGCCGCGGCGCCTGGCGGGAGTCGTAGTCCGCGGCCGGGCCCGCGCTGGGGCCGCCCAGGGGAGGCCGCGGCGCGCGGACTACATGTCCCGGCCCCGCCGGCGCCGCGCCCCGCCCCGCGCGCCCCCGCCCGCTGCCCGCCCCGCCGACCCGGCCGCGAGCGGGCCCGGCCCGGGGGGCGCGCGGGGCGGGGCGGGGCGGGGACCCCCCGGCGGCCGCCCCTAGCCCGGGCCCGCGTGGCCAGCCCTGCATCCCCGCCGCCCGCCCCGCCGCGCGGGGGACTCGGGCCCACGGGCGAATTTCCTGGCGCCCGCGGGAGGCGTGGAAAAGGCAGGAGCGCGGCCGGCGGCGGCCCTCCCGCCGCCACTCCCGCCCGGGGACCCTGGAGCCCGGGGGTGGGGGGCCGCCCTCGAACCCCAGCCGCGCGCCGCTGGGGCGGCGCGCACCTGCCCAGCCCCGTGTTTGTAAACAAACCGCGCGCCTAATTAGCCCGGCGGGGGCGCGCGCGAAGGGCGGGGGCGGGGCTTCGGCGCGCGCGCGCGCGCGCAGGGGCGGCCCCGCCCGGGGAGGAGCCGCGCTCGGCCGCGCCCCCTCCGTCTACCCTTCTCCGCCTGGGCCCGCCGCCCAGCTCGCGTCCCCCTGGCGCGGGGGTCAAGAGCCCAATGCCGCTGGCGTGCGAGAAGGCGCCGAACCGCCGGAGCTGGCAGGGAGCAGGGGGTGTTCACGGCTCTGCCCAAAGGCCTGGTCGGTCCGCCAGCCTCAGTTTCCCCATCTGCGCCGGGAGGAGCAGGAATGAGCTAAAGGTCCCCATGCTGAGATTCCAGGAGTGGGCCACAAAGGTAACAGCAGAGACCCTTGGCTCTTCTGTGTTTTCAAAAGCTCAGCTCATGGACACGTTTCGGGTCTTGTTTTGGGTGGCCATTCCTCAGGTGTATACACGAGAACAGTTTTATCCAGCTGTAATATCAGGTGGACGCACCTTGCGTACGTGAGACCCCCATAAAAATGTCTAGGGACAGGTTTTCCTCTGTGTTGGCTGAACCTGCCAATTGCAAGGTCAAGTTTGCTTGTGTGGGCTGGACCCATCCCAAGCCCCTGGGGTCGCTGGGTTTACTTCAGGGTGCTCAGGCGTTCTCCCGCGGAAATGCATGCATCTTACTAATGTTAGAGTGAGTGCGGTCTCCCCTGAGCCCATTCAGCCATCCTGTGGTTCCAGAATGTCCCACCTGTCCTACAGGTGAGGAAACTGAGACTCTGAGAGGTGGAGCGACTTGCCCTGGGTCACAGAGCTAACATGTGGGAGAGCTGAGATGCCAGAGCCTGGCGGCCTGGGAAACAGTTTGCAGGACAGGCCAACACCTTCCCTCCCGGACCATCCACGCTGCCCCTTCCCTGGGAGCCCAGGACCCCTTACACACCCCAGGCAAGACTCCAGAGCAAGGCGCCCGTGGGGAAAACCTTGCCTTTCTAGTTTCCAAAGTGGGAGAAGGCCAAGGAGTGGATGATGAGAATCTGCAGGTTGACACGTTAGACCTGTGGTCCCGATAGCACCCCTCCGGAAGCCCGGGTTTACAGACTCCTGTGTTAGTCGTCTCCAAGGCTGCGTTCCTTTCCTGTCGTCTGGGTCTCCTCCTCTAGGACGGCCTGGGCACGCGCCATCAGGATGATCCCACCTCACTCCTCCTCGGGCCAAACCAAAGATCCTCTCCACCTGGTCTTGGCCTTGCAGAGCCTGGTTGGAGTCCACAGAGGCTGCCCCTGACCAGCCAGGCTGTCAAGGCTGCTGACCAAATGTCCAGGACCCTGAGGACCCTCCTTGGGTAGCCTGCTGATCCAAAGAGTACCCGCGCCAGGAATATAGCAGGAACCTGGGCTCTCCCTGGGGACCTGGCTTTGATGGAAGGACGCGGGTCCCCACCTTTCCCTTCCTCGTGCTCACTTGTGCTGCCCAGGTGGCTCGGTGGGGTAACCTTCCGTGAGGCTGGAAGTCTCTAGGAGCAGAATCTGTAAGAGGAATGTGACAGAGGCTGGCATTTGGGCATCCCAGCCCCTGGCTAACTACCTGTCAGGCCTGGTGCCGTGGCCCCTCCCTGGGGCCTCTTGAGAGGCAGGGCTGGCTTGGGAAGAAACCCACGGCGGCCCCAGTGACCATCCCCTAATCAGCCCAGGCTCTTGGAGTTTCAACACCACTGAGGTCGGGCCCCTGGGGACTGTTGAGTGCCCGGAATGGAGTCACTTAATCTCCCCAACCCTGGTTTCCTCATCTGTCAAAGGAGTACAGAAATAGGGCCGAGCTTTCTGCTGTGGGAGGGAAAAGGGTGTGTGCAAAAGGCCGGGCCTGCGGCCCCAACTTTGTCGGGGCTCCCCTCTCCACCTCCGTCTCTTACTTGCATGGCCCATATATCGGCTGTCCCCGCTCCAGTGTGGCAGCTCTGTGACAGCAGGGCTCTGTCCCCAGGGCCTATGGGGGGTCTGGCATGAAGGCATGACTTGTTTTCTCCTGCTCCTGTCCCACCCTGCAGCCTGCATCTGGAAACCTCAGGACAGCCAGACCTCCTCCAAGCTAAGGCCGCTGCCCTGTTCACCCCCACACAGAACCCTGCGGGAAGCCTTACGGCCATGGACTTAAAGCTTGTCCTCAGCCTTAAACCCACATTCAGGCCAGGACGGGGCCCAGGGCCTCAACTGCCTCCTCCGCTTTCATGCGGTCTTTACCCGTCATGACCCTGGAGGCATCGAGCAGTTTGTATTACTGCATTACAGTTTCTACACAAGTCTCTCAAAAGTTTAGTTATTGTGGGGCGCCCGGATGGCGCGCTTCAGTTGAGCATCCGACTCTTGATTTCAGCTCAGGTCATGATCTCACGGTCCATGGGTTCGAGCCCCGCATCAGGCTCTGCACTGACAGCCGGATCCTGCTTGGGATTCTCTCTCTCCCTCTCTTTCTACCTGTCCCCCGCTCATGAGGGTGCGCTTGCTTGCTCAAATAAATAAATAAATAAATAGCTACTGTGAGTCCTCCCCAGCTTCCCAGGAGACTCATCAGCCCCCAGAACAACTTAAGGAAAAAAAAAAAAAAAGGAGGGGGGCACCTGGGTGGTTAAGTGTCTGACTTTTGATCTCAGCTCCTGTCATGATGTCTCGGCTCGTGAGTTTGAGTCCCGTGTCGGGGTCTGCACTGACAGCACGGAGCCGGCTTGGGATTCATTCTGTCTCCCTCTCTCCCTCGGCCCCCCCCCAAAATAAATAAATACACATTAAAAAAAAAAAGTTTCTGAGCCCCACATGGGGCGCCTGGGTGGCTCAGTCGGTTAAGCGTCCGACTTCGGCTCGTGGGTTCGAGCCCCGCGTCAGGCTCCGTGCGGACGGCTCAGAGCCTGGAACCTGCTTCGGATTCTGTGTCTCCCTCTCTCTGCCCCTCCCCTGCTTGCGCTCTGCCTCTCTCTGTCTCTCAACAATCAATAAATGTTGACTTTTTTTTTTTTTTTAAGAAAGGACTATCTGTCTTTACAAAGGCTGGGTTGCAGAGAGCTTTGGGGGTGAAGGGCAGAGGTTTCTGACTGCACAGTCATTTAATGAGCACCTACTGTGTGCCAGCACACGGTGTCAGCAGCTTTACATACATAATTTCACCGAATCCGCAGACAATTCTATGAGGTAGGGGTTACCGTGCCCACTTTGCAGATGAAAATGGAGGCACAGCAAGGTTAAATTGCTAACTAGCCTGAGCCAGGTGAGGGTTCACATTTCACCCGCAAGGCGCCTTCTAGGTCCTTCTAGGACCCTGCTGCGTTTTGGTAGGGGAGGCAAGGGGCACGTTTGAGGAACCGGAGGCTCCTGTTCTTAACTGGTGGTTCTCTTAGAAAAGCGTGAGGAGCCTCAGTCATGGGATGAGGGTGCCTGACGGTGCTCGGTGCTATGGGGAAAGATCAAGCCGGGAAGGAAGCCCGGGAAGCTGGGCTCGGGTGGTCGTGGCAGCGAAGCGTGGGAGGGAACCAGGATTGTGAGTGCTTTTACTTTATTCTCCTTGACAATCATTGCTTTCTTCCATGGCAAACAGGTATTGCTATGAACCAAAACCTACGTTTTGTTTGCAGAAACAGTCATGGTAATAGAACGGAGACGGGCTGGCCCGGGAAGTGCTGCCGTTTCTGGTCTCCTGGAACCCTCGCTCAAAGTGGAGGTGCCCCTGGCATTACAAGGCCGTGGTGACAACCCCTCTTGGCTTTGCCACCTGCAGGAAAGCTATCTGTGTTGACGTCCTGTGACATCATGGCCCTGTCTGTATTCCCTCCTCCTATCCCCTGCCTCTGAGGAGGAATCCCGAGATGACGAGATAACTATGTTCAGAATGATTGAAAATGTAAAACAAGTAATAAAAAAAAAAGGCTAACAAAAATTTTGAAAAAAAAAATCTTAGAAGTTCTAGAAATCAAAAATACAGGCTAAAAAATAAAAAAAACAAAAACAAAAATACAGGCTACATGGAAATTTAAACCTCAGAGGAAGGGATACAGAGTGGCTTAGACGCTGTTGAAGAGAGAATTAGTTAGAGGAACAAAGAGGTGGAAAATATGAAAATTGGAAAATTCATTTAAAAAACAGGAAAGGGGTGTTATGTCATCCTTCTAATAGGAACTCCAGATAGACAGAATTAAGAATTAAAGGGGAGAAGAAATATTTGTACAGATAATAGATGAAACTTGAACAAAATAGATGGAGGAAATGAATCCTTCAAGCACAAGCAGGATAAACGAGTCAGTGTGCCCCTAAACGTATCACAGAGGAACAAAAGCCATCAGAGAAAACGAGATCTGACTGGCAATCGGCTGAGATAAAGTCATCAAAAATGGCAGAGCAGAGGACTCCAAGGGCGTATAACTCTGCAGAAACAGCAAATAAACTGGCAAAAACTGTCAGAATATACTTTATCTGAACTCTGGAAACTAGTCAAAGGTTTACATAAACTGGAAAAACAATCAAGGAAGAGGCAGTTTAATGTCAGCATTGCATGAAATTTCCATTGAATAACTAGCTGACCACTGAGCTAACCAAACAGACACTTCGCTGGCCACACACACAACACAGAATACTGGATTTACAAAGTGAGTTCAGAAAAATCAAGCCAACAGCAGCCATCAGCAGCAAACCCTAGGGAGGGAGGAGAATCTGACTTCCAGAGCTGCCACGTTATAATATTCAAAATGTCCAATTTCCAACAACAACAACAACAACAAAATGTGAGGCATGCAAACAAGCAAGAAAGTGTAGCCAGTATACTGGGAAAGAGATTAATAGAAACGGGCCCTCGGGAAGCCCAAACGTTAGATTTCCTGGATAAAGACTTTAAATCAACCCTGTTAACATGCTCAAGGGCTATGGGAAACCAGGCACAAAGAATTAAGGGGACCATAAGCACAATATCTCACCAAATAGAGAGCAGCAATAAAACGGATAGAAATAATGAAAGGGAACCAAATAGAAATTCTGGGTTTGAAAAGAGCAATAGCTGAAACAGAAAATTCACTAGAAGCGCTCCATAACAAATTTGAGCAAGCAGAAGAAACAATCAAAGAACTTAATGATATGTTGATTGAGATGATCAGAACTGAGAAAAGAGAGAAAAATGAACAGAGTCTCAGAGACTGGCAGAATGCTATCAAGCATACTAACGTATGTACAATGGGAAAATTACAGACTCATTGGGGAAGAAAGAATATTTTATGAAATAACAGCCAAAAATTTCCCAGATTTGATGAAAGACAAAAGTTTGCATAACCAAGAAGCTCAAAAAAGTTATCCAAGGTGGGATAAACTCAAAGAGATCTGTACATTATAATCAAAATGTTGAAAGACAGAATCCTGGAAGCAGAGAGAAGTCACCCATCATGTACAAGGGGGCTTCAGTATGATCAAGAGCTTATCTGTCATCAGAAACCATGGAGGTGGGGCGCCTGCGTAGCTCAACTGGTAAAGCATCCGATTCTTGGTTTCAACTCAGGTCATGATCTTATGGTTCGGGAGTTCAAACCCCGTGTTGGGCTCTGTGCTGATACAGTGCAGCCTGCTTGGGATAGTCTCTCTTCTCTCTCTGCCTCTCCCTTGCTCATGCTCTGTCTCTCAAAATGAATGAATAAACTTAGAGAAAAAAAAAAACACAACCTCATGGAGTCCAGAAAGCAGCATGATGACATATGCTAAAAGAGGAAAAAATCCTGTCAACCAAGATTCCATATCCAGCAAAACTATCTTGTAAAAAAGAAAGAGAAATCAAGACATTCTCAGATAAACAAAAACTGAGAGCTTGTTGCTAGAAACCTGCCCTTTGAGGAATGAATGGACAGGAGAGAGTAGCTTGAATCCACATGAAGAAATAAAGAACAGTAAAGGGAACTACTTCGGTCAATATGAAAGTCAGATTAATATATTTTTGGTTAGTAACACCTCTTTTTCTACCTATGTCATTTAAAAGACAACTACACACGCAATAATTATAAATCTATGTCAGTGGATCATGTGTAGAGATATATTTGTAACAATGACAACATGAGGGAGGAATAGCCTGATACAGAAGCATTATTTTTGTATACTAGTGAAACCAATACAAAATAGTTTATTATAAATTAATACATTAATTATAATCTCCAGGGCAACCAATAAGAAGAAAATAACTAAAAAATATTTAGTAAAAGAGAAGAAAATGGTGCAGTAGCAAATATCTAATACAAAAGAAGATACTGGTGGAAGAATTGGGGCACAAAAAAGATAAAAGACATATCAAAACTGAATGGCAAAACAGCAGAAGTGCTTCTGTGTAGGTAGTTACATTAAATGTAAATGGATTAAATTATCCAATTCAAAGGCAGCAATTGACAGGATGGATGAAAGGGGGAAAAAACATAATCCAGCCATATGCTGTCTGCAAGAGACTAGAACCAAAGAAACAAATAAGTTAAAAGTAAAAGAATAGGAAAACATACTCCATTTAAACAGTGACCAGGGACGCCTGGGTGGCTCAGTCAGTTAAGCACCCAACTTCAGCTCAGGTCATGATCTCACGGTTCAAGTGTTCCTGCGTCGGCTCTGTGCTGACAGCTCAGATTCTGTTTCTCCCTCTCTCTCTGCCCCTCCCCCACTCATGCTCACTCACTCACTCTTTCTCTCTCTCAAAAATAAAATAAGAACATTTAAAAAATAATAAACAGTGACCAAAAGAGAGCTGGAGTGGCTATATTAATATCAAACAAACTAGACTTTGAGCCCAAAATTGTTACAAGAAACAAAGAAACACGTTATATAATGATAAAGCGTTTAACATAACAAGAACATATAATGATAATAAACATGTATGCCCATACAAACAGAGCCCCCAACAAGGGGCAATATGAAACAAAAGCTAACAGAATCAAAGGGAGAAATAATGGCTCAATAAGAATAGTTGGAGACTTCAACACCTCCATTCCAATAATAAATGGAACAAGTAGACAAGATCAGCAGGGCAACAGAGGACGTGAATGATACTATAGCCAACCAGACCCAACACTTATGTAGATTGCTCTGCCCAACAGCAGCAGAACACACATGCTTCTCAAGGGCCCGGGGAACGTCCTCCGGGACAGACCACATGTTAAGCCACAAAACAAGTCTCAAAAACTTATTAAAAAGATTAAAATGAGGGGCACCTGAGTGGCTCAGTTGGTTGAGCATCGGACTTCAGCTCAGGACATGATCTCACAGTATGTGGGTTCGAACCCCACATCAGGCTCTGTGCTGACAGCATGGAGAACATGATCTCACAGTATGTGGGTTCGAACCCCGCATCAGGCTCTGTGCTGACAGCGTGGAGGACATGATCTCACAGTATGTGGGTTCGAGCCCCACATCAGGCTCTGTGCTGACAGCGTAGAGCCTGCTTGGGATTCTGTCTCTCCCTCTCTCTCTCTGTCCCTCCTCTGCTCTCTCTTTCTCTCTTTCAAAGTTGAATAAACATTTACAAATTTATAAATAATAATTTTTTTAAATATTAAAATGATACAAAATATCTCCTCTGACCACAACCAAAGGAAGCGAGAAATCACTACCAGAAAGAAAATTTGAGAATTCCTGAACATGTGGAAATCAGACAACACACTCTGAAACAACCAATGGGTCAAAGAAGATCACAAGGGAGATTAGAAAATACTAAGCAAACAAACAAAAAAAATCCAAACATTCCAAAACTTACGGGGTTTGGCAGAGAGAAATTCATAGCTATATGTGCCTATATTAAAAAAGAGAAAACATCTCAGATCAATCACCTGAACTCCCACCAAAAGGAACTAGAAAAGGAGCAAACTAAACTCAAAGCTAGCAGAAGGAAGGAAGTAATATAAATTAGAGAGGATATGAATAAAATAAATAATAGAAAAGCAAGAGAGAGGACCAACTAAATTAAAAGAGTAAAAGATTTTTTGTTTTTTTAATCAACAGGGACACCTGGGTAGCTCAGTCAGTTAAGTGTCCAACTCTTGATCTCAGCTCAGGTCTTGATCTAAGGGTCGTGAGTTCAAGCCCTGGATTAGGCTTCACACTGGGTATAGAGCCTACTTTGAAAAAAATCAACAAAACAGAGGGTGCCTGGGTGGCTCAGTCAGTTAAGCATCTGACTTCAGCTCAGGTCATGATCCCACAGTTCATGAGTTTGAGCCCCACATCAGGCTTTGTGCTGATAGCTCAGAGCCTCGATGGAACCTGCTTCAGCTTCTGTGTCTCCCTCTGTCTCTGCCCCTCCCCTGCTCTCTCTCTCTCAAAATAAATAATTTTTTTTTTAAAAGTCAACAAAATAGACCATCCTTTAGGTAGATTGGCCTGGAAAACAAGAGAGAAGCTCATATGAGTAGAAGCAGGAATCAGAATGGGGGGTTAACTTTCTTATGTGAAGATACTTGGGCTTACTTTTCTTCCTTTTTAGGGTTTGCCAACAAATTCAATAACCTAGATGAGATGGGTGAACCCCTAGGAATGTGCACACTGGCCAAACTGTCTTGAGAAGAAACACAAAATCTTGGAGCGCCTGAGGGGCTCAGTCGGTTAGGCATCCGACTTCGGCTCAGGTCATGGTCTCACAGTTCATGAGTTTGAGACCCCCATTGGGCTCTGTGCTGACAACTCAGAGCCTGGAGCCTGCTTCGGGTTCTGTGTCTCCCTCTCTCTACCCCTCCCCCACTCACACTCTGTCTCTCTCTCTCTCTCAAAAAATAAATAATAAAACATTTTTAAAAATTAAAAAAAGAGAGAAGAAACACAAAATCTCAAAAAAAACCCTAAACTAAGTAAAAGAGGTTGAATAGGTAATCAAAAACCTCCGACAGAGGAAAGCCCAGGACCAAATGGCCTCATTGGTGAATTCCATCAAACGTTTAAAGAATTAACAGCAGTATTTCTCAATCTCTTCCCAAAAATAGAGGAGGGGGGATCACTCCCCTATCATTTATGAGGCCATTATTACCCTCGTGCCACAGCCAGACAAAGACACCACAAGAAAACTACAGACCAATATCCCTTGTGGGTAGAGGCACAAAAATCCTCAACAAAATACCAGCAAGCAGCATATTAAAAGGATCACACAACAACTGAGACTTATTCCAGGAATGAAAGAGTAGTTCGACACATCAATATCAATGAATGCAGTACACCACGTTAAAAGAACTGGGGAGAAAAAGATGATCTTGTTATGGGGTGAATTCCAATTCTTATGTGAGTCATAACCCTCGTTAACTTCAGAATGTGACTGTAGTTGAAGATAGGGTCTTTCAAGAGGTATTTGGGTTAAAATGAGGTCATTAGGGTGGACCCTAATCAAAAATGACAGATGCCATCCTAAGAAGAAAAAACGTGGGCACCAGAGTGCACAGAAAGAATCATCTTTTTTGCAAATGGTGCCGGGACAACTGGATATCCCCATGCAAAAGAATAAAAACGAACCCCTTCCTCACACCGTATACAAAAATGAACTCCAAACGGATCAAAGGCGTAAAGGTAAAAACTAAAACCACAAAACTCTTAGCAGAGAACATAGGAATAAATCTACAAGACCTTGGATTTGGCCATGAGTTATTAGATACTAAGCCAAAACATGAGCAACAAAAGAAAAAAACAGATAAATTTGACTTCATCAAAATAAAAAACTTTCAGGGCGCCTGGGTGGCTCAGTCGGTTGGGCGTCCAACTTCGGCTCGGGTCATGATCTCACGGTCTGTGATTTTGAGCCCCGGGTAGGGCTCTGTGCTGACAGCTCGGAGCCTGGAGTCTGCTTCTGTTTCTGTGTCTCCCTCTCTCTCTCTCTCCCTTTCCCATTCACGCTTTGTCTCTCTCTGCCTTTCAAAAATGAATGTTAAAAAAAAAAATTAAAAACCTTCATGCATCCAAGAGCACTAAAGAAAGTGAAGAGACAACCCAAAAGAATGAGAGAAAATATCTGCAAATTATGTATTTGATTAGAGTCTAGTATCCAAAATATATGAAGAACTCTTATAACAGCCAAAAGACAAGCAACGCAACTTAAAAACAGGCAAAAGACTTGAACAGATCTTAATTCTTAAGACCTTAAGAAGACTTCATGAATCTTTGTATCTCCAAAGGTCTAGAAATGATCTACAAGCACATGACAAGATGCTTAGCACCATTAGTCATCAAGAATGTAAGTCAAAGCCACAGTGAGAACACCCAGGAGGATAACTATTAAAAAACAAACACAAACACAAACAAAACAAACAAACAAAACCCCGAAAATAACCAGTGCTGGAAAGGATGTGGCGAAATTGGAGCCCTTGTACAGTGGCAGTGGGAAATGGAGCAGACCCTTTGGAAAACAGTTGGGTGGTTTTCCTGGAAAAGGTAAGCACAGAATTGCCACACGACTCTGCAATTCCACTCTCAGGTGGGAACCCAAGAGGACTGCAAACAGGTGTTCGAAGAATTTTACACAGTTTATAGAAGCATCGTTCCTAAGAGCCCCAAAGTGGGAAGAACCCCAATGTCCGTCAAGTGATGAATGATTAATAAAATGCAGGATGTCCGCACGTGGGATAGGATTCGGCCATAAGAAGGAACCAAGTGCTGACGTCTGTCACAACGTGGACGGATTCTGAAAAGGATATGCCGGGTGAAGAGAGACCACGCACAAGATCCCGTGTTGTAGGATTTCAGTGATGTCGAACGCCCATAGTGGGCAAACCCGTAGAGACAGAAAGCAGATGGGTATCTGCCAGGGGCTGGCGGGAGGGGGTGTGGGGAGTGGCCGCTCAGTGGGTACGGGGTTTCTTTTTGGGGTGAAGAGTAGTCTTGGATGTGGGCAGCAGCCCCACGTTGCCTTTCCACCTGCAAGAGAGGAGGAGCCCCCACCCGCCCAGCCCCGGCCACCTCCCTCTGCCTTGTTTACTGTTATCACTTTGGGTGTCTATCTCGCAGAGCTGATCTGAACCCCTGCTGATGTCCCAAGAGAGATGGGAGGGGAGGTGGGGGGCGGGGGAGGCAGGACTCTGAGGTCTCTGTGCTCAGCAGGATGAAGGCCACTGCTGTCTTCAGGGCAGTCTGCCTTTAAAATTGGAGAGGTATAGTGGGGAGCCTGGGTGGCTCAGGCGGTGAAGCGTCCGACTTCAGCTCAGGTCACCATCTCGCGGTTTGTGAGTTCGAGCCCCGCGTCGGGCACTGTCCTGACAGCTCAGAGCCTGGAGCCTGCTTCCGATTCTGTGTCTCCCTCTCTCTCTGCCCCTCCCCTGCTCAGGCTCCGTCTCTCTGTCTCTCAAAGATAAATAAATACTAGAAAAATATATAAATAATAAATGAAATTGGAGAGGTTCCCACAAAGATAATAGCAGTAGAAGAATTTCAAGCCATTAAAAGGGCACCAGAAAATAAGTTGTCCTCTATCCCACGCACCTGGGCACCCCACGCTGTGTGCGCGGGGGGTCAAGGGAGGGTTCGCAACAGTGGCCCCTGGGCACCGGCTGTTGAGGCCCAGCACAGGTGATCGCGGAGGGTGTGTGTTTCAGCGTCACGCGGGTCTGGGTTTGAGTCCTAACTGCCCCCCTTGTCGTGTGACCTCCAGCTGGTTGCTAAACCCCTCTGAGCTTCAGTTTCCTCAGCCGTGAAATGGAGATGATGAGGAACGTGCACTGCGGGGTCCTGGGGTTGAAGGAGGCGGTGCCTGTGCAGCCAGAGGAGCAGAAGGGCCCCGGTCACGGCCCTGAGACATGAGCCGAGGACTGAACAGGGCAACTGGCAATGGACCCGACAGCGCGGAAGTCCTGAGAGGTGGCAGATGGAGGGGCGGAGCCGTGGGGCTCCCTGCCTCGGGCACAGGCACCCCCGTGCCCCAAATGCCCCATCAGGAACTGGTGTCATGCCCTTGACTCCTAGCAGCACCCTACTCCCCACATTCAGTCGGCCACCATCTCCTGCGGGTCCTGCTTCCTGAATATCACCCCACTGTGTCCACTCCCTGTCTCTTCCTGTGAAACCACAGCAGCCTCCAGCTTCCACAGAGCAGCGGGACGGGACACAGCCCTGTCAAGGTTGCGCCACGTCTCCAGCGTGGCCTGCAGCTCCCACACGCTCCGGCCGGTCGCATCCTGGCCCTCAGACTCACCAAACGCCTTCCTGCCACAGGGCCTTTGCATAAGCTGTTTGTTCTTCCTGCTGGGAACACTCGTCTCCTCTGCCTGGCTTTCCCTGGCTCCTGCTGCTCACTTTTCCTATGTCCCTTCAGGCTCTCAGGGGTCTCCTCCTCAGGGAGCCTGCCTGATCATACCCCTTCTTTTTATCCCTGACACACCTCGCAGGACTCGCCCCCACCATGCGGCAACAACTCTTAAGCTGTGTGTCACTCCCAAGGGCTGTGGCCCTGCAGCTGTATTAATCTCCCCGTCCGTGACTGGTGCTTAGCACAGATGAGCGGGACAAACGACGTGTGGACGGATCCGTTGGGTATGGCTCTCGGCCCGTGGGTTGTGAGTGCGGGGTGAGGCGGGGCGGGGCTCCACGCAGGGCCCTTGCCAAGCGGTGACTGGGAGACACCAGGAGCAAATGAAGTCACTAAGGTGGTACTTGGCCTGTGGCTGCTTTAATTGTGACAGCTGCTCATTTTATTTATCTTATATTTATTTCTTCTTCAGATTTTAGTTTTTTAAGTGATCCCTACACCCAACGAGGGGCTCGAACTCACAACCCCAAGATCAGGAGTCTCCCACTTCGGCGACTGGGCCAGCCAGGCGCTGCTGAGAGCTGCTCATTTAAAAAAAAATTTTTTTTAAATGTTTATTCATTTTTGAAAGGCGGAGAGAGAGCACAAGCAGGGGTGGGGCGGAGAGAAAGGGGGACACAGAATCCGAAGCAGGCTCCGGGCTCCGAGCTGTCAGCACAGAGCCCGACGCGGGGCTCGAACTCACGAACCGCGAGATCGCGACCTGAACCCAAGTCGGGCGTTCAACCGACTGAGCCCCCCAGGCGCCCCGAGCTGCTCATTTTAGAAAGATTTGCAGAGTTCTTTGAGTCAGTGTTTTAAGTCTGGCCCAAACAGCAGGTCATCCCTTTCTTGGAACAGGAAAAGTCCATCTGGAAGTTCTAGTCTATCTACAACTGCCCGGTGAGCCTCTGCATTTTCGGGGGGGGGGGGCGGTGGGGAGGGGCCTGTGACACCAAGTTGACCTTCTCTAAAACACAGAGGGAGAAAATGGTGTGTGATGCTCTTGAGACATCGTCTTCCCAAAAGCCTTGGGACGAAGCAGAAAGCAGGTGTGGGGGAGGGAAGGCGAAACTGGGGCGGGGGGGGGCCCTACATACCTGCCACTCCCTTCAGGGCCTCCGTCCCGGCTCCCACCTGTCTGTTCCCTCTGAACCACCTCACATGCGGGACCACAGCGCCCCACCCAGATGGCACGTCCCTCCTCCAGCCCTGCCCCGTCCCTGGCCCCGCAGGCGCCCGCCCTGCGTCGGGTGCTGCTGCTGTCCCGCCTTACAGACAAGGAAACCGAGGCTGAGAGGACACAGGCGTCCAGAGGGTCAGAGCCAGGACCGGCCAACACCCATGGGCCGAACCGCTAGACTCCCCTGCCTCGTGCCCATATTTCCAAAGTTCTGCACGCAACGCCAGGGGGCCCACAGAGGCCCTGGGGGTGCCGGAACCCCAGGTCAAGAAACGAGTCAGAGGGTGGAGTGGGGAGGGGACCCCCAGAGCTTTGCAGGGCCGGGACAGCACCGCAGAGGGAGCTGCGGCCCTGCTGGCCACGCGGGTGCCAGGCTTCCCCGGCCCCTGCCTGTGCCCAGGGCCATCCAGGGCAACAAAAAGAGTGGCAGAAGGCCGGCGGCTGCCTCTCGCGTGGAGCGCCTCCGTCAGGTCCACGCTGATGAGCCAAAGCCCCCCCCACCCCATCTCTCTCTGGGGGGGGGGGGGGACAAGGGGTGTGCCCGTTCTTTGTTTAAATAAACTTTTTTTTAAGATTGCTCTTAGATTTACAGAAAAGCTGCAGGTAACACAGGGGCTCCCGCAGACCCTTCTCCCAGATTCCCCATCATCACCCCCTCGCATCACCAGGGTCAAGGTGCCTGCACAACAAGAAGGCGCCCTCGGCACAGACCGTATGTGGCTTTCGCCAGCGCATCTGTCCGTCCGTCTGTCCGTCCGTCAGCTTCCTCCTCCTGCTCGGAACCCGACCCGGACGCCACACGCGACCTGCGGTCGTCTCCTCCCATCTGTGACAGCGCGTCAGTCTGTCCCTGCTCCTCGAGAGGAGGGAGGACCGGGGCAGTTGGGAGGGGCAGTGGCCAGGTTATCTCGTAGAATGCCCCCCAGGCTGGGCTGGTCATGTGTCTTCTCACCAGGACTCTGGGATTATGGGTGTTGGAAAGAAGGCCACAGAGGTGAAGAGCCCTTCCCACCCCATACCATCCCCTCCCTGGGGCCCCGCTGTCCTGGGGGGGTGGGTGTCAGCGGGGAGGTACCTTTGTTACCCGGTGTCTCCCGGGTGCCACCTTGGCAGACGGGACCCCCCCCCTTTTGAGGAACAGCTGCTTCTTTCTATCCGTGTCAACCCCTGTGTATCTATCTCATGCTTTGGGTCATAAGCCAACATGAGAGGTTTCCCCCCTCAAATCGCCCCAGCTGGGGTGGCTCTTTCAGGTGGGCCCCCACGACCCCGTGACATGACCCACCCTTTTGCTATTTCCAGAAACTTCCTTCACTTTCTGGCGCTGCAACATGCTCAAAAGTTGCCACACCCACTCTCCGGCTGATCACCTTAACCCCTTGGTAAGTCATTATTGAGCGCTTCCTGTATACGCAGTGCTGCAAGGACACCGGGAGTAAAATCAGTGTTCGTAAGACAACTCTCCATCCTTCTGTCCGGCAAAGAGCGGTTGGTCAAGCTGCTGCTGCTCTGTCTCCGGCGGGGGCGGGGGCCGGGGGGTTCTGGAGAACACGATGGGAGGAGGGCCCTGGAGAGGGGCAAAGAGACCTAAAACCCTAATTATGGCAGCACCTGTGTAGTTGGAACCGTGCTGAGGTCTATGCAGAAGGAAGTCAGGAGAGTTTAGAGCCCCTTGAGACTGATGGGGACAGGGACTCTTGGCTCTACACAGACTCTTTGGAGGGAGCCGCCACGGCCATCCTCCGGGGGACCATGTGGCATGTGACAATGTGCGGGGATCCTTTCTGGAACCCTTCGTCATGCTGCACGGGGTGGAGTTCTAGCACAGAGGACAGGACCTGAATGCGGGTGTGTCCGAATGGCCCAGGATGGTGATGCTGGTGGAGGGGCATCACCACGGCGACCAGCCTCCAGCAGGGCCTGGCAGATCCGCCCCGGTCTCTAGGACCAGACCGGGGAGCCGGGGCCGGCCAGCAGGCTGGCGATCTGTGCTGCTGCGAGCAGCCCTGCCTTGCACCCCGATGTCAGCACACATGGCGAACCCAGAGCACAGGGTGAGACGCTCACTCCCTGGAAACGACACGAAGCCTCCAGAGCCTCAGACATTGCAGGAACTGTCACTCCCCACCTTCACCAAACTGTGGCGAATGGCGGAAAGGGAGAAGAAGGGGGAGGGATGTATGCACCTATTTATTAACAGTTGGGGAGACTGAGTCAGAGGAGGGCTGCAGGCGGGCCTGAGGACCCCCAGGAAACCTAGCTGCCGGGCTCCAGTGGCCTGAGTCTCCCTCACAAATGCACAGACTGGGCATGCTGGGTCGGGGTGGGGTTGGGGTTTCTGGCTCCTGACCTAAGCCACAGCCAGAACTGAGTGTCCCTCATACCCTGGGGTCATTTCCTCCGGCTTGCTCTCCTCCCGTGGCCTGGAAGCCCACCACCGATATTTGTTGCTACTCATAGAATCTTCTGGACTGAAGGGCTGAGTGTCGGGCAGGGCATCTGGTGGGCACCTGGGGTTCTGCTCTGTCTGCTTTCAACACGGTGGACCTGGAGTGGGGAGGGTGATTTTGGATGCTCCGGTGTCCCTGGGGCAAAGATCACGTATGTCCTATGGCTTATGGTGTACCCTCAGCACCCGGCACAGGGCTCCGCACAGAGCAAGCACTTGATTGATACTTGTTGAATACGTGAACACAGCACAGTCTGGGTTTCTGTCTTGGGAGAAGATTTTGAAAAGTGCTCAACTGACATTCCCTGGGGCAGGAAAACCTCTGATCGTCAGCAGGGTGTTTTGGCTTGCTCATCTCCTTCTCCTTGGGAATTTCTCACGGCATCTTGGGTCCACGAACCAGGGGGCTCTGGGCCTGAATCTCAGCTCAATACTATATCTCTCTGCCCATGTTTTCCTCCTCTCTCAAATGGACATATCTCATTTGTGGATTAAGTAGGATCATGTGGCAGAAACGTTTACCTGGCAAAGTAGAAGCACTCAGTAATGGCTACTTGTATCAGGGCCACCAATGATGCTGTGATGTCTCACCTGGACTGTTTATTGGTCTCCTAATTGCCTTTCCTATATTCTGTCCACCCACCCATCCACCCAGCCACCTTTCCATCCACCCACCCAGCCACCCACCCGCCCATCCAGCCACTCACCTATCCAGCCAGCCAGCCAGCCAGCCAGCCAGCCACCCGCCTATCCATCCATCCAGCCAGCCACCCTTCCGTCCACCCACCCATCCACCCACCCATCCATCCATCCACCCGCCCATCCACCCACCCATCCACCCACCCACCCATCCATCCACCCAGCCACCCTTCCATCCACCCACCCATTCACCCACCCACCCATCCACCTACCCATCCATCCATCCATCCATCCATCCACCATCTACCCATCCACCCATCCATCTATATGCCCACTCAACCATCCACCCATCCATCCACCCATCTACCCATCCACCCACCCATCCATCCATCCATCCATCCATCCATCCATCCACCCACCCATCTATCCAGCCATCCATCCATCCAGCCACCCTTCCAACCACCCACCCATCCACCCACCCATCCACCCACCCATCCACCCACCCATCCACCCACCCATCCATCCATCCACCCATCCATCCACCCACCCATCCATCCATCCACCCATCCATCCATCCATCCACCCACCCATCCATCCATCCACCCACCCATCTAGCCAGCCAGCCAGCCAGCCAGCCACCCTTCCAACCACCCACCCATCCATCCATCCACCCATCCATCCATCCATCCATCCATCCATCCACCCATCCATCCATCCACCCACCCATCTAGCCAGCCAGCCAGCCAGCCACCCTTCCAACCACCCACCCATCCATCCACCCATCCACCCATCCACCTATCCATCCATCCATCCATCCATCCATCCATCCACCCATCCACCCATCCACCCATCCATCCACCCATCCATCCAGCCAGCCAGCCAGCCACCCACCCACCCACCCATCCACCCACCCACCTATCCATCCACCCATCCATCGATCCATCAATCCATCCAACATTAACTACAACATGCAGGCATTGGGATGTTGGGAAGTCCTGAGCCCATTTCTCCTTGTATCTGTCTAAAGCAGACTCAAGGTATACCACTTCCTAGTTCAAGGTGAACCAGCAGCACTTCTGGAGGGCTACTTGGTGGTATTTACCCAACTTAAATGACTTCTGTTTCTGGGAAGATGAAGCAGAAACCTACTTCTCTACATTCCTTCTGCTAAGGACAGCTAAGAATCCTGAACTTTATATGAATAACATAAGAAGACTCTGAAAAGCAGAGAGAAGGCTGCTGGGGCTCTCTGGCCCCAAGGAATGCCATGGTGCGAAGTTCCCCAGGTTTTCCTTGTGCCTCCTGTATCGTAGTTGCGAAGCCAGCAACCTCAAAACGTACAATGGGCACAGACACAAAAGCCCAACGAAAGCCTGCTCTCTTGAGCCACAGGACCGGAAAAGGGGCAGCTTAGCAGGAGAGACATTTTTCAGACAATAACCACTCTTCTCCAGCCCAACACCACCGAAAACACTGTGGCACCACCCTGTCCCGTCCAGCAAAGACCAATAAGGGAGCCACCTTCTACCCTCACCAGGCTGTACTGGGGCACTGCACCTCCACACCCTTTGCTGGTTTATGTCAGAGAAGGACGTTAGGGAGCCAGGAGTTTCATTCTGCTGGCTGGTAACCCATCCCCCCAACCGCTGCAGTGCGTGTGGAGGCCGTGTGGGGAGCAAGACCAAGACCCTCCTCCCTCCTCCAGCCAGGGAGGCATCAGTCGAAGCCCACCCGGGAGCTGGAACTCTGACACCTGATACGAACAAAGAGCGCCCCGTCAGGTGGGGGCCGGACCTCTCCCCCGACCTGGCAGCAACAGGGACGTGGCACCCCTCATCCCAGCCCCTTGCCAGAGCAGAGTCAGAGGAGGTCAGCTAAAATGGGTTCCGATAAGACCCAGAGCCTCACAACATAATACCCAAAATGTCCAGGTTTTGATTCACCTTCCCCCCAAACAAAAACAAACAACCAGACAAAAACAAACAAACAAACAAACAAACAACCCAGCAGTCATACTTAGAGCCAGGAAGATCCCAGAGTGAAAAAAGACAATAGATGTCAACATGGAAATGACAGAGCGGTCTCTGAAGGATGTGACAAAGGTTTTATTTGATTTTATTATTTATTTTATTTTAGAGCATGAGAGAGAGCACGAGTGGGAGAGAGGGGCAGAGGGAGAAAGAATCTTACGCAAGCTGCATTCTCAGCATGGAGCCCGACGTGGGGCTTGATCCCACGCCCCTGGGCTCATGATCTGAGCCAAAATCAAGAGTCAAACGCTCAACTGGCTGAGACACCCAGGCGCCCCAATGTGACAAAGATTTTAAAGCATTCATCATAAAAAGACTTTTGTGAACATACTCAAAACAAGTGAGAAACTAGAAAGTCTCAGCAAAGAAAGAGAATATATAAAGAACCAAATGGAAGTTTCAGAGCTGAAAAATACAATAACTGAAATTTAAAAACCCAATGGATGAGGGGCACCTGGGTGGCTCAGTCGGTTAGGCGTCCCGACTTCAGCTCAGGTCATGATCTCTCGGTCCGTGAGTTCAAGCCCCGCGTCGGGCTCTGTGCTGACAGCTCGGGGCCTGGAGCCTGTTCCAGATTCTGTGTCTCCCTCTCTCTCTGCCCCTCCCCTGTTCATGCTCTGTCTCTCTCTGTCTCAAAAATAAATAAACGTTAAAAAAATTGAAAAAAAATTAAAAATAAAAACTCAACGGGATGGGCTCAGACTCATCACGATGAAGAGGAGAGAAGAAAGAATGATGAATCGGAAGATAGAATATCTGGTGGCACCTGGGTGACTCAGTCGGTTAAGCGTCTGACTCTTGGTTTCGGCTCAGATCATGATCTTCCGGTTTCGTGGGTTCGAGCCCTATGTCGGGCTCCGTGCTGGCAGTGAGGAGACTGCTGGGGATTCTCTTTTGCTCTCCCTCTTTCTCTGCCCCTCCCCTGCTCATGCTCGCACTCTCTCTCTTTCAAAATTATTTATTTTTTGGGTCTCAGGGACCCGTGAGACTCTCACAGAGGATCTAACATTTGTGACGCTGGCTGGATTCCCAGAAGGGCAGAGCGTAAAAAAGTACTCAAAGAAAAAAAAATGGCTGAAAACTCTCCAAATCTGGCAAAAGGTACAGACCTGCCTCTGGACTCAAGAAGCTGAGCGAACCTCGAATAGTTTAAACTTGAAGCAATGCACACCAAGACGCATCACAAACTGCCAACCACTAAACGCCAAGAGAGAAATCTTGAGAACGGTAAGAAAGAAACATCCTTTATCAGAAACTATTGAGAAAAAAAAAGATAACAGCAGATTTCTTGTTGGGAACTATGGAGGCCACAAGGGAGTGGAATAACATTTTTAATGCGCTAGAAGACAAAGCTGTATGGGGTGCCTGGGTGGCTCAGTCAGTTGGGCGTCCGACTTCGGCTCAGGTCATGATCTCCGGCTCTGTGAGTTCGAGCCCCATGTCGGGCTCTGTGCTGACCACTCGGAGCCCGGGGCCTGCTTTGGATTCTGTTCCTCCCCCACTCATTCTCTGTCTCTCAAAAATAAATAAACATCAGCAAAAACGATATTTAAAGAAAATAAGAGAAAAAGCTGTCAATTTGGCAAACATATCCATCAAGAAGGATAAAGACTTTCTCAGATGCAGGAAAGGAAACCATTCGTGGCCAGCAGAACTGCTTAAGAGAAGTTCTCGGGAAAAAGGGAAATTTGGAATGTCAGCAATGACAGAAGAACAACAGACATTGTAAATATTTTGGTAAATAGACTGTTTTTCCCTTTTAATTTTTAAGAGGTGTGTGTGATGGCTGAAAGGAGAAAACACTGCACTGTCTAGTGGGATATTCAGTGTCTTTGGTTCCGATTCACGTGACAACTATAAATAAAGAGACGGAGGCAAAGGGACCAATGTGCTGGCGAGGTCTAAAATATTGACATGCTGTGGACTGTGAAGTAAACTTATAAATATACTTATTTTAGTCCCTAAACAATCTACTAAAAAACTCCACACCCAGGGGCGCCTGGGTGGCTCAGTGTCCCAGTCTTGATTTTAGTTTGGGTCATGATCCCAGGGTCGTGGGATCGAGCCCCACACCAGGCTCTGTGCTGAGCATGGAGCCTGCTTGAGCTTCTCTCTCTCTCTCTCTCTCTCTCTCTCTGCCACTCCCCCACTCAAGCATGCTCTCGCTCTCTCTCTCTCAGAAAACAAAACAAAACAAAAAACTACACACAAAAAACACATAGTCAGAATTCCCAATAGATAAATCACAATGGATCATTAAGAAGTATTCAAATAAGTTTTTAAGGCATGAAAAAATAAATAATAAAACAATAGACCCAAATCCAGACATGCCAATAATTATATTACACGTAAATGGCTTCCCTAGACTTGGTAAGAATATATTTTACACTTATAAATTAGTTAAGGGGGTAGTTACCATGTTACGTGTCCTGTACGCAACAAAATAAAACATAAACAGCCTGCACACAGTAAAGGGAAAAGATAACTTGTCAAAATGGATTAAAATCCATGACCCAACAATAGGCTGTCTATAGCAAGCTTCAATTATGCCAGAGGTGGGTGAAAAATCAAAGGATAGAAACTGATATACAAATACCAGTCGAGAGGCTGGCATGGCCAGGTTAATATCAAAGCAGGTGCCAGAGCAGAGCAAAGTACCAGGGATCAAGAGGGACATGACATACAGATTAAAGTGTCGATTCACCAAGAGGCCGTAGCAATCATAGACGTCTACGCACTTAACAGCGGACTTTTAGAGTGCACGATCAAAAGTGTTTGAGCCAAGGGGGTCCTGGGTGGCTCAGCCAGTTGGGCGTCCGACTTCGGCTCAGGTCACGATCTCATGATTCGTGGGTTCAAGCCCCGTGTCGGGCTCTGTGCTGACAGCTCAGGGCCTGGAGCCTGCTTCCGATTCTGTGTCCTGCTCTCTCTCTGCCCCTCCCCCGCTCATGCTAGGTCTCTCAAAAATGAATAAACGTTAAAAAAAACTTTTTTTTAAAAAAGTGGTTGAG
The DNA here is from genome assembly GCF_027475565.1 of Acinonyx jubatus. Lineage (NCBI taxonomy): Eukaryota > Metazoa > Chordata > Mammalia > Carnivora > Felidae > Acinonyx > Acinonyx jubatus. The sequence continues at coordinate 2,711,991 of NC_069391.1, forward strand.
CCTTAACCAACGCCTCACCCCGACTACAAACACGAACTCGACCTGGATGGCCGATCTGATTGCGAAAATGTAAGACAATGACTCTTTTGGAAGAAAATCTTTGTGACCATGTGGATTAGGCAGACGGTTAGATATGACGCCAGACACACAATTAATAAGAGAAAAAAAGCCATAGAGGGAACTTCATCAAAGCAAAAGAAGCTTTGCTTTGTGAAAGACCCGGCCGGGCGAATAAAGACGAGACCCGGACTGGCAGAGAACATTTGCAAATTACACGTCCCACAAAGGATGGTGTCCACCCTCTGGAAGTAACTCTCGCTACTCAACAGTGGGAAGCCAAGCCATGTAAAAAAATAAGCAAAATGTTTAAACAGACACTTCACCAAAGAAGGTACAGAGAAAGGCACATCATTAGCCACAGAGAAATGCAAGTCAAAGCCACAGTTTGATACCCAAAACAATTGGAAGCAGGGGCTCAAACAGATATTTACGCACCCAAGTGCACAGTGTGTAAACAGATATTTACGCACCCAAGTACACACAGGCTCTCTTGTTCACGAGAGCCAAAAGACGGAAATAACTCCGCTGCCCGTCAGTAGCTGCCTTACAGAATGTGGAAGACCCATGCAACGGAACTCTGTTCATCCACTAACAGGAGCGGAGTCCTAGCGCCTGCTAGAGCGCGGACGAACCTTGAAGACATCGTGGTAACAAGCCAGACACGCGGGACAAATGCCGTATGATTCCACTTATGTGAAATGCCCAGAATGGGCAGATCCATCGAGAAGGAGGAGAGAGGTTATCCGGGGCAGGGGCGTGGGGGGGAGCGGGGGGTAGGAAGTTTGTGTTTAGTGAGTAGAGTTTAAGATGCTGTCTCAGGTCACGATCTCGCGGTCCGTGAGTTCGAGCCCCGCGTCGGGCTCTGGGCTGACGGCTCGGAGCCTGGAGCCTGCTTCCGATTCTGTGTCTCCCTCTCTCTCTGCCCCTCCCCCGCTCATGCTCTGTCTCTCTCTGTCCCCAAAATAAATAAATGTTAAAAAAAATTTAAAAAAATTATTTAAGATGCTGAAAGAGTCCTGGAAATGGACAGCGGGGACGGCCGCATGCCCACGTGCTGATTCTATTTAATGCCACTAAATCGTGTATTTAAAAAGTGGCTTAAAGGGGTCAATTTTATGGCGTGCGTATTTGGCCACAATAAGACTGTGGGCAGCAAATCCACAATGAGAGGCCACTGCGTGTTGATTAGGAGGGGAGGGGACGGGAGAGCCTGACCGAGCCCGGTTCTGGTGAGGATCAGAGCCGCCGGGGCTCCCACACACCGCTGGCGGGACAGCAAAACGGGGCAGCCGCTCACTCTGCAAGACCGTGCTGCCAAAGTGTCCAGCAAAATCCAGCTGTGTGCCCTGTGCTCTCCCAGCGTGCATAGCGGCCCTGGTCACCATCGCTTCAGACTGGAAACAGCTCAAAGGTCCTTGAGCGAGCACACCGGTAAAGGGGGGCCATACGGGCACTACTCGACAGTGACGAAGGACAAGCCGGACACACAACCACGTCGGTGACGCTCAGAGGCATCATGCTGTCCGGGGGAAGCCAGTCTCAAAGGTCACACCCTGTGTGATCCCATTTAGAGGCCATCCCGGAAGAGGCAGAACCCTGGGGACATGGAACGGCTTGGTGACGGCCGGGGATGGGGGAGTCAGGACTGCAAAGGGGCGACGGGAGGGAATCTCGGGGTTTGGAATTCGACAGTGCTGGTGACACAGGTGTATCCGTGTGCACAACTCTCAGAACTGTGTGGCCTCCCACATTCAATTGTATGACAGATTTACAAAGAAAAAAGAGAGATTGTGGACACCTGTACCTTCTGGGTGCTTCCTGGGTTCCAGGCCTGGCACTAAGTGCTCCGTGTTATTGCATAAGAATCCTGGGAACACCAGACAAGTCGGTCTGACCATTCCCATTTTACAGATGAGGAAACTGAGGTGTCAGGACGTGCCTGGGCGTGTCTGACGGTGGAACTCACGCTTCCAGCCACTGCGCAGGTCCGAGCCTCTAAGAATCAACTACTGTGTTCACACTGTGATTCCGCACGTTGAGAGCTGGGTGTGGGCAGCAGGACTCACTTGATGGAGGCTTCGTGGAGCCTGGGAAGATGCCCGAAGCCCCTCCAGGGGCCTCTCCGAGTGTGGACTCGGACACCCGACAGATCATCAGGGGGAGGCCCAAAGCGGAAATGCCAAGGGATGGACAGACGCGCATCCCGGGACAGCCGGAGCCATCTGGACGCCGGGCCAGCAGAGCGGCTTCCTAGCCCCACGGGGCTGCCACAGGCCCTGCCGACGGGGCAGCCCAGAGCCAGGGCCGTCCCCACCCCCAGAGCATCGAGGAGGGGAGTGCTGGCCACAGGAAGCCTCCTGCAGGCTCGCCATTGGGCAGGGGACCTGGGAGCGCTGGAGAGAGTGACGCTCCGTGGGGTGGCCGGGGGGACCCCGGGCCTGGCTGAGATCTCAGCCAAGGGGAGAGAGAGCAGTCACATCAGGACTAGACATAGGACCCTCCAGATGGCCAGTTAGAGTCGAGGCCCAGTACACTGGGGGCCCGTGGGATTCTGCCCCGCCGTCCGAGAGGCCCTTTGCCCAGCGAGGAGCCCAGCGGCCGAGGGCCTCCAGTAGCTGCTTTCACGAGGGCGTCCTCCGCCCTTGCCAGCCTCCTGCCGTTCCTTCACCCACCAGCGTCTGCCTGGGCCACCGGGGGCGGGGACCCTGTGCTCTGAGATCAAACTCCTCCTCACGCAGGACCTGCTGGAAGCTGCCGATCCCCGATCCCCGATCCCCGGGAGTAGGCCCACCCCTCCCAGCAGCTCCTAATGGGGGTCGGGCTACATGCTGCAGACCCATGATGCCTTTGCCACCACAAACAGCCCTCCGAGGCGGGTCTGTCCCCACGCCAGCACCATTTTTCGGGGGAGGAAGCAGAACCCAGTGTCTGGGCCACTCCGAGAGACCCAGCCAGTCTTGGGGACCGCGCGCAGCCTGAGCCCAGAGCCCTGCTCTTGACCCGGTTTCTTCTGCTGCCCCAGAAGGTTGGTTTCCTTCATCCTCTGGGCCGTCATCGTGACCTTCTGCAAGCTTGGTGCTCCCCTCGCCATGGGGTGCTGGGGGCTCACCTCCCCGCCCACCGAGCTGTCTCCAGGCCTCAGGCAGCAGGAGGCTCTGAGCATCTCCGGCCTCCCTGGTCTGCCTCTGAAGATCATGCTCTCCCGCAGCTTGCTGGCTGGGCTCCCCTCACCCCTCCCAGCCCGTCTTCCATGCTCCCCCAGCCTCCTCCCATTTGCTTTCCCCCTCCCCCCCCAGCCATTGGCCTTTGTTTACGTGGCCTGTTCTTCTGCCCCCAAATGCCTGCGTCCTGCTTTGGGGGCAGCCCCTGCACTTGGGGTGCCTCCGGTCAAACGGCATCTGGGAAGGCCTCTTTGACTTTTTATCAACCCACCAGCAAGGCTGCCCGTCCCCCTAGACAGAGAGCTCCCAGAGGGTGGGGACCACGTGGGGCCAGCCTCCTATCCACATCTCCCGGCAGCACCAGGGGTGGTTGGGGGGGGAGGGAGGGCCAGGTCACCGGCTTGACATGAGAGAAAATTGCGACAGTTCAGCTGAATCCAGCGTCCCTCTCCCACCGCGGGCGTGAGCGAGACCCATGCTTATTTCCTTTAGTGACAAAGGCGGGACACCGGTTGGACGAATTTGGGCAACATACAAGCAAGGTTGACGGCGGCCCCCGCGGTCCCTCCCCCTGGGTGCCCCGTGATAGGTTCTGTGTCCTCCAGAGCCTCTGCTCTAAGATTCTTTCTCTTTCTCCCCACACGTAGCTTTGTTTTACAAAAATTCTGTCATCCGGTGCACGTTCTTTCCTTGCTTTTTTCTCTCTCAAAATGCCATGACCGCCCCCACCCCCACCCCCGGCACGGCCTCCCCAGCTACCTCATTCATTTGGTGGCTGCAGAATGTTCCAGCATCCGATGGAGCATGACTGACTCACCTCTTCCCCCTCGGGATGGGCATTTAAGTTGTCTCCAATTATTGCATCCTTATAAATAACGTTGCCGTGGACATTCTGTCACAGCCTTGTGCCGCCTGCAGTGGTTTGGGGGGGGGGCGGGGGCGGTCCCTGGGAGGGATTACTGCAGGGTCTGTGTGCTCTAAACGGGCACTGGGGTCTGTCTTCCATTTTGGTTTTAGGGAGCACCGCTCTTACCCTTTCAATGACCTCCTCCATGCTCACAGTCCCTCCCACTTCGGTCCCCGACAGCTTTAACATGAGACCCCAAGATCGACAGGGAATCTAAGTCTGGGGCTGGAACTATCCAGAACCATCCACCCCCCACCTCCTGTGACCCAGACAACCCAACAGCCCCAATTTGAAGCCTGCCCCCTGCTTCCCAAAGTAGAAGCACAGAGGGCAGGGACCTGCCCCAGCTGCCTGCGGGCTCTGGAAACAACAGGGATCGGGGCCTCCGATTCTGTCCCCCAAGGTGGGGCTCACACAGGAAGACAGCTGCCAGCTGCGTTACCCCAGGCCTCCGGGCTGCCTTGGAGAAGACCGGGCTTCATTCCCTTCAGTTCCATAGCTTGGGGGGTGGGCCTATTTAAAGACCCCGGAGGGAAGGGGTGGGCAGACAGAGGGGCCACAGAGGCTCTTTGGGGGAGCCAGGGACAGAGGGAGCCAGCCTGCAGCTGGTGGGGAGAGCAGCTGGGCGCCGCTCGGACTTTGGGACTTTGGCCCTTGGCGTTCCCCCCCCTCCACCCCATGTCAGCTTTTCTATTTTAGGCGGCTGGCTCCTCCTCGTTGCAGCCAGCCCGGGAAACCCAGAAAGGTGGGTGCTGGGGGGCTGGGCCCCTATGCACTCGTGCTCACCCCATGGGCTTCCGGGTGCAGGTGAGGGCCGCACCCCAACGGCAGGGCTCCTGGACCTTATCCCACAGAAGCGTTCATAGTCACCAGGCCCCGGGGACAGCCCAAAGGGGCAGCCAGCACTCTGAGCGCCAGGGGAACAGACTGGAAAGTGCTTGGTGGGGCCAGGAGCCATAGCTGTCGGCCGGAGACGCAGCCTGGAAGCTGCTGGGATTACTGGCATCTGTGGGAGCAGCGTCCGCAGAGGGGAAGGGCCCCCGCGGGTCGGTACCCTGTACCGGGTGGGCTCTGGGGGCGGGACGAGCGGGGTCCAGCCCCAGCCCCGTCATTTCCCCGCAGCGTGGCCTGGGGCAAGGCAGGGGCCCCCCTGAACCTCCATTTTTTTTCCTCATCTGTAAAGATCAGAATAGCTCACGACCATGTTTGGGAATTCACAAGGCTGTATTTGACGTCCTTAGACGAGGGGACGGCACACAGTAGGCGCTCAGTAAGAACAGCTGCGGGGGTTTTAATAACATGGACAAATGGAAACAGTTGGACGTGACAGGGGAGAGCAGGGGGGAGCACTAGCGGCCCCATTTACATTCCTTAAAAATGACCCGGTAAACCACTGGTGCAGAATACCCCCCCCCCCCATTCCAGAGCCTTGGAAAACCCCGTTCGTTTCGTCTCCCGATTTCCATGTGGCCGCTCAGGTCACAGGAGCTGCTTTTTTTCTCACTCGTCGGGACCCTTCTCTAACCAAGGGGATTAGCCCAGCGGAGGTGGGGAGGGGATTTGCAGACCGGAACAGGTGGGGCCTGGCATTGGAAGTCTGAGCCGCATTCCGGGGATTCCTGGTAGATGACCCGCCCAGCCCGGCCTGGGGGGGGGGGGGGTGCCCTGGACTGGTGCCCTGCACCCAGCACCACCTGGAGGGGGCCCTCCCCGGAGACGTCCAGGCCTGGAGGAGGGTGGAAGCTGAGCGCAGACAGATTTGGTTGTGGGGGCTTTGGGGCAAGGTAGGTTAGGCTTAAATCCAACAGGAAGTGAAAGTGAATATTCCAGGATTCATTCGTTCAGAGGGTCTTTATTGGGTACCTACTGAGTGCCCCTCCCAGCAGGCACTGAGGCCCTAACGGGTTCACCCTGCTCCCATGACCCCATATGAGGGCGGTGGAAAAGTGAGTGGACTCTGATGAGGGCCACGGTGCTGGTAGGGATTGGAAGAGACAGAATGTGGATGGACCCCAGTGTCCTCAAGGAAGGGACAGTGCAGGGGACCGTCCTGGCTTCCGTGGAACAGGGGGCTGCCGGGAATGGGGGCTTTCAGTTCTAAACTCAGACAGTGCCAGGCAAACCGGGCTCTCAGTCACCCTTGGGAGGGTGGCACCAAGAGGGGAGGTGACACAGGGGAAACGAGGCTGAGGTGCTTAATAGCAGGGAGGAGAGAGGAGGGAGTGAAGGACGGATGTCCAGGAGGTGCAGACTGGGCAAAGGCCGAAGGAGGAGGGAATGTGACATCAGGACCCGGTCTGACCTGCTCCCTCTGTACCTGGGAAGTGGACCGGGGAGGGAGAGAAGGATGCTAGCACGTCATTCTCCTGGGAGGGAGAGAAGGATTGTAGGACGAGAAACGGCTTTCCGGATACTGGGGTTGGGAGTGGATTTTCGGACTCAGGTCAGCTGAAGGCCCACCGGTACCCACGGGATGGTGGGCAAAACACCTGTCCTGAAGGACCACGGGCAGGGACGGGGGGAAAGAGAGGAGAGCCCAAGGAGGGGAAATAGGGACAGAAGTCTCCCAAACCAGCTGCCCTGGGATAGTTACCTGGGGGGAAGGGAATTAACACAAACCCCACTGACCTGGGCTGGCGGGAGCCTTGGGGGTCTCCAGGCAGTGACAGCGACTCCCTGGAAAATGGTGGCCCAGCAGAGGTGGGCCGTCTAGTCCGGAAAGCTGGCGAACAGTTCCTGGAAGCCCTGTGTCCCTCTTCTTCTGCAACCCTCCCTCATCAACTGCCATCGGAACCCAGAGCCCTGGGCTTGGCCATTAAAGGGCCGGCACTCCTATCCCCCACCCTCCCCCCAGCCCTCTGGGGGCTACACAGAGCGTCTCAGCATCCCTGCCACGCGGTCTGTTCCTTTGCCACCTCCCGGCAAGCCCTGCGGATTTGGCAATGCACTGTTCCTGGTGAAATACTTATCACCGGGTGACCAAACACGGTCTTTCAAGTCCTAGAAGAAGGTGACATTCTTAGTTGCAGCTCTGCCACTGTCCTAGAGCCTTGCTGACTGCTTCTGTGGACACAAGTTGCTGTCTCTTCTTCTAAGACCCTCGGTGCTTGCTTCCCCCTCATTCACTCATCCATCCACCCAGCGTTTATCCGTGTATCCTTCCATCCTTCGTCCATCCATGCATCCATCCATCCACCTGCCATTGTGTATTGTGTCGTCTGCCGGTTGGGAGTTTGGGCTCTGCCTGGAGCCAGCACTGAATTCCACAGTGGTGCCCGTGGGCACTTGGGCGACTTCTCAACCTGAGACTCAGTTTCCTCATTGTGAAAAAGAATAAAGGCGCCCACTGCACAGGCTTGTGGTGAAGGTGCGGGAAATACCATGCGACAAACTTACCAGAGAATAGAGCCCCCAGGCGCTCCCCCTCTCTTCCTCCTCTCTCCCAGTGCCACCTGCCATGAGTACTATGAGGAGCCTGGTGGAGGGACCTGGGCCAGTGGGGAGGGTGCCCAGACAGGTTCAAACTCTCAGGTTGATGAGACAGCCTTGAGAAATGTTGTCTCTTATAAGCATTGTTCACGGAAACAGGTTCATTTACCAATTAGCTGCCGTTGGCCAAAGAATGGTCGATATTCTGGAAAACAAAACAAAACAAAATCTCCAAAATGCTCTTCCCTTCTCTGTGGTTTTTAGTCTCTCTTCCATTTCCACCTGTGATTTTTCTGAGCCCGAACACATTTCGGGAGGGATCTAAAAGGATTTAAAATTTCGACAATAAAGAAAATCACCTTTTACTAAACTGCCTTACCTGCTGTGTTATTTGTTTCTAGTATTTTAGCTGTGACCGCAAGGATTGCTTGCAAGAACACTTAACAGAGAGGATTTTCTCATTTTCATTAGAAGGCTCTATCTCCTTGGGCAAGACCAACTGACTTGGGAACCTGGTTTGAGTTCTGAGATCTGGAATCTTATCCAGCTGTCCAGAGGGTGGGAGGGCTGGGAGTATTTTTGATTTAGGGCAGGGATCTGGGGTGCACAGACTGGGGGTGGTGCCAGGCTAAAGGGGGTACTTTGCCATCAGATTTTGGATTTGGATATGAGAGCAATGGGAAGCTGGCTGTGAGTCTAAAATCAGGAGAGGGGACAGATTGGAGTTGGGGTTTGGGCTCTGTCTGTGCTTCAGAAAGGTTTAGAAAAGGCCCGCTGGAAGGCCCTGGGGCAGGGATGGAGAGAAATGGATGGCTGATACAGCCGAGAGGTGATGGATGGGTGTCCACGAGGGGCTGATTCTGGCCCAGGTGGCCAGGTGCAGGGAGACGTCGTCTTTCATCCCCAGCCGGTTTTGTTAACATCTGTAGTCACAGCCAGAAGACTCCATGGCACCTGGCCCAAGGTGACTAAGGCTTCCCAGGCACAGAGATCCACACAGAGCCATGCTAGCGCCAGACAGAGACTTCGTGCCCCTGCGTCCTCATCTGGAGGCGCCTGCAGGCAAGCTCCTGTATCTGTGACAACCACACACTTGGTTCCCTGGGCATTTCCATATCAAATGCTATTCTTTTGTTTGCGTAGGTTCCTGCGACATATTTGGTGTTTCCATCTTTAGTTGGGAAATAAGATTGCACGTTATGCTGCCTGGGTTGGGGTCGCGGAGCTGGGGAGACCAAGACCGCCTCCAAGACCGTAAGACTCACGCGGGTAGCGGGTGGGGGGCAGCGGGTGAGAATGCACAGGACTTGGGACCAGAACACGGGCTCCAACAGGTTCTCCGTTTGCCCCAGCCCTCCCCTCCGAAGTTCCCCTTCCCCGTTTGTAACTGACGGTGACACGCTGTCTGGGACCCCACCTTGCAGACAGCAGAGAGGCCTGCACGCGGGGACTGCTGGTACGGACCGTCCCTGACCGTGGCTTCCCGCGGGCACCGGCACCCCTGGCCTTGCGGGGACAGGGTCCTCGCTTCCGGGGGGGGGGGGGGTGCGGAAAGGGTCCCTGTGTGCCGAGGTGCCGGGCATGCGTGGAGCGATCAACCCGGGCCGGCTGCTGTGCACGCGCTTGGCTGCCGCTGTCAGGTGCGGGAGCGACGGGGAAGCGGCGCGGCGACCCCAGAGTGAGGGTCTCGGGAGAAACGGCCGCCCCTCGACTCCTAGGGGGAGGGGCGCCGCTGCAGGCCGGGCTCAGGAGGTGAACTTTCGAGGGGCACACTAGCACTTTCCTGGAGGTATCATCATACTTCCGTTTTTGGATTGCAGTAGAAAGACCTGCACTGGCCAACTTTGGGGTTACCGCTTCGGAGGCGAAGGCACACTCTGTGAGCCGATCTTTTAAGGCGTCTGGCCTGCCCGAGGTATCCTGACCCTCGCCGCTCCCCGTAGTACCCCTCAGAGAGGCCGGCTTTGTGCGCTCGCCCCGCCTCGCCGCCGCCCCGCCCCTCGCGCACGCGCAGGCGCACCGCCGGCGCCCCCCCGCGCCGCCTCGTCCAGCTCGGCCCGGCTCCCGCCCAGGCGGCGGCGACGCGACGCCCCGAGCGCCCGCCCCGCCGCCGCGGCCGGCAGGTAAGCGGGGCCGCCGGGCAGGGGACCGCACTCGGGCTGCGGGCGGGGGCCGACGCCGGCTGCGCCCCCGGGTCGCCCCGCCGCCGCACGTGTTCCGGCGGGTTGGGCCCCGGTCCTGGCCCAGCCCCGCCGGGGCCCTCTCTGTTCGGGCGCCCAGCGCCCCCACCGCCTCCCTTCCGGGTGCCCGCTCTGCGCCCCCGCGTCGAGCCCCGTCCCCCGGGGGCGGCCCCCTTCCCGCACTCAGCTTCCGTCCCCCCCCTCCCTAAACGTGTCCTCACGGCCCCCCTGCGCCTCCCGGGGACCCCCGGCGCTCACCCGAGTGGCCACTCCCCAGGGCCCCCTCCCCCAGCGGCCAGGTGACAAGCCCTCAGCCCGGGGACTGGGACTTATTTCTGCAACCAGCTCGCGTCTCCCCTGCTCTCCGCTGCTGCAAAGAAAGACCCCAGACCCACCGACGGGTACCTGGACGTGGCGCGCGGACCCGTGACGCTCTCCTCTTCTGCAGAAACGCCCGCTCCCCCTGTTGCTCACCCTCAGCCTCTCCCCCCGAGAACCCGGGCTCCCCGGCTGTGGGGAGAGACCCCGGCTCCTGCTGTAGAGCCTCGGACCACTTCCATTCTGGTGCGCCAGAGCCATCTTGAGTGATGGCAGAGACGCTCCCTACTAGCCTTCTCGTGCCAGTTCCTACCTTCCCGGGTCCGTTTACCGGGGCCTTCACTCTGGCAGGTGCCGTGCTAGACACTGCCTGGGCGGTTGGCCCGGCCCCGCAGGAGACAGATAGGGAAGCTAGAATGCGAACAGGTTGCAGAACAGGTGGGGGGGGGGGGGGAGTCGTATCGGATTCCCCCACTCTTGGTCCGGCCACCTGTGAGTCACCAAATTACCTCACCTGTGGGCCCCTTCTCTGGGGTGGAATCCAGGAATCTGCATTTCACAAGCAGGTCAGGAGAGCACTTAAGTTTGGGAGGCTCAGCCTTGGGTGGTCCGGCTCATCAGGGTAAGAGACCTGTGGGTGGTAAGGGGGCAGGCGACACCGTGCTCTGGAGGTGGGCTCTGAGCCGCCTTCCCTGCAAGCCTGATTGCCTTCACCTTCTCCGACTCTCCTTAGGAGCTAGTCCCTAACCAACCTCCCCGGTGCTTCCACGGAGTCACCTGAGGGCTTATGGAAAATGCGAGGCCCTGCCCCCCTCTTAAACGCCCCTGGAAACCTGGGGCGTTGAGTCCAGAAATTGGATTCTTAGAGGCCCCCCTGATTTTTTGCGTGGTAATGTTTTGCTAGCCCAAGGGATCGGTGGATGGGGCCAGAGCAGGGAAGGGTTGGGCACCTTTTCTGTAAGATTAGGTATTGTATCCTCCGGTCCTCACTCCTCACCAGAGGGCGGGCAGTTTGCTGGACTCACGCCCCACCTCCTGGTGGGTCTCAATTTTTATGTTAAAAGGAGCAGGTCGGGGCTCCTGGAGCTGCCCCGTTTACCCTAGAGGAAGCTTCTTAGCTTCTCCCTGCCGGTTCTCACTGCCCTCTCTTCCCCACGCCTCTTTTAGCCCTTGCTGGTACCTTCTTCAGACGCTAGGTTTGGGCAAAGTCTCGGCAGCTCTCTTCCTTAGCTTCCCCCCTCCCCCACTTGTCCATCCCACCTAAAGGAAGGCAGCACTTGGATTAGCTGGCACGGCCAGGTTGCTCTAAATTTAATCACCAAGTAGCTAGCGTTTACTGAGCACCAGCTTGGTGCCAGCACTCGGTTCCTGAGCGCGTTTGTGGGACCTGCCCCTCCCCCACTCTGGTCCTTGGGCTTTGGGCGCAGCACCATCCATCCTTCGGTGTGAGCCCCAGGCCTTGCTACAGGTGACCGTTGGTGGCCGCATCTGTGCTCTGCTCAGCTGTGTTGCCTTGTAATTTCTCTGCCCTCCTCTGGGACGAAGACTTTGAGACGTGCTCTTTTTCGGTGGCTTCCATTTTGCCTTGGTGTGCCGAGCAGTCAGGCAAGCCTTCAGTTGTAAGTGCTAGAATTTAGACGACGACGCGTAAATGCTTAGACGGACGGCAGGGCAGGCTTGTCTGCGAGGATGTCTTGGTGGCTCCCCTCTTGAATAACGTCTTCCCTGGTCTTGGAATCGCCAGGTGCGCTTCTGTGAGACGCATGCAGGCTGGGGACGGGGTCTGTTCCCGCGATGGAGCAAACGAGTCGCCTGCCGTGCGGCCCGGGTGGTTCCATTGTCACGCTGAGACCTAATTGAGCTGCAGCGTGGGCTGGCTTGCAGCGCGTCTGGGTGCACTTCGGGCCTCTGCAGTCAGGCAGGGCTGGCTCTGGCTTACGCTTCCCGGCGGGGTCTTGAGGTCCCCTCACCAGGGACAGCGTGCCTTTTGCGCTGTGGGCATCCTGGAGGCAGGCTTCGAGTCTGCGCCCGGCACCCAGAGGCCCCCCCGGGGAGGCGAGGACCCGCGGGGGGCTGCTCTTGTGTGTTTTCAAATACGGCACTTAACCCTGCTGCGGCCCTTGTGAGCATTTGGACGCATTCCCAAATTTCTACACCGTGCAGCTCGGTCTCCTGTAATTTGGGTGGGTTTGTTTTTCTACCGTTTCAAGGGCTCTTTGAAAAAAATTGCATTTTGTTTGCCTGGACTGGGCCGCATTCCTACGGACCCGGGTAACAGTAGGGGGCACCCTTGAAGCTGGGGCCTTGGATTGCGATCACAAAAGGGCCTGGGGCAGGGCGTCCACCGCTGAGAAGCGTTAGCGCAGAGCGAGGGCCACCTCTGGCTTCCTCGTTTGGGAACTGCGCGTCTGCTACAGGGCTCAGTGAGATGGTCAAAAGGTTTTTATCCTTTTCTCTGGGAGTTACTTTTTCACAATGTGCTTTATGGGCCTTAGTCTCCCACTGTAGGTTTTGAGTAGCAGGCGGCTCTTCCCACTGTGAGTCTGCGCTTGGAGCCGTGAACTCCCCTGCTCGCGTCTCTCTGCCCGGTGGGCTTCAGAGCCATGGCAACGGAGGAGAAGAAGCCAGAGACGGAGGCGGCCAGAGCACAGCCCACCCCTTCCTCCTCGGCCACGCAGAGCAAGGCGCGTCCCTGAGGGCTCCCGGGGAAGTGCCAGGGGCGCACAGGCTGGGACGCGCCTTGGAGATGTTACTTCAAAGTCTGCTGTCCCCCCTCAGTTAGATCCTGGGGTTTTGGTCGCTGACCATAGACCTAATCGAGTGCTTGTTTGCCGAGTCGAGGATCCCCAGACCTGTCCCCTGGGAAGGGGCTTTATCAATAACGTGGATCCTCGGTCCTGATCGTAAGATTCTGTTCAGGGCCCACAGAGCCTCTTACTAAGCGCCCTGCCTGACTCCACGGTCCTGACGCCAGGGCGGGTTCGCAGACCCCTCCTGTGGACACCAGGCAGCGCGCAGAAGCCTTTACGCAAGGCTGCAGCCTTGAGGTTTGCCTCGGGGGAGGCTGCACCTGCTGCGCCTCCGTGGCGCGGCAGTGGCAGGGGGCTTCGGGCCGCTTTGGGGTGGGTGAGGGGCGGCTGAGGGGACGTCGTGAGCTCAGGTTGAAACACGTTCAGTTTGAAAGGTGACTTCCAGAGAGTTCTAGCAGGCACTTGGAGTACGGACGTGGAGCTCAGAATAGGGGGTCACAGCGGTTAACTGTTTGATGACTAGGACTGTCTCTTCAACAGCCCACTCCTGTTAAACCAAACTATGCCCTGAAATTCACCCTGGCTGGCCACACGAAAGCCGTGTCCTCCGTGAAATTCAGCCCGAATGGCGAGTGGCTGGCGAGTTCGTGTACGTATCTATCAATCACCGGGGCCTCGGCGCTTGGGAGTCCGTCTGGGCCGAGACCGGAAGCTGGGGGCGCCTCCCCTGGGGCATTGCAGCAAGCCGTGTGCCCCCTGCTGTACCTGGAGCCCGTTGCCACCCTGAAGTGACAGGGGCCTGGGGTAGAGGGCAGGGCACGGGCAGCTGTGCCACAGCGCTGCCTGTCCCCGTGCACGGGGCACGTGCAGGGCTCCTGAGGGGTTCGTGCTGTTTCCCGGGGCTCTTGTGGGAAGCCCAGATTCTGTACTCGGGATGACTGGACCAGCTCAGTTCCTTTGTCTTCCTTTCTTTCAGCCGCTGATAAGCTCATTAAAATTTGGGGAGCATATGACGGAAAGTTTGAGAAAACCATATCTGGCCACAAGCTGGTAGGTGTGCACCCCGTATGCCGAGACTGCCTTCCCGCTGGGGCAGGGCCAGCGGTCCCGGGGGTGGGGCCCGTCCCCGGGGCTCGGCAGGTTAAAGTGGAAGCTTCTTCCCCCCGAGTTTTTGATAGTTCTCTGCCTCTTGTTTTTTGAGCAGACACTCTTGCCCTTCCCAGACGAGTCTCTGCCTGACTGCAAGAGAACACGCTTGTCCTGTGGGCCCCGTGTGGCCTTCCGTCCGTGTGGCCAGTGGTAGCTCGAGGGTTGGGATGCTGGGGTGATGCGCTTAGTTATCTTTAGGTGGATGTTCTGATTTTTGCTGGTTAACTGTATTTTGTCCGTCAAGGTGGTGACCCTGTGTTTTCGCTCCCCAGGGAATATCCGATGTGGCCTGGTCTTCAGATTCTAATCTCCTTGTTTCTGCCTCAGATGATAAAACCCTAAAGATATGGGACGTGAGCTCGGTAAGCCGCCCTCGGCCTCCCTCCCTGGGAAGCTGGTGTGTGTGGAGAAGGGCACGGTGCGGGAGCTGGAGTTGAGTCTGGGACCCAGCCCGTCTTGGTCAAGGGGGTGCCCCCCGCCCCTTGCAGGATGTGCCTCTGCCTAGGTGTTGGTGGGCGCTGATGCTGACATTTGCAGAAATAAGCACCTGGAATGCCTTAGTCCGACAATACTTGCTTTTAGGGAAAGTGTCTGAAAACCCTGAAGGGACACAGTAACTACGTCTTTTGCTGTAACTTCAACCCCCAGTCCAACCTCATCGTCTCGGGCTCTGTAAGTGTGGCGCCTCCGGGTGGGGGTGGGGTGCGCCTGACTGTAGCCCGGGGCTCCGAGTGGAGCCTCGAGTCGTCAGTGCTGGGGGCCGAGGGGACGGTGGTGGCAGGGCTTGGGGTCCAGAGGACCTGCTCCCTGCCCGTGGAGCGGCTTCAACCTCTTCTCTGGTCTTCAGTTTGACGAAAGCGTGAGGATATGGGACGTGAAAACCGGAAAGTGCCTGAAGACTCTGCCTGCCCACTCGGACCCCGTCTCAGCTGTAAGTCCCACCGGGCTGCGGACCCCGCGCAGCAGGACCGGGGTGACGGCCAGAGAGTGGGCACTGGCGACCCCGAGAGAGGTCTCCCTGTCCTGGGCCCGTAGGACAGGCAGGCGAGGGGCCGGGTGAGGCGGCCCCGAACTGAACCCCAGACCGGGCGGCCAGGCCCGAAGAGGGGCCGTGCGCTGGGAAGCGTGGCCGTGGAGAAGTGAGTGTTGAGTGGAGTTGGCTTCGGTGGGGCGGTGGTGGAGGAGGTGGGGCCCCGCGTGCGCTCTGGCTGTGCTTGTGTGTACCTCGGGGCAGGGGAACGTGCAGAGCCAAAGGCACACCCGCTCACAAACCACGGCACTTGAAAACGGCCACACAATTCCTTTCTTTGCCAGCGAAGAGCCGGGTGCTGCTTCTTGGCCAAGTTTGCCTTTTTCTGGAAAGGGGAAGGAATTGTGTAAACAGTGTGCTGCTTTTTACTGAGCAGATGGTCCTTTTCACTTTCTGAAATCATGTAGGTGAGTGCTTTTAAAGCATTTTCCGCCTCGAAGGGCTGTTTTGCCCAACTGAGACCACTCGCAGGGCCCCGATACGTAGAAGACACACGGGTGCTGCCGGCGGTGGCCTCGAGGACGCCCGGCCAACGCCTGGGGCTCAGGGGTTCCGCCACGGACGCGCGGCCCGGCAGGCCCGAGCTCCGCCCGCCTCTGTGGACTCACAGTGCGGGGAGCGCGGATTCTGAGACTGGCCCGGCCGCGACCGAGGGAAGGAACCGGGAGATGAGTTGTCGCGACGGCCAGTACTGTCTGCGATTCGGTGGTGGCGGGGGCTGCGGGTGGGACCCATAGCTTAGACCGCAGTGGGGTTTGTGAAGTTTTTGCTTCCTACCAAAGTGAGGAGTGCTCATTTGAAAAGAAAGAAAGGGAAAGAAAGGCAGCAACTAGAAAATCAGAGTCTCCGGAGCCCGCCCTCCAGGACCAACCGCTCACGGCTTCCCTGCCCTCTGTGGCGTTTTGGCTTTTTAAATACATATTTTCCAACACGTTCCCTCAAGTAGTGGTGAGGATGGCCCGTGCCGCGGCTGTCCGTCCGCTTGGAAAGGTTCCTCGGGCGTCTGTGGCGTCTGTGCCCGGACCCTGGGACCTCGGGCACCGGGGCACCTTGTGGGCAGTGGGCACTCCCCGCAGGCACTTGCGACTCGCACTTGACGAGGAGTGCGGTGCGCATGTTGGAGCCGCTCCGCACGCTGTGTGACGGTTCCTGCAGGGAGAACTCGAGACCCCGTGTGAAAGAGGCACACGTGGTTTCCCGCAGATGTGGGGGGAGCTGGCAGCCTCACGCTGCCGGCACGGCCCTGTCTGCCAGCTCCCTGTCCCCGCACGCCCTCCCGCTCGGGTCTGGCCGCCGTGCCCTCTCGACTGGACGACGCCTGCATCAGCTTCCTCTCTGGAGCGGCCCTGGGTTTTCCTTGCATTCAGCCTGTTTCCTGCCCCCCCCCCCCCCCCCCCCCCGCTTCTGTATGAGCTCAACTGTCTGCCGGGGGTCCCCTCCGCAGAGAGCTCTGATGGACGGTCACCTCAGGGGAGCTGTGGCATCCCCGTTAGGTACTGACTTGTTGCCTCTCTCGCATTTTCGTGGTGCTTATGTTTCGACGCGGGGATGTCCAGGGTGCCTGGATGCGGTTGGGAACGACGCAGAGCGCAAGGCTGGTGCTGCAGCTCTCGGGGACCCGTGTCAGCTCATCCGTGTCTGGCCTGGCGGGTCTTGGTAGAATGTTCTGTGAATCCAAAGACAGGGACAAACGTGGTTAGATTGCTGTGAGTTTTAAAGGGAGGGGCTCGCGAGCAGGTGGTTACGGTCACGTGGAGCTCCTGGTAGGAGCAGAATGAAAACAGAGCATCCTCCCGGGTGTCTGGAGGCCTCACAGGGCCGGGCGGGCCAGCGCAGAGGCCACAGCCGCATGTGGCAGTCCTGCGGCGAGCCCAGATCAGGTCTCGCCGTGATGAACTACGCTCTCCGCCTTCGAAGATTTGGTGCGAACGAAGGGAACGGGACGCGCTTGCTGGTGCCTCTCGGTACCGGGCGCGTGCTGAGGTGACACCTTAGGTGCTTTGAGTTCAGTAAAACCAAGTTCATTTCACCTGTTACTTTCCTGCTGCAGCTGCCAGAGCGTCAAGGTGTCCGCGTGGCGGCGGGGCTCCTCAGCGGAGGCCGAGGGTCGTCGGCAGCTGCTGAGAGTGTCAGCCTGGCTCCTGGGTCGGTACTTTGTTCCCCAAGCTCTCAGGTGCTCCTGGGGCATGTGGGCTTGCTCCCAGGGGGTGTCCCGCAGAGTCTGGAGATTGTTCTGGTCGTCACAACTAGACGCCGAGATACTGGCATCTTGTGAGTCAAGGGCAGAGTGTGGCCACCGGGGGGCGGGCCCGGAGCAGGAGAGTCCTGGCAGGCAGGGCGGTGGTGCCAGGTGGGGGCGCCACTCCGCATGGCATGGCGGGCGGGGGGGGGGGGGCACACGGCCCTTTGTGCGGCTCTGTTTTATGTAGAAAGCCTATCTCAGGTAGCAGGAAGCGGGCTCGCCTCAGAAAGGTGTGAACTCCTGACATTGTGGGTCCTTTAGTCCCACCAGGATTCAGGTGGAGGAAAGCAGGAAAAAAAGCCCAAGTACCAAGCAGTCATTAGACAGGGACTTGTCAGGTTGCCGTTTCTTTCCGTGAAGTCGCTGCCCCGGGGTGGGCGGAGTTAGGCATTCAGGTGACACAGGGTGTGGGGTGCTGGAGGCCGGTCAGCTCCTAGGACCAGCAAATACGGGGTCACCGCTGTCCTGAGGCTCGGGCGTCCGGGCTTCCTGGTCCTTGCCGCGGGCAGCGGAGGGCGTTCCTGTGGTACCTACCCAGCGAGTGGGTTTTTCTCTCCGGCTTTTCTCTTTGACGTGAGGTCAGGGCAAGTGGTTTCCAGCTGGTCGCCCGGGTCAGGCCGCCCCACGGCAGTGGTGGACACGCCGGCTCTCACAGGCTGGGCCTCTCTCCGGGTCCGGATCCGGGTCTGGGTCACTCAGTCGAGCTTGTGTCTTTTCAAGGGCACCTTTTGCAGTAAGTGATTTAGCTACTCGACCCGTGTTTCCGGCGGGATTTCTTTCAAAGTTGGGTCCTCTGTGGTGAGACCGGGGCACTGTTGCTGGACACGCAGGTAAAGTCACCTTGTCCGTGCAGCTCGTGTGTCCATCAGTGTCCACAGGAAATCAGAATTCGAAGCGAACGGGGGTTCCGTTGTTTGCTCCGCGCTCGGCAAGATGCCCGCGCACTCGTGCAGGGCGCTCGCGAGCGGAGCGCGGTCTGTGTTCGTCACTTACGAGTAAATGTGCTTTTCCCCCCACTCTGTTCTCAGGTCCATTTTAACCGGGATGGATCCTTGATCGTGTCAAGCAGCTACGATGGTCTCTGGTAAGTGCAGGCATTTCCCTCGTTCGCTCAGCAAACGTGTGTTTGTTTATTTGTAAATGTTTATTTTGAGAGAGAGAGCGAGCAGGGAGGGGCAGAGGTGGGGGGCAGAGAGAATCCCAAGCAGGCTCTGACTGTCAGCACAGAGCATGACATGGGGCTCGAACTCACAAACCATGAGATCGTGACCTGACCCGAAACCAAGAGCTGGACGCTTAACCGACTGAGCCACCCAGGCGCCCCAGCAAACATTTATTTAAAGGCGCCGTTTTGGCCCTGGGGGGACAGTAGCGAAAACAAGGCAAGCGGGTTTGTCCCCGAGGAGAGCTTATGGCTGTCACGGGGCTGCGGCAGACGGACACACGGCAGCCCCTGCCTCCGGAGGGACAGCAGGGCCGCGGGGAGGGCTCCCGGTACAGGGAGGCCCGGGGACGCGCTTCTGCTCAGGACTCCTCTTTGTGGGCACGGAGCGTGCCCTTGACGAGTTCACGGGCGCGGGTGGCGTGCGGACCCTGGGAGGACCAGACTCCCGTCCCGAGTGGGTGGAGCGGAGCGGAGATCCCGCCACAGAGGAGGTGAGGAGGTCGAGGGGACGTGGCCTCGCGGGGAGCGTCCGCTCCAGGCCGCGTGAAGGACGCCCGTAGAGCTCGGGACCTGTAACCTGAGTGTTCAGGATTCTTCCGGAGGCGTGAGGAAGAGGTGGAAGTCGGCGTTGTCCGTTTAACTCGGCAGACTCCGTGATGGGGGCACGAGGCTGGGGAGCGTCAGGCTGGGTCTGCGGGGGCCGTGTCCTGGCTCGTCAGGCCCGGTCACCGGGAGGGGCGGGGAGGCAGCGGCCGCTGCTGGCACGATCGCTCAAGAGCCTCCCGATCACGAGGCGGAGAGCGCGCGGCCGGGAGTTGGTCTGTGCTCAGTACAGAGGGGGCACGGGAGTGATACGCGTACAAGTGCCGCGGGAGAAAGCCTTTCGGCTCTCGTTCTCTCTCTTTCGAAGTCGCGTACCTTCTTTTTTCCTTTGGGTTCATTTATTTATTTAATTTAATTTAATTTTTTTTTAACGTTTACTTATTTTTGGGACCGAGAGAGACAGAGCATGAACGGGGAGGGGCAGAGAGAGAGGGAGACACAGAATCGGAAGCAGGCTCCGGGCTCCGCGCCGTCAGCCCAGAGCCCGACGCGGGGCTCGAACCCACGGACCGCGAGACCGTGACCTGAGCCGAAGGCGGACGCTTCACCGACGGAGCCACCCAGGCGCCCCCTCCTTTAAGTTTATTTAGAGAGACAGAGTAGAGGAGGGGCGAGAGAGAGGGAGAGAGAGGATCCCGGGCCCGGCTCTGCCCTGGCAACACAGAGCCGGCCCAGGGTTTGAATTCACGAACCGTGAGGTCATGACCTGAGCCGATATGAAGAGTCGGACACTGACCGACTGAGGCGTCCAGGCGCCCCGCCCCCCCGCCTCCCCCCGTTTCATTAGAACAGAATAGTAAAAGCAGGTTTGAAACGGGCGGGCGGACAGCGTCGGCAGGCGCAGAGTAGAGTGACGTCTGTGTCAGTGGGACAAAAGAACATCACCCAGGAAGAGAGAGGCGTGGAGTGAGCCGGGCGCCGCCGAAGGGAGAGGCCTGTGCTCACGGTGCACTCGGGGCCTCGGGCTGCGGCGACCACCCGACGGGCCGTGTCGCTCTTTGGAAGGATGTGGGTGGCCTGGTGGGCGTGAGCGACGCCGCGGCTGTGTGTTTGCGAGCTCGGGACAGTCTCCGGGCCACCTGCAGACTGGCTCCGAGAGCTTCCTGAAGAAGTTAGAAGAGGCTACGCCCACCCCCCACGCCCCCCCCAAAAAAGGGAAGAAGAAATTTGTACACAGACGGAGAAAGGGGAAAAGCGGTGGAAAAAATGAAGACGTAGGTGTTAACCCCTAGAAGCTCCAGTGAGGAAATGGTGAATAAGTGGGGTGAAAACAGAACGCGGGGCGCAGATGTGGCGGGTCCGGGGGACAGGAGGAGGAGGAGACCGCGCGTCCGCCCTGAGCCGTGCGTTTGGGTAGCTCCGGGTTCCGAGTTGGCCCAGGAAGGCCTACACATGGTCTGGGGCCGGGGAGTCCCGCTCAGTCGGCCGACCTCCGGAGGCCATGAGCATGTTGGGACCACAGAGCAGGACGGGGGCCCCGATGTGACGCATGTGGTGGGTCCGGCCTGCCCCTCCTCTCCAGGCCGCGTAGCTAGTCCAGAGAGAAATCCACGGAGGACGCTTCGCGGTGGAATATCGATGTCAGAATTCCAAAGAAACCGCAAGCTGAGCCCAGCAGCCCGTCGGAAGATAGTGACCCACAACCACGTGGGTTTATTGAACAGTGAGAGGTCGTGGTAACGTGATTGGCGCCAGAAAAGTCCGTAATCTGCTTCACGTCTCCACAAAGTGGAGGCAGTCTCCGTGGTTTGTTACTGGTGGAGGCCACGCGGGCCCCTGCTAGGTAGGATCTGGCAACCATCCCCGGGTACGACTCTAGCAAGGAGGCCTGTGTGGCACCCTCTTACTGGAAACTTTACGATATTTACGAGAAGTGGTAACACACCGAAACCGTCTCTAGGAAAACCAGCCGCAGAACTGGCCCGTTCGCCTCTCGCTCAGTGTTTGGGGTTCCTGGTGAGCGGCCGGGAAAGTAAAAGTAGCCGTGGGAGAGGCGGATGGAGGCTCAGCTCTTGGTGGATGATCTACTTGTTTTCAAAATTTAAGGGCCACTGACCTGGCACTTGACCTACCGGTACTGACCGTGGCCCTCACGGCTGCCTTGACCCGGGACCCCGCCACCCCCGCTCGGCGGTTGGGGAGCAGAGTCAGACCGAACACTCGATGGTTGTCCCCCAGCATAGGTGGGGAGGTGGCAGCTGGGACCCGCAGAGCCCAGTGCGGGGCGTCCCGCCCAGAGGAGGGACCTGATGGGACAAGCAGAGCGGGTCGCGGGAGCCAACTTGCCGCCACCCACCGCCCCCCCCCCCCCCCCCCCCCCCGCCCAGTTCCCGGCAGCCAGTGATGCGGGGTGCCGTCCCAGACAGGAGGGCACGTCGGCAGGGGCGGGAAGGTGGGAGAGGACTTGGCAAAGTAACGTGTCCCCTGTGAGCCGGTGGCCTCACTGCTGGGCATCCGTGCCCTGGAGGGGCAGGCACTGATACACGGGCACCTGCCGCTGAAGGTGGGGTGCTGGTGTGGGCGGAAATAACATGCTTGCTAGAGCTGGCTTGTCCATTCTGGGGTAGCGGCTCTCTGCGCGCCCTTCTGAACTAGAGGGTGTCCAGAGAATCCCCTGCATTAGTCTTTTTCTGTGAAAACCAAGCCCTCTCCTGGGCGACTTGGGACGTTGGTGCCAGAAAATGGGTCAGGCTCCTGGCACCCTGTGCCGCGGCCTCTGCTCCCCGTGTCCCCCGTGTGCTGGCGACCTGGCTGCCGGTGGTAGAGCAAGTGCACACGCCTGTTCTGGGGCGCCCGTGGTGGCCCCAGGGTGAGGGACGATGGCGCGGAAGAGTTAAGCAAACCGAACCGCGACTCGTGGTGTCCGTCCCCAGACCGACGTTTGCTCAGGACCCAGAGCGCGTCGGGCTGCTCGTGATGTGTGTGTACAGACTTGCTGCCGTTTCTGTGTTGCAGCCGCATCTGGGACACCGCCTCGGGCCAGTGCCTGAAGACCCTGATCGGTGAGTGCTGCTGGCGTTGCGTCCAGGCTGGGTGTCCCCCGAGTGGCGGTCGCCTGGCCAGCCGTGGAGGGCACCTCGCCGTCCTCTGTCCTCCGTCTTGTGTGGTCTTCGGGAGGCCCTCTCTCTCCTCTGTCCTGGATCTGCTCCCTCTGGGCGGGGTCCTCCTCTGCGGATGGATTCCGGCTCCTGCCAGCTCCTTCTGGATGGCCTCTGGCCCCGCGAAGTCCCCTCTCCAGGCTGGGCCCCGTGCCGTGTTCTCTGAAGGCCCTCGGAGCCCCTTGGACCCTCCGCCTTCGCTCGGCAGACCCCGCGTGGGGGTTTGTCCTCGATCGTTCCTTGAGCGCACGTGACCGAGCCCCAGCCCTGAAGTGCGCCCCGTCCGCTGGCGGCCGGGGGAGTAGCAGACTGGGAAGACAGGTGGTGCCACCAGGCAGGGTGTATGTGTGGCTGGAGGGTGGGTGCTGGGCCCCTGCAGGGCCCCAGACCTCCGAAGGTGATGGGGAGGGCGTCCTGGGAGGGTTCTGAGGCGGTAGGTCGCCTGGGGTCAGCCCGGAGGGTCCCCGCGGCTCCAGGTTCGAGCGTGAGGTAGAGCAGGTACTACCGAGTTCTGTGCTGCGGGGGGACTTGGGGGGCCCCGGGGGAGGGGACCGGCCCACCGCCCACCCGGGGGGTGCCGTGTCCTCAGCTTGGCACCCTTCCCTGGGCTGTCACGGGAACGCACGTGGCCTGATGACGCGTCAGCCCTGGCCAGCGTAGCACAGCACCCCGGGCTGGGCGGCTTAGCAGAAACTCCTCCCTGCGTCCCGGTGCTAGAATCCGAGATCTGGGCGCCAGCAGGCCTGGTGTCTCCCGCGGCCTCTCCTCGACCTTCCTGCTGTGTCTTCACGGGGCCCTTCCTCCGTGTGCATCCCTGTGCCCGGTCCTCTTTTGTCGTCCGGATGCTAGTCCGACTGGCTCAGGGTCCCCCGCACCAGCCTCCCTTTAGCTTCGTCCCCCCTTTGCAGGGCCCGGTCTGCACACAGGGCCCCATCGACTGACCTGCAAGGGTCAGGACTTCACCGTGGGAATTTCGGGATGGGAACCGTTCTGCCGTTTCTTTTGGTTTACGAGGCCACCTTTCGGATATGACATCACGCTGAGTCCACAGCGTCTGTCCCCAGAGGCCTGGCGGGACGGCGCCACCGTTTGCACCTCTGAGGCTGCCTGGCACTTGCCCGTGTCAAGTGTCCTTCTGTTAACGTGACCCCCAGGGCGCTCCACCCCACAGGCAGGCGGGAAGCGGAGGCCTGGAGAGCCTAGCCGGCCAGCCGGCAGCAGGCGGGTGCCAGCGCCGGGCCTTGAGCTCCGCAGCACCCACCGCGAGGGAGGGGGCGGCGCGTCGCCCTGTCCCACCCCGTTCCTGACACCGGGTCTCAGGAATTAGAGCTTTCCGGGTTAGAGAGCCTGGTACGACCACCCCTCGTCTGCATTATGGGGCCTGCCTTCCTGCTGTGGCCCCTGGGACCCAGGACGGCCCTGCGTGGCCTCACACCTCCTTCTGTGCTTTTGCAGTGTTTGGGAGCCGTCGCAGGGAGCAGCGGCCCCCAGTGCCCGGGGGCCAGGTCCCTCGAGGTGGTAACGCTCGCACCACTCCCCCCGTTCCGGCACCAGGGTGCATGGCCCCGGTTCCGTCCCTCTCACCTGGGAGGGGGGACGCACGCCTCCCGATGTGAGGGTCACAGGGCCGTCATGCGGCCGCAGGTGCTGGCCTTGTCCTTGGCGGCCCCTGACGGCGGCTCTTACCCAGCTCCCCAGGCCGCCGGGCATGAGCTTTCAGACCTGGGTACAGAAGCAAGGACTTGGGTCTCCTGCCAGAAGGTGGTTTTTGGAGAATCGACAGGTCCTTTGCCCTGACCGGGCGACAGGAAACACCTGAGCTCATTCGCCTGCGTCCTTGCCCCTCAGTGGTAACACTTGCCCAGGTCAGCGGGGCCTTTACAGACCTTGCTGCACCTAAGGAAGTTGACCCTGGGTCTGCCTAGCGGCCCCGTGTTGGTGGAAGGCCGGGCATCCCTTTGTGGCATTTGCCACAGGCCCTTTGCTCTTCGAGCCCTGGTGGCAAAGGGGTAGTTGGGCCCCATCAGGGACCCAAGGAGAACCGGCCATCGTGACCGGCACAGGGTCGGGTGACGGGAGTGTCCTGGGTTCCTCGGGGACCCGTTCCGGGTGGTGGCGTGGGCACTGGTGGCCGTGTCCCCACTTGGATGGCCCTGTGTGGTGACGGGGGTGCCGTTCCCCTTTCCTCCTCGGGGCTCAGGCCCATCGCTCGCGCATCAGCCTGCGTCTGCGTTTTCCATGCAGATGACGACAACCCACCTGTGTCTTTTGTGAAGTTCTCTCCAAACGGCAAGTACATCCTGGCTGCGACCCTGGACAAGTAAGTGTTCCGACCTCCCCGTGGGGTGGGCCCGGGATGCGTTTCCTGCCAGAACTACCTCAGAAAGATAGAGGACGTCTACATCTAGTAAAGGTCCTTGCGTTCTTCAACCTGGGACCCCGTCTCTGCTGGCGGCTGGGTCTCCGGCTGGTCTGAAGAAGGGTTTGGGGTCCAAGTTCGTCCGGTGACTCTGGCTCTGCCCGTGAGCACTTGGGCGGCACCCCACAAACTCCGGAGCAGGTGTCGCCCCCTGTGGGCGGGCCGTCAGACTCTGGCTGCTTGTGTGTACTTGGGCAGCCCTCTGGGGGCCACGCCTCGTCCCCAGGAGGACCCGTGGTCAGCACTTCTCATCAGCACCCTTGGGAAGAGTGAATTCCTGCCTGGGGAGGAGGGGATTTTTTGCAGCCACTAAAATCTGGTTCTGGATGTTTCTGGAACCAAAGTTCTCCACATCCCTCTTGTAGTGGGAACGAGCCACATACTGACCCCGGGAGCCCCTGGCAGCCTCTGTTTGGTGACAGAACCTTGTAGTTCTTTGAACCGTAAACGCGTGGGGCTCTTTCACTGTGAAATCCTCAAACCACTGGCCATGTGCCTGCTGTGCTGGGCGCCCGCACTTGCGGAGGGTGAGGGGCCCGGCCCCTGGCTTTGCCCTGCACATGAGGCCGTGGGGATGCGCGGTGCCAACAGACCTGGCCCCGCTCGGGGGGCCCCCGCGGACATGCAGGTGACTGCCCCCCTCTCTGCCTTTCAGCACGCTGAAGCTCTGGGACTACAGCAAAGGGAAGGTGAGCGCTGGGGGCGGGTTCGCAGGGTCTGGGCTGTGGCTTTGGCCGGTGGCAGAGCTGAGCCAGGGTCTGAAGCAAGAGGGGCTCGGGAAAGCGACCATCGGGTTGGCCTGGGGCACGTTTCTCAGACTCGGGACTTAGCAGGTGGCGAGTCTGTAAGTTAAAGCTTCAGCCGCGTGGCTTTGCACCGTGTCTCTGGAGTGCTTTTCAGAGCTAAGGTTTGTCGGCCGAGACGCCTGCGCTGCTCACGCGGGCATTGTCCCGAGTGCAGGGAGTTGTTGACTTGGTGAACATACTGGCTCTCTTACCTTCTCAGTGCCTGAAGACCTACACCGGCCACAAGAATGAGAAGTACTGCATTTTTGCAAATTTCTCCGTCACTGGTGGGAAGGTGAGTTTTCCCCCAGTGAAGGAGCTTCTCACTCTCCCCAGCTGTCCTGAGAGGTGATCCTGTCACAGCTTGGCTTACGTAGCCACAGACGCTCTCCTGTGCCCACGGAGCAAAGCAGGTGCCTCCGTGACAGACGGCTTTGCTCGTCTGCTCCCGGGTCTCACGGAGGCAGAGCGTCCCCAGGGCGATGGTTCCCGTAAGCGCTTTGCTGCTCGGGGCCTGGGCTCCGGTGCCGGGTCCCAACTGGCCGCGCTGCCTCCTGCCCAGCCCAGGGCCCCGCTCGTGCTCGCCGCCTGGCGTGCGACTGGAGCAGGGGGGTGGGGGGGGTGGGGGGGGGTGGGGGGGGGGGCGTTGGGCGGAGATGGGCGTGACCCGGAGGGGTGGTGATTTGAGAACATGCTTTAGGTCTCAGGAGCCTCCGACGGCCCAGCGGGGCCTCGAGATCGTGTGCGGGCGGGGGCGGAGCGCGTGGACCTCGGGGCGAAGTGGGTTCCACGCGAGCCGGCTCTGACCTGGGTCTTTCTCACCCGTCTTCGGTTCTAGTGGATCGTGTCTGGTTCCGAGGACAACCTGGTGTACATTTGGAACCTGCAGACCAAGGAGATTGTACAGAAACTACAGGGCCACACAGGTGAGCTTGAGGATGTGTGCAGGCTGCGTGTGCGCAGGGACGGCTTCTGGGACACCAGAGTGTGGTGCTGTGCCGCCTGCTGTTCTGGTTTTTCCTCGCCCTCTGGTGGCCTGGGGGACGCCACTGGTCCGTGAGCGGTCGGCAGGGGGCTTTGTCCCAGCTTCCATCTGGCCAAGGCCAGGCTCAACTCGAACCTCTCTTCGTGGCCGTCTTCTGGCGCTTGTCCTCAAAGTCCGTGCGGGCTCCGTGGCTTCCGGTGTGGACGTGGCCCGTGCTTTTGTCCCGCGTCAAGACTAGCGCAGGCCAAGGGACATCTGCTGTGGTCTAGAGGCTCCGGTTCCTCCCGGCGCCGGCCGACCCGCTGTCTCCCCGCGGGCCTGCTCCTGCACGCCTCTAGGCTGTGAGGGGCCACCTGTGCTGGTCGCCCTGCCCTCCGAGGGAGGGTGATTGTCAAATCCTGTGAAAATTTGGCACAAGTGCTCTATTCTGGTCCCTTAAAGTCACCTCCACCCACTGGGGACACAGCTCAGACCTAAAGTCCAGCTACGACTTTGCGTGTTCTGCCCTCATGGCCAGCTCCTCGGGAGCAGCCCCGTGCCTCGGTCGTTCCTGGCTCCTGGCGTGGCCAGGACACTCAGGCCCCTTTGAAGCTACACGGGAAGAGGGAAGGTTCTGGAATTAGCCCAGGTGCCAGCACACGGAGGTGGGGGGCTTCCTGGTGGAGGTGGAGTCTGCCGTGCTCAGCAGTGGTGGGGGGCGCTGGGAGCGGGCACGTCCACGCAGCGAGGCAGGTGCTCCTGTGTCCCCTCTGGGGACCGCGGCCGAGGGCCAGGCTGCGCGGAGCCCTCCCTGATGGCCCGCTAGCACGTGGTGCCGCCTCTCCACTGTCCCACCCGGCCATCGTGCTCCCTCGAGGCGTCCCCAGCGGGGGCAGCACGGTCAGCGGCTGGGACCCCGGGGGCGGTGGGGGCGCGACCCTGGGTGGCAGAGCGGGTCTCGGCACCAGGGGGCACAGGGCAGCGGCGGTCTGTGTTTCAGACGTCGTCATCTCCACGGCCTGCCACCCGACGGAGAACATCATCGCCTCGGCCGCACTCGAGAACGACAAGACCATTAAGCTCTGGAAGAGTGACTGCTAGGCGCCGCGGGGGCTGGTGGGAAGGCGGCCGGTGGGCGAGCAGCGCGGTGTCTGGCGGGGGCCCCTCCGTCCGGGCCCGGGGGGTCGGGAGGGGCCTGGATGGAGCCACCGCTGAGGACGATGTGGCGGAGGGGGTGTCTGCCACCAGAAGGTTCTACAGGTTGCTGGTGACATTTCTTGCCGATCCCTCTCACGCTGTCTGGGGAAGTTTCTGGTCTGTATTGTGTTCAAACAGAGTCAACACAAATTTTTAATTTTTTATTACAGAAGGGTGAAGTTCAATTTATCATGAGTTGTGTTTTTTTCCAGTAAATGTTCTGTACCTTCTCCGGTATCTTATTACCCAGTGCAAGTGCGGCGAGCAGCCGCCCCCGCGGCCCCCCCTTGTCTGTTCAGTAGATGCTCTAGCCACTCGGTCCGCGGTCACCAGTTCCTGCTGTCGTCGTGCCCAGTGTGTGCGGTCTTTCCGGAAAACACAGAACACTGTAAGATTCTTTCCGTGTAAAACCCTTTGTATGTGGGAGTTCGTGGTTCCCGTGCGGACAGCGTGGCGTTGTTCTGGTACCTCCCTGTGTCCCCCCGCGTGCCCCCCGCGCGCCCCCACGAGCTGTAATAAAAGGTAGGAGTCTGCACAGCCGTGGCGACGGAGTTCTCACGCGAAGCCTGTCTGCGCTTGGCCTTTTCACGGAAGGTCTCCCCGATGGCAGGAAGTGGAGGGTTCCGGCGCCCTCCCCGCCCAGGAAGCCCGGCGCCACGGAGGAGGGCTCCCCTCCCCGTGTGGGCCGGGGATGTGTGAGGGCGTCCGGGGGCAGACCCGGGAATTCCGTTTAGCTGGAGGGGAGCTGGTGTCCCTGAAGTGTCCCGTCGAACGTCGCAGGCGGCATTGTGCGCGAAGGCCGGGCCGTAGGAGGCCCCGAGGCCGCGGGTCCAGGCTCAGCTCAGGCTGGGCTTCGTCTCTCCACTGCCGACCTCGGGACCCGAGGGCTTCGTGGGGTTCCCGGGGCTGGCACGGCAGGGGGAGCCGGGTGCCGCCCACCCCCGCGGCCCGAGTGCGGGGGCGGGAGCCTCCGGTGGCGCTGGCTCCCTGAAGGGGTGTGGGGGGGAGAGCGGGGTGAGGAGGCGGTGCTGGGGTTGCCAGGCTCGGGGACCCCTGTGTGCAGCGGGCCCCCCACCCCCACCCCCACCCCGCCCTGCCTTTCCTGGGGCCCCGGGTCCTGGGCTGGGGAAACGGGGCTGCTCTCGACAGGCTTCCCGGCCCCACCCCAGTGGCCGTGGTTGCTCAGACGGGGGTGGCGATTCTAGCAAAGGGCATCTGGAAACGGACTCCCTGTGTCTCCCCGTCCTCTCCCCGGAGGCGGACGGCGAGCGGGCTGTCTGTGCAGAGGTGAACTGCAGTAGGATGCGGTCAGCACCCGGGGCCGGGGAAACCCACTTGGCAGCGTATTTTGGTAGGAAAGGCGGAGGCCGCGTGTGTCGGCAACGTTCCTGAGACCTTGGGACTGTCGCGTTGGTTCTGGTGTGACAGCTCAGCTCGGCCCTCGGAGCAGAGGGGTGTGGACGTGGAGCGCTGTGCCCTTGGATATAGTTTATTTTTTCTACGTTTGAATTCTCTGTTGTAGATTTGTGTAAAGATACATCTCTCTTTTAAAAATAAAGATTTTCATGTCTTGTAACTTTGTCCCAGAAGACTTTTTTACCTTTTTACCATGCAGCTGTGGGGGGGGGGGGGGGGGGGCGGGCGGGTGACATGGCCCTTCTGCTCAGGCCAGCGTGCCCTGCAGGAAAGCTCCTAGCTGTTAAAAATTACCTTTTCTTACTGTGAAAGTTAACCATTTGTGGGGGCGCCTGGGTGGCTCGGTCGGTTAAGCGTCCGACTTCGGCTCAGGTCATGATCTCACACTTTGTGAGTTCGATCCCCGCATCGAGCTCTGTGCTGACAGCTCGGAGCCTGGAGCCTGCTTCAGATTCCGTCTCCCTCTCTCTCTCTCTGCTCCTCCCCCGCTCATGCTCGCTCTCTCTCTCTCTCTCTCTCGCCTTCAAAAATAAAAACATTACAAAAAAATTAAAAAACAAAAGTTAACCATTTGTGCTCGTTACGGACAGTGTAAAACAAATAGGAGAAAATAAACCGCCCGGATCGCTGCTACCACTAACGCTTTGGGGGATTATCTTCTGGTATGTTCGTTAAAAGTAAGACTTTGTTGGGGATCATTTCAGGCATGTGTAAACGTAGAGAACGTCTTCCTGGCTTTATCTTTTCAACTTTCTTTTTTGAAGCAAGCTCTACGCCCAACATGGGGCTTGAACTCACGACCCCAAGATCGAGCGTCAAATCCTCCTCCTCCAGCTGCGCCAGCCCGGGCCGTTCAACTCCAGCTTTTGACACGTCTCGTTTCCTGTGTCCCTCCCGAGTGGTTTTATTAATCCCGGACATTTGGTGACTTAGGCAGTGAATCAGTGTCTGTAAAAGGGAATTCTCCAGAAGCTTTGGCTCAGCACCCTTTTCACACGTAAAAGAGGGTGCGTGCGTGAGCACGTGAGGGGCAGAGAGGAAGAGAGAACTCTAAGCCGACTCTGCGCTGCCAGCACCCAGCCGAGCCCGACGCGGAGCTCGAGCCCGTGAACTGAGATCACGACCTGAGCTGAAACCCAGAGCTGGATGCTTCACGGAGCCGCCCAGGCGCCCCTCAAATGTGAATTCTTAAGTATCGGGTGTCCAGCTTTCCACGCTTGTCTCAAAAGCTCAGCGTGTACGTACACACGTGTGTGCACGTTCACGTGTATGTAGGCGCACCCGAACATGCGCACACAAGCACTTCATGTGTACAGGTGTGCACACACGTGTCCACACGCGTGCCGCACACGCACGTGCTCACGCTTATGCAGATTCGTGTGTACAGGTGCACAAATACACGTTTGCACGCATGTGGCACGCACGTGTTCACACACTTGTGTGCATGTCCTGCGCATGGAACTGTGGGTGTTGGGAGGGCGGGGCGCTCGGGGCCCCGCGAACACGTGCTCCACGGCTGGCTGGTGTGAACCAGGGCCCCAGCAAGACCCCGCCTGCCCTGGTTGGTTGAAGGCTGCTGCTTGCTCGTCGCCTCGGACCTGGAAACAGTCATGTGTCCTATGGGCTCCGGGGTCCGTGTTTGCAGCTTCTGACTCCGGTGCCCTGAGAGCAGAGGCTGACCATTTCCCCCCACGGTTGGTAGGTAATGCGAGCTGGATGGTGCTGTTGGCATCTTTAAAAAATATTTATTTGGGAGGGAGGGAGAGAGAGAGAGAATGCGCGCGCCCATGAGCGGGGGAGGGGCAGAGAGAGAGGGAACCCAAAGCAGAACTGAATCCGAAGCAGGCTCCAGGCTCTGCGCTGTCAGCACAGAGACCGATGCGGGCCTCCAATCCATGAACCGTGAGAGCATGAGCCCAAATCAGACGCTTAACCGACGGAGCCCCCCAGGCGCCCCTCTTTGCAGTGTTAGCAGTGGAATTGTGGGTCGGGTTGGTTTTATTTAAGTCGATAAACACGTTCCTGGGTCGTTATGCGAGCCCTGCACCGTGGAGCTTACAGAGCACTTTGTGCCCTGGACATGAAGGGGGAACGCCCTCTCTACACTTCAGGTGGCCTTTCTGGGGATTTCCGTCCCTGGGAATCTAAGTTCTCCCAAAGCGTGTGCACGACGTCGCGGTACGTCCTGCGATGCCTTCGCCCCGCACGTGCGTGACTGCGGGTGGGGGGCTCAGGAAGGGCTCGCAGCGGCCCGGGACCGGATTCTGCAGAGGGAAGGCAGGCACCGTCGCCGAAGGGCCGGCCCGTGGTGGTGCCCACTGCTGCGTCACGGCCCACGCAAGGGAGAGAGGTTACAGCCGGGGGCTGCTGAGACCCCAGGAGGAGACCCTAAGCTTCACACCCAGCCCGACCTGTGGTGGGGATAGAAACAGCTCGGCTCCTACAAATGAAATGCACACTTGCCAAAGGATTTACTTCCCTCGGCGAGGAAAGCGGTGGGACGTCACGGGCGGTGCAGAGAGCTGGGCACACCTGCCCAGGAGCCAGGATGCCGAGATCAGTGTGCGGGGGGGATTCAAGACTGGCAAACGGGGTGGGGTAACGGCCCTCGGGGCAGGTGCGGGTCTCTGTGGACCAGAGGTGCGCCGTCGCGGCGCGAAGCTTCAAGGCGGCCTAAGTCAGGGTCACACCCCTTGTCCTGATAACGGAGCGCTCCGCCGG
This sequence comes from Acinonyx jubatus, assembly GCF_027475565.1. Classification (NCBI taxonomy): domain Eukaryota; kingdom Metazoa; phylum Chordata; class Mammalia; order Carnivora; family Felidae; genus Acinonyx; species Acinonyx jubatus. Next base: position 2,743,585 of record NC_069391.1, read on the forward strand.
CAGGTTGGCGGGCAGGGGCTCAGGACGGCCTTGGGCGGGGGGGGGGGAACTGGGCGACACCGACCCGCGGACGGTGGCGGGGGTGCCGCAGGGAGCACAGTACACGCTAGGGGAGAGCAAAGTGGGCGCTGCGGCCCCGGCATCCTGCGGGGGAGCCCCCGCCCCAGGTCTCCCCCGAAAAACGTTGGTTAGATGCCACGAAGTAGGTGGCAATGCCTTAACCGTATGCGTGTTGTCAGGCCCGAGGGCCTCTTCCATCCTTGTCAAGGGGAGTGCTAACCTTCTCTCCTTTCATACAACACGACTCCACTCCTGTCCGCGCGGCATTTAAAGGCCTCTGCCTAGGCCACCTTTCGCTCAGGGCGACTCGACGCGGCGCGCCCCGCGCAGACACGCCGGCGGAGGCGCCTGCCCTCATCGCGGAGCCACCAGTGTTCACACCTTGCCGCTCAAATCCCCACAGGCGCTGCCGCGCGTGGAAAAACTTGCCTCCCCCTTCCCTAATATATTCATGAAACCAGCCAATCAGAGGCTGGGAGGGACGCGCGGAAGTCCCGAGCGTCCTTCAGAAAACCAGATTCCCCCGGAAACAAAACAGGGCCGGCGCTCACTTCCTAAGCGACGCGCCCCGCGGACTGTGGGCCAGAGACTCGGCACTTCCTGCGGAAATGGAAGTGGTTTGAAGCGAATCAGAGGACGAGGAACGAAGATCCGCTCCACGGACTTCCGGACACGGCCCTGCGCTTGGAACTGTGGGTGTTGGGAGGGAGGGGGCGCTCTGGGCGCGGTCTGCGCATGCCCGGAGTCCGTTCTGCGCGACTTCGCGCATGCTCCGTGAGCGCTGCGCGCAATTCGTGGGTCTCAGGTTCGAGGCCCGGAGCGGGCCGCTGCTCGCTAGGGGCTTGGAGATTTAAACCCGACGCTCCCCTCCTCTCTCTCCCGAAGGGCCCTAGCCCCGGGCGCGCGTGCCGTGGAAGGGCGTGTGTGCGTACGCGTGCACGTGTGCAGTAAGCACGTGTGAGAGGCGGTGTGCGCTGTGTACACGTGTGTGCGGTGGATGCACTCGTGCGTGCGTGGAACGTGTGGGTGCACGTGTGGCACGGTGTACACGCGTGTGCGCGTGCACCAGTGTGCATAACGTGTGCTCACCATGCACGTGATCCTGCGCTCCCACACGCATGGACACCCGCGTGCACGTGTGGGTGTCAGCGCATATGTATGTGTCACAGGAAGGAACACAGACCTGCAGGGGCCACTCTGGGTGGCTGTGAACAGCTGTATGGCGTTTCTCATGTGCTCATTTGGATACCCGTTTCTCAAACTGCATTAAAAAACTTGAAATTAGAAAACGTCTAATGGTGGGGCGCCTGGGTGGCTCAGTCGGTTAAGCGTCTGACTTCACCTCAGGTCATGATCTCACGGTTCATGAGTTCGAGCCCCACGTGGAGCTCTCTGCTTTCAGCCCAGAGCCCACTTTGGGTCCTGTGTCCCCCTCACTCTCAGTCCCACCCCAGCTCGCATTCTCAATGTCAAAAATACACAAAACATTAAAAAAAAAAAAAAGTTTCTGAATTAAAAAAAAACAGAAAATGTCCTATTGTTAATTAGAAAAAAACAAAACTTAGTTTGTTGGTTAAGGCAGTTCTTAAGTTTCATCTATGCCCTCATCCTGGAAACCTGCTGTGAAGGGGTGGATGGTCGGTCCATGAAGGGAGGTGGGCTGCTGGGGCAGACCCTGCCTGCCGGAGGCCAGCCTCGCTGCGCCTTGCACTCCGATGAGAAGCTGGGGTGAATCCTTACAGGTGGAGAGCCAGCCGAGGGTGGGAGGGAGGACTCTGCCCACGTCTGCAGAGCACCTACCGGACAGAAGAGCCGGGCGTGACTAGGGCACGGGCACTGAGCAAGGAGGGGCCCTGGTCAGGGCGAGCCGTGTGGCCTGGGCACAACTCCCCAGCTTGCACGAGGAACAGGCCGTCTGCACCCCTCTTTTACAGCGGAAACTGCAGAGGACAAAGCGGTTGGGTCGTTTGGACTGGCTTTGCGGTAGGGAGTCTGTTCGGTCTCATCTGCTCGTGCCCGGCTCTCGTGCTCCACGGCCGGCTGCCGGGACCACAGGTCTGGGCACACGGGGGGCTCCGTCAGGGGCAGCTGGGCCCCAGTCATGCCTGCTGCCCATGTCCAGGCCCCGTGGGCCCGCCTCCGTCCCTGGGGCTCTCAAGCTCCCGATCCCCCCGGGCTAGGAACTGAGCGGCAGCTGGCCCCCCAGGAGCCCCGGGCCAGGCCTCGCGAGTTTTAGGGTGAATCGGAACCACCTGGGGTCACCCCCCGGAGTCTGAATCTGAGGAATCTGCATTCACAAAGCATATCAGCTCCCCCAACGTAGCAGCTGTCTGCTCTGGGTGCGGGATGGGAGGCTCCGTGTCTCCCGGGGGACAGAGCCATAGTGACAGGTGTGGGAAGGGTCTGTAGGATCGGGTCCTCACGAGGTTGGGGGCACCAGGCGGGAAGGACCCAGGAGGCAGCAGCTCCCTCTCAGGACCTGGGCTCGTTGGCTGCATTTACTGCGGCTGCTTCTCCGGGTGTCGGCTGCCAGGGCCTCCAGGACCCGAGGCCACACGCTGCCTCCTGTCCCTTTCACCGTTGAACCGGAGGGCACCCCATAGTGTGTGTTGAATAAGTGCGTGATCAGCATCGGTGTCGCTGCTGCGAGGCCCATGCCTTCTGCTCTGGTCCTGGCGTGTTCCCGCCTCAGCTCCACGCAGCGAGACCCTGGCGGGGAAAGCCCTCCTGGGCTGGCAGGTTGCTCGGGGCCAGAGGAAGAGTTGACCACGTGCCTCCTGTCTGGGCAGTTTTGGCCGCACGGAGTCATCGCCTACGGGGGCAATTTGCCCTTCATTCCCCCTGAGCTCACCAGGAACAGAACTCACCGGGCCATCCCCAGGGGCCGTCCCTATCGGCTCCTGCGTGAAATCAGGCCACACCCAGAGAAAGTTCTAGAAGTAAGAGAAGGCGAGCTCATTTGCTGGCCTGTCCATTTTGCACCCGCCGACACTGAGAGAGGGTAGGCACTTGCCCGAGGGCGCCCAGCAGGTTGTCGCTAGAGTGTTTGGGGTGAGGACCCAGCCCCCGACCCCTGGATGGTGGCAGTGGGTGGGGGTGTGGGTTCCCTTCCAGCCCTGGTGAGGCCCCGGCCTGTGTAGACCCTTCCCTGAGTGCCCTGTGGAGTTGCATCCAGGATGCCCAGTCAGCAGGAATGTTACTGTGTAGGTATGTCCCAAACATTTGATGGGATATACTTATACTAAAGGTTTCTGCCGTTTGCCTGCAGCTCAAACCTAGCTGACGGCCTCTCAGTTTTATTTGCTAGGTCCTGCGACCCTGGTGACTGCGGAGGGGACTTTTGTCATTTGCCCACGAGGCAGCATTTCCTATAGTGTGCGCCACGTGACCACTCAAGCTGTCCCTGTGCAGAAAAGGGAAGAAGCTCACGTGGGGAGTTGTGTGTGAACCCAAACTGCAGGACTTCCCTTCCCCTTGAAGGAAAGGCCGGCTGGTGGGCCTGCATCGTGGGAATGTGAGAACAGGGCCCGGGGCGCAGTATTTCGGCGGATGGGCCGTGGAACGGAGGTCTGCGCAGGAGGGAGAAAAGAGAGCCCAGGGAAGGGGTGCAGACAGCAAGAGGAGGAGGGGGGTAGGTTCCCAGGGCTGATCCGGACCCACTAGGGCTCACCCGGAGTGCCTCCTGGGGGCAAACACCGGGTGTGCAGGCACAGTGCTTTGGCCTTGACCATTGGCTCTGCAGACCCAGGCCGCGTCCAGTCGGTCAGGACTCAGCAAGGTGGGACAGATGGCCTCAGGCAGGGGTCACCGTTATTCGGAGCAGAAACCCTGCTTCGGCCTGCCTCCCATACTCTTCTCTCCAGGCCCCTGTGGCTTTGGAGAACTTGAATTTTCCCGGCCTCAACGAAGTCTCTGCATCAGATCTGGAGGAGGGAAGAATCAGGACTCAGGTGGCAAGTCTGTGGCCACTGGGGCCCCTGCGTGGGGCCCTTCCGCCCCCTCCCCCCCCAGAAACCCAGCCGCGTGGCCAGGTCTGCTGGCTCCCACAGCTGAGAGTCCTTGGGCCCCCGAGGAAGGGGAGAGCCTGGCACGGCGAAAACACCCACCGCCCCAGCACAATCCTGCAGAATGAAGGGCTCGGTGGTGGGATGAGAGCCACATCTGGATTCAGGGAATTTCTCCTGGAGACACATCGTGCTGACCGCGCCTGTGAGCTGTGTGGCGGGGCCCTCGGGTAGCCCGGCCCCCCTGCCCCGCTCACCTCCTCTGCATACTGTCCAGCCGGCCCCAAAGGCCCGTTCCTGGGATGTTCTCCACCGGGAGGGGAGAGTGGCGACGTTCCCAGGAAAAGCGACAGGCCCTGAGGACTCATTGCTTTCTGGAACGGAAGGCCTTGGTGACTCAGGGCCCAAGTGGGGCTGTCATGAGCCTTTTGGTGTGAACGCTGGGGCCTGGAGGGTCAGCTTCAAGGCCACTGCTAATGGCCACCAAACAGACCGGGGGCCTTTTGAGTCCAAGGGCCTGTGGATGCCCCCTCCCCCCCGTCCTCTGGCTCTTGACCTGCTGGCCTAGGAGTGGCTGGTGGGCTGCCTGCTTAGGCAGCGGGTTCCTGCCCCTGTCCTGCACTGTGCCATCTGTGGAGGGGCACCTCGCCGGGCAATTCCAGAAGTGTCCACCAGGGGGCGGGGCTGCACCTCTCAGGGTCCAGGCGGCCCGTGTGGGTGGACCCGCCTCCTTGGCGCACAGTCTGGCTCTCTGTGGCCTTGGGAAAAGTCACCTAACGGCCCGGTGCCTCGGGGCACCGGCGGGACCAGAGCTCAGGGCTTGGCTTCAGGGAAGGCGCAGCAGAGGCTGGCCATTCCCGTCCCATTTTCCAGGTAGAGAAACTGAGGCTCTGAGCGTTTGTTTACAGGATGCCTGAAGGTGGTACCCCAGGTTGGCAGGCGGTTGGGGTCTGCACTCCAGGCTCTTGAGCCCCCAGAGGCACCGGCTGGGGCTGGCAGGTGCCACGGTGGGCTGGCGGGTCTGTGGGGTTCCTGGAACGAGCCTGACACGGAAATGCCCCGTCAGGCGTAGCCTGGACACTTCTCCTGGCCTCAGTTTCTCAGAAGTCCATTTTCCCTGTATTCTACAATGCTCATTGCTTGTGCATTTAAAACCACACCAAGCAAATGGCCCTAACCTTACCAAGCAACAAATTCGATTCGATGGGCACGTTTTTTTGCATTTCTACAGAACGATTTGCATTATTATCAGCTTCCTATTTCCTGTAAGTTGCAGAGTGGTATAGCCTCGAGCTGACAGCTGACGGTGGGCGGAGACCTGGGCTTGACGTGCAGGGGAGGGAGGTGGGGTGCAGATAGGGCCTTTTGGTGCATAACTCCCCAGATTTTTCTCTGTGTATTAATGGGCCCAGAGGGTCTGAAAAGGGGACGTTCCTCGTGGTGCGGACACGCTTCCCTCTCATCCCAAGGACAGGGGGACATCCCCCTGCCAAAGTACAACATCAGTGCACTTTCTTGTTACCCCCAAGAGCCGTGTGACGGAACTAATGTCTTGCGGTTAGTGGCAGGGATCTTTGAAACCCGCTTTTCTTTTCTCTCTGGCGGAGCCTCCAGGCACGCTGGTGACGTCCCCTGGCCGGCACTCCCAGGGGCTCCCTGGATCCCTCCCAGGGATGCCCCAGGTCACTCGGCCATGCCTGCAGGGAGGGCGATGACCGTCCAGGGGTGAGGCCTCTCCTCGGGGGCTGCTATTAATAAAGTGACCGCTGACCCCCGGACGTGGGGAGGGAGGTGGGGACGGAGCGTTCCCAGGCCTGGCGTTTGGCCCGAGGCCTTCCTTGCGTGACTGGGAGGCCTCCAGAGCGCTCTGGTTCTGCCCTGGCCCCGTGGCCTCTGTGGACCGGAAGCTCTGTGTGGACCCAGTGCGGGGGCTGCCCTTCCTCTGGGATATAAATATCCCAGGACTGGCCTCCTGCAGCCTCCCGAGAGGGCCGGGAGGGAAGGAGGGTCATGGCCCTCCAGGAGCTGGCTCAGGGCCTCCCCGCCGTCCGGCTTTGTCTGCAGGCCCCCGGGGCAGCTGGCAACGGGGCCCTGCTTCGCTTCTCTGCTGGAAGTGGACGGACACGGGCTGGGACAGAGGGGGGGCCCTGCCTGTGGCCGGAGACATAGGGAGGGTGTGACGGGGGCAATACGCAGCCTAGTTTTATCTACACCTGTGGGCGCCCCTCTGGGGCCTCGGGCCTCGGGGTTCCGGGAGGGGGAGACGAGTGACTAAGGCCCGAAAGGGCCGGCGTGGCCGGCGGGTGGCGGCCTTGAACGTCTCACACCTCGCCCAGCCCAGCCTGGCGCTGTGCTGGGAACTCTGCCTCTGTTCCCTCGCCTTGTCCGCACACAGCCGGGCTGCCCGGCACGCATAGGTGAGACGCCAGGGCCACTGCAGGCCACACGGTGGGTAAATCCCACCATGGTCCCCTGGATGTTCCGGAAAGGCTGTGGGTTCTGGTCCCTCCCACTGGAACCCAGAGAAACTCGTGCTGGAGGAGGGACCGGGCATTCCCAGCACCGTGGGCCCAGGACCTGGGAGGGGACACAGCCTCTCCTGGTTCTTGGCCCTGGTGGGCCCGGCTTGGCAGGGATGGTGGGGGGCTCGTGATGAAGGGTTTACAAATCCTTCGCATAGGACAGCAAAACGCATCCTCAGAAAAGCACTGGAAAGGGTTTAGTGTAAAAAATGCCGTTGCAGAGCACCTGGCTCTCAGGAGGAAGGCGGACCCCCCCATCCCCACCCGGCTATCGGCTCCCTCCCAGTCAGGCCCATCAAAGCTGCCTCTGTCCGCCCTCCAGGGCCCTGCAGGAGCCAGGTGCTTCCAAGAGTACGTCTGCCCCCGGGACCTGGGCTCTCTTTTCTGCATGTGACAGAGGAGAAAGCCGAGGTTCAGAGAGGACCCCCAGCTAGAAGGGACCAGACAGGGATTTGAAGATAGCACTGGGTAACTGCCCAGGCTAGACCCACCCTCCAGCAGAGACGGAGATTTCCCTCAGAAGCCACAGCCCCTCGCCCACCACAGTGCCACCCATGGCCAAACACGTCTGGGAAATACTGCTCACAGTTCCCTCCTGGCGGGGAGCCAGCGTGCAGAGCAGCTAAGGCTCTGAGAAGTCCCGCATGCAAGAAGTCTGCTCCCCTCTGCTCACCCAGTGGTTGCCAAACTGGGGTATGGCCTATCCACCGGAGGGGGTGGGGGGCAGGGTAAGGGCAGGCCTGGTGGCCTACAAGCTGCTGTAAGCTGCTGTGGTCAGGCTGTCCAGAAAGTCCTGCTGTGAATGAGCTGCAGGGCCCTGGGGCGAGTCCCTTCCTCCCTTCACCTTCGTCTCAACCTTGAAGGGGGAAGAGAAACAAGGCCCACCTGACAGGGCTGCTGGGGGGACACGGCTAAGTGCTAGTTGTTCACGCTCTTCTTCTGGGGAACTCTTACTTGCTGAAGACCCTACTGTGTGCCTTGCTTGGCATCTGCCCCCCGGCAAGAAGACCATCCCCCAAAGGCTCATGGCCCACCCTCTGGGAGGAAAGCCAGCAGTGAACAAATGATTCCTGGCTTGGATCCGTGCGTTCCAGGAGCCAAGGGAACTCGTCGGCAGGGGGGCAGGAAAGAACAGGGCCTGCAGGGTGAGTTTGTCCAGGGAGAGCGAGGAGGGCTCTGGGAAGAAGACCCAGCCTGTGCAAAGGCCCCGGGGTGGGTAAAAGGAGCACCCGCCCCATGACTGGAAGGAGGAGGGAAGCACAGGAAGGCCCAGAGGCCAGGAGCCGGGGCCAGGTTGGGCGGGGGGGTGGGGTGGGGGGGGGAGTCTGGGAGGCTGCACAGGTGAGCAGGGGTAGGGGCAGATGACAGGATCAGATGCCACAGGGCAAAGGTGGGCAGCGTGGAGGAGGCAGCCCAGTGAATCACTGTGCTGTCCAGCTCGTCTAGGGCTGGCTGCCTCCCCACCCTGATGCCCCTCCAGGCTTCCAGCAGCCCCTGCCCTGCCTGTCCCTCTTGTGCGGGGCCCCTGGGTGTGGCACTTCAGGGGGCTGGGGTGTGCTCTGCCCGTGCGCTCCTCGGGGGAGGCGGTCAGCCCAGAGCCCTCTCCAGCTGCCCCAGATGCAGGCAATGCCGCTGTGGAGGAGGCGAGAAGGGCAGCATATGCTGGGACTCGGTTCCAGATATGCACGCTGACTGTGCCTGGTCCAGGCATGGACTGTCACTGTGCCAGGCTCCAAGGGAGCCCTGCGGACGGCTACGGAGGAGGCGTCTGCCCAGGGTGCCCCTGGGAGGGAGGCGGGGAGGTCACTGGGGTGGCCTTCTGCCCCACCTCCACTGAGACTGTCGTGGGGGGCGGCGTGCTCTCTCAGGGCTGGCTCTGTGCCGGCTTGGGCCTCCCCGAGCCACAACACAGGGGGTGTGCTCCCATCCACGCAGGGGGTGTGCTCCCATCAACACAGGGGATGCAGGGGGTGTGCTCCCATCCATGGCAGACCAGGTGGCAAGCACAGAGTAGGATCGGCTTGGGGGTATCTTTCGGGTCATGTGCCCATGGCCCCAGTCTGGACCTCTAGTGGACACAGAGGGCACAGCCCCAGAGGCAGGCCCGCCTGGGAAGGTCTCGCGGTGGGGCAGGAGGGGGCGGCCCCGGGAGGAGGCCTGGCCCGGCTCATCCTCGGTTCCCCTGACCCCGTGACCCTGGTGTCCCTGTGCCCCAGCAGCCTCTGCTATTTCCGGTCCCGCCGAGCCTGGGCCTGATCACGTCCCCAGCTCCCTGCAGGGTCCACGCCTGGCCTGCTGCCCGCGTGAAGGAGCGGAAATGCGCTGGGCGCCTGGGCGTGCTGCAGACGATGCGGTCCCGGGAGCTCCCGCTAGCCAGGTGTGGGCTGGTGCTGGGGGGGGGGGGCCCAAAATCGGGCCGGAGGGGGCCCCGTCCCGTTCTTCTGGGGCCCTTAGTCCCGGGCGGCACAGGGCTGGTGCCCTCCCACGTGGCTGGACCCCTGCTTGGCCTCCGAATGATGTTCCTGCAGCTGCTGGAACAAAGGACTACGGGCTTGGAGACTGACAACAGGAATGTGTCCTTCCCAGTTCTGGAGGCCACAAGCCCCACGTCCAGGGGTCAAGGGCTGCGTTTCCCCTGGGGGCTCTGGGGGAGGGTCCTTCCTGCCTCTCGTGTCTGGTAGTCTGCACCATCTTCACAGGGCCTCTCCTCGTCTGTCTCTTATCAGGACACTTGTCACTGGGTGTAGGGCCACCCTCATTTGGATGACCTCATCTCAAGGCCCCAGTGAAGCAGCAGGACCGGGTTTTGGCCCTGATCTGTCACCAGCCCCTTCGCGACCCTGGAGAAGTTGCTCCTGAATCTGTCAAACGGGAAGATTCCGGCCTGGGAGGGGCCATGGGTCTTTCAGGCTCTGATAGAAGCCTGTCCCCTCCCCAGAAAAATGCCACTCTGTATGCGCACCGATCCAGGGGCTCATAGACCCCGGGGATCTGGGTTCACAATCAACCTTTCCCTCAGGCCCGGAACGAGATGCGGAGGCCCCCCCCGCCAACGTTACCTCGTCCACACACCCCTCTCCCTTCTCCTTAGCGCACACGCTGCTGCACCCCTCCAGCACCTTCTCTCTTGGGACGCCCTCAGCCCTGCTCCGTTCCCTTCCAGGTGGCCCACACCTGCGGCTCATAGTCTGCAGGGTCTCGCACCTGCCGCTGGAGGTGTTCAGGGTCTCCAGGTCTGCTGTGCTCCTGACCCCCGGGGAGGGGGGCGGGGCTCCAGCCAAGTTCACAAGCAAGGGCCGGGGACAGCAGGCAGGGAGAAGGAGAGGGTCTCCAGGCGGCAGGTGCAGAGAGGGAGGCCTGACCAGGAGCCCGGGTGTGGCCCAGGTGGGCAGGCTCTGTGCCCAGGGCCGAGAGGGCACAGGAGGTTCTGATGTCGCCTGAGCGGACAGGCTGCAGCTCCCCTCAGGGTGCCCCCCCCCCCAACTCGGTGCCGCCCCAGGCTCCCTGCAGGCTGCCCGTCCCCCCCACCTCCACAGGCCTCTGCTCAGCTGGGCTTCAGCACCCTCACGCTTGGTCCTGCGACCTTGGGATTCTGGTTCGTTTGCTAGCTGCCCTCCTTCCAGGCCCGGGTCTTGGGGGCGGGGGCCCCAGTCGCTGACTGCGTCAGGCTGCAGGTGTGCATGAGCGACGCCAGAGCCACTGGGAGGGGCCCTGCCTGCTCCCCGAGCTGTTCGCCCGTGAACCCCTCCACTCGAGCTGGGCTCCGCCTCCTGAGTCACCCGTGGCCTCCATGTGACCGCAGCCAGCGTGCAGACCCCAGTTCTCCAGCTGGGCCGTCCCCACCCTGCACACCGTCACCCCTGCTCCTCCTCCTCCTTCCTTCCTCCCCGTGGGCTGCGGGACGCCTCCCGGCCGGTACCGCTGCCCCTTCTCGGTCCCCGAGGGCTGCCCCTTCCGTCCTCGGCCTGTGAGTGCTTCTTCCAGGCCAGGCCTCCTGTTCCTTCTACGGGCCGAGGACCCCGCATCGCTGTCTGTGCCGCACTGTCCCGCCTCGGGGGGGACATGCCCACTCTCCATGCCCACTCTGGGCCTGCTAAGTTGGGGGAGTGGGCTCCCCACGGGCAGGGGCTCGGCTCCCGCCTCAGTACCCAGCTCTCCGTGTGAGGCCTCTCCCCCTTGGGGGGGTCACTGGAGAGTCATGTGGCCTGCCCCGGCGGCACTGGGGGTGAGCCCCTCTCTGTGCAGGGGCTCCCAGACGGGTGCTCCCACAGGGTGGCGGGTGGGGTTCCGGCCGTGGGTACTGAGGGCTGAGTCCCAGCACCCCTGGTGAGAGAGGCCGGCAGGTGGTTCCGGGGGCCGCTGCCGTAACTGGGGGCCGGGTCACAGCTCCGGTCCGGCTGGGTCCTAAGAGACCCCGGAGCGGCTGGGTCAGGCGTCGCCACCCTTCACAGGGAAGAGGCCAGGGACGGAGTGCAGCTGGTGCAGACACATCCTCCCGCGCCCTTCGAGGGCCCCTTTCCGGGCTCCATGCAGGGCTCTGGAGGAGTGGTGAGTTCTCGTACTTTGTTGTCATGAAAAAAATCCAACGGACTCATCCAACACAGAACAGAAGGGACGGGGAAGCGAAAGGGCAGAGACCAGTTCCACCAGCCGCAGACCCAGCTGTACGGGGTCGGCACTGGGGGGCGCATCTTTGCACTGTTTTCCTGCGTGTACGTCTGCGTGCGTGTGCACAAGTGTGTGTGTGTGTGTGTGCACGTGTGTCCACGTAAGCCTCGCCGGCATCATGCCTTACTGCTGCCCCTCGTGTCCCTTTTCCTGTGAGATCCCAGCGTGGGGGGGGGGGGGGTCCTTCTGCCACAGGACTTTAAATGCCCGCGAGGCGTCGCGTTGTATAAACACTCAGCAGTTAATTTACCCTAAGTCCCCCACGAACCGTTTTGACTCTTTTTTTGCTGAAACAAACCGCAGCGTTCAGACGAACATCCTTGCCCACGTCCCTGACGGACAAAGCAAGACGGGAGGCCGTGGGTCAGAGGGCATGCCGTGTGCGACTTTGTGTGCGTGTGAAAATTGCCAGGGACGATAGGGAGGGACCCCGCGTGCCTTTTCCCTCTGTCTTGTTAATTTTAGGTGTGAGCAAAAAAAAAAAAAAAAAAAAAAAAAAAAAATGACCGCCAATTCGGCACAGGTGAAGAGATGTCACTGCTCCTTCAACCTTTGAATTTTGTGAAGTTCAACAGTTTGCAAGGAACCCTTTATATGTGAATTACATAAAATCTTTGTCAGCCGTGTATGTTACACATATTTTTCCAAATCTGTCGTTTGTCCGTTAGCTTTCTGATTTGCTTTTCTCGCGGAACGTTTCACTTTTTTTTCTATGCAGCCCAGTTGCTGTCCTTGGTCGGGGGGTCTTGGTGTCTGTTGATTTTAGGGCGAGGCTGGGGGTGTGGTGGGGGGCAGCCTGGGGAGGGTGCGGCCACCAAGCGGCCGAGGTGGGCTGGAGGGCGGCTCTCGCTACAGGGGCTCTCTGGTGGGGGTCACACACGCGTGCCATCGGCCTCTTCCTGGAAATGCATCTCGTGGTGGGATGGCTTGGGGTCATCCCTTTTGGCTCTTGTCAAGCTAAACAGAACATTCTGTGCAGTAACAGAGATCACGCTTTGTTTGTTTGTTGGGAAATCCAAGGTATGTGAGCGTGTGTGCGCAAGCGTGTGTAGGAAATGGGGCAAGACTCACCCAATTGACGGTAAAAAAAAAAAAAAAAAAAAAAGGCTTAACTGTCTTTAGAAGATCCATTTCCTTTCCAGTCCAGAGCAGTGCCGAGTCCCCTGCCCTGAGCTCCTGGCTGTCCGGGCGTCGCGGGAGAGCCCGCTGGACGGGACGCAGCGAGAGGGCTCCAGCACGTGGCAGTGCAGGGAAGACAGGATCCCAGGGTGTCCAAGCCGATGCTCCCCCGCATCCCGCACCCGGGGGCTCCCCAGAGGCCAGCGGTGGGGCGGGGGGGGGATCCCTGGGCTCTTTCCAGTGCCTTCCATCCAGTTGGTTGGAGATCACAGTTGTTCTGGACAAGACCTGCTCGGCCAACAGGTTTCCCAGCACGATGCCCTGGGTGGGGCTATGGCTGAGGTCTCTCTTCAGACCCATTTGCAGATGGGAAAACTGAGGCCTGGCGAGTGAGAGGCCTCTGCAGGACTGGGACCCTTCTCCTGCTCCTGCCTGGTCTCCGACTGCAGGGACGGCTGAGACACCTGTTTGTGGCTCAGGTGTGGTCTGTCTCACGGCCACGGGATGGGGAAGAGGCGCCCATTTAAGGGTCATGATTGCAGGGATAGAACCAGATAATGAGGGTCAGTGCTGGTATACAGTAGGTACTCAATCAATGGCGATGGCGGACGAGGGAGGGCTGAATTTGGATTCTGCCGTGACAGCTTTGCTTCCAGGATTCCCACGAGGCTGTTGGCCTGGAGCGGAAGGAAGAGTCTAGCGGCTCTCTTGATGGGCCCTGTGGGTGCCCCTACACCCCAAATGTGTAGAGTTCAGGAAGCGGTCAGATGGCCAGCCTCCCAGGGATGCCCTGGAGTGGGCCCACCTCACATGTCCCACCACCAAGCCGAGTGACGAGGATGACATCTGGGCACCGGGTCGCTGGACTCCTGGGGAGCAGGGCATGGTGTTTCTCCAGCTGGAGCCTCAGTGTTCATGTCTGTAAAGTGGGTCTGTCCAGCTCGCCCCGTTGGTGAGAACCACTGGGCGGGGTCCTTCTCTGTGTTAGCCCTACAAGCCTCATCGGACACAGGGCATTGCCACATTTTTCCCTTACCGCTTGCCCACCACTTCCTGGCCCTCCTGGGCCCTGGGAGGGACCAGCTGATGCCCCTGAAGCCGGCTCCAGAGGCTGGGCCTCGGCTTCCTGAATCGAGGCGGTGCGCCCTCGGGATTCACTGCCAGCCTGCCTCGGATAACGCGGGCTGGTTCAATACCTGGGTGCCAGCCTCGTCTCCACAGGCCCAGCCACCAACGGGCAGCTCTGGACCAGGGCCCAGAGACTTTCCACCAATGGGACGTGGGGCTTGGTCCTCCCCTGTGGCACATGCGGTCTTGTCCAGGGCCCCGTCCCCTCTGTGCTGGCCATGGGGCCACGTGGGTCCCTTTCAGAATGCGGGGCCTGGTGCTTCTGGAGGCGTGAGATCACCCTGGGTGGCGGCGTGAGCAGGGATGTTTCCGGACAGCACAGAGTCCCCGAGTCTCACGAGTCAGGCAGAGCTGACCCCGATGCTGGGGGTCCTGACCCCCAGCCGGTGCTGGATGCTGAGTGGGGAGGAAGTTACGGGAACCCAGGGCCCAGCAGCCCCCAAACACACCTCGGGCGGTGCAGGGTCGGGGACAGAGCCCCGACCCATCTCCTAAGATTTCAGGTGCTTGGAGCGTTTGACTTCCTCCCCACCCCTGCCCGCTCGGAATCCAATTAATCAATAGAAGAAATCTCTCGTGTGGTACCTCTCTGAGCCCCGCAGGCTCCTACAAGATTGATTAACACAAACATCAATTTCTCGGGCTGCACGCCTCCGAAAACACGGCACTTTTTCAGATTGAATTGCTGCTGGGCGCCCGGTGTAAATAAAGGAGGGGGGTGAGGCAGAAGATTTGTTACCGTGTGTGGCTGCTGTGGTTTCCCACTCCGCTGGTGCTGGAGGGAGAGGGTGGGCAGGGGCGGGCGGGCGGGAGGGAGAGGCAGGGGGCAGGCAGGCAGAGGAGGTCAGGGAGAGGAGAAAACCAGAGGAACGGGCGCAGGTCGCAGGGTCTCGGGGAGGGAGGTGCGAATTGGTTCTTCTCTCCTCTGGCAGCCGAGGGTGGGAGCTGCTGGCCCAGTGGCTACAGCGAGGAGGGTGGTCTGGACCCTCCCTGATTCCATCCAGTGCAGGGGGAGGCTGGGAGGGCCACAGCCCAGAGCAGGGAGACAGGAAGGGAAGCCGCGTCCAGGCTCGGGGACCCGGACCCCGGAGCGGTGGGGATGGGGGCCCAGAGCCCAGGAAGCTGATCCCCGCGGCCACACCCCTTGGCTGTAACCAGGCCCGTTTGGTGCCCACCGGGGCGCGTCCCCGCCCGCCAGTCCTCTCCCTTCCCGGCCTGGGCCCTCTGCCCCCCTCGGCGTCTCCGTGTCTCCACTCCCGGGTCCCTTGCATCCGAGGAGCCACGACAACCCCCACGTGTGGGAGCCATGAACAAAATTTACAATTTTCTAGTAGCCACAGAAAAAAAAAAACAAAAAGAAACTGGTGAAATCATTCCAACGATCTATTTTGGGTGACCTAACGTACTCCATGTGTGGTCATCCCAACACGCGACGGAAAAACAAGGATTCGTGCGTGTTTTGGTTCTCGTGCTAGTCTTTGCGACCAGGAGTGTGTTTCGTATGTGTGCCGTCTGGGTCTGGGCCGGCCACGGCGGGGTGCCCAGCGGCCAGCGTGGCGAGGGGGCCCTGGCGCATGAGTGCGGGTGCCCTGTTTAGTCCTGTCCAGTCCTTGGGGCGGAAGGGCGTGGCGACCGGAGCTGGCCCTGAAGCCACCTGTCTGTCCACTGGATGCTGTCTGAGTTACAAGAGGCCCCCACCCCGAGGCAAAGCCTGGAGATCAGGCCTGGGGGGAGAGGGGGGTGGGGATGGAGGGGTGGGGAGGTGGGTTTTCAGGAGGAGCTGCTACCTGCTCTGATCCGGCCCTCCCCTGCTTCAAGCCCTCCATGGCTCCCCAGTGCCCTTAGACCCCACAGGGTGGGGCCTCAGCTCTTGGCCTCCACCAAGGCTGCTCCTTCTTCCTCCACAAGTGACTGCCTGTCACTTTGACAAAGGTTTCCTGAGGGCTCCGAGCACTGGGCCCTGAGATGCCCAGACAGGACCCTGAGCCGGGAGCTCCTGCAGGTTGAGTGGGTGTTACTGGGGGAAGGAACGAGGCACAGAAACTCGCAGGTGACAGGCAAGGGGGTCGGAGCTGCAGGTGGGCTGTGGGCGGGGGGCTGAAGGCCGAGGTGGGGGGGCACCCATGGTTGACGGGCGCTGGGCCAGGGGGGCCAAGGAAGCAGAAGGGTGGGTGGGAGGGCGCCGGACGAGGAAAGGGCTGGACTGTGGTGGCAAAGTCAAGGAGGAGGCTGGGGCCTCTTCTACCCTTTGGAGAGCTTCCCTCGATTTTGGCTGTGGCATTGCACTGGAACCTTCCAGAAAGGTGCCCTTGCTGTCTCCCCTGTGCTGTTCTCCCTCCTCCTTTGGCATCTTGAAGCCCCGAGCCTGCTGCCGATGGAAGAGAAGGGCTGGGGACGGAGAACAGCAGTGGGCCTTCGGGGGGCTCCCTGGAATCGGGGACCGAGGGGGCTGTGTACCTTTTGCGTCATCTACCCCCACCCCCAGCCCAGGGCCGCCCAGGCCAAGTGCTTTCTCTGGACTTCAGTTCATGTACAAGAACACGTTCCCAGCGAGAAGAGGCCGTCGTGAGGGAGGGGCGGCTCCGGGGCCGCTGTGCGGGCTCGGACTGCCTACCTCTCCTTTCCAGGCCTGGCTGGCCTCCCTCTGCTCTGCCCACCTGGCTTCATCGCCAGGACTTCCTCCTTCCTGCAGGCCACGAACCTCCTGCCGGGGCAGCCCTGTGACACGTCCCCAGCGCCCCAGCAGGGAGGGGTGTCCAGCAAGGGGATCGAGGGCCTGTCTGCCACCTCCGGACCTCGGGAGCCGGCCTCCCTGACTCCCTTGGACCCTGGTTACCCCTGGGGAATGGGGAGCGGGTAGGCCGAGACAATGAGCTGTCTCTGGAGTGATGGCTTTGTGTCCAGTAAGCTGAACTAGTGTTTTGATTTAAAAACTACTTTTTAGGGGTGCCTGGGTGGCTCCGTCGGTGAAGCATCCCACTTCGACTCAAGTCATGATCTCATCATCTGTGGGTTCAAGTCTTGTGCTGGGCTCTGTGCTGACGGCTCGGAGCCTGGAGCCTGCTTCCGGTTCTGTGTCTCCCTGTCTCTCTGCCCCTCTCTCCTGCTCATGCTCTGTCTCTTTCCCCCCTCTTTCCCTCTCAAAAATAAACATGGAAAAAAATTAGAACCTTAAAAAAATTAAGGTTAACGTCTGTACCGTCAAGTGCACCAATGGCGAGCCTACAGCTCTAGGAGGTTTGACATCATTTTCATGCGTAATTTTTTTAAGCGCAAAAAGAGGCTACCTGAGTCCCCCCCTGCTGTGCCAGGTAAAAAAGGAGCCAATGTCCCCGAGTAGCCTCCGTTGGCTGAGAGTGTGGCTCCTTCCCCCCTGCCCACCTGGAGTTACTGTCTGGGGTCAACGGGTGAGGAAGGGACAGGATCGGGGGGCAACAGAGTCACGGGTGGGGGGACACGAAGCCAGGCGCAGACCCTGGTCTCTGGACCCTCAACCCAGTGCTCCTTGTGCAGCCCCGCCCTGGCTCGGGTCACTTCCCCCAGGGAGCAGCCCAGGACCTGGGCCCGGAGCCCCGCTGCCTGGAGCCCACGGAGTGCTGTCAGCTGGCTCACGCACATGTACTCTTTTCTTCGGCCGTTCGCGAACCCCCAGAGCCTGCCGGGGGCGCCAGGCTGTGTGCCGCGTCCTTCAGATGCCGTACCCGGTGACGCGGGCGTCAGTGCCCCGCGTTGTACACGAGGAGCTCAGAGAGGGGGCCGGGCTTGCTCAAGGTCACCACCAGAGAGCGGCGGGGTGGGGGCCTGAGCTCTGGCGGGCCTCAGCCCAGAGCCTCCAAACCCGCTTTCCTAAACCTCCACCCCTCCGTGTCTTGGCCCCAGCCAGCATGTCTTCTGCCACTGCCCGCAGTGGCCTCGGGGGTCCTCCGGAGGGCACAGCCCCTCCCCCCCCCCACCGTGGCACGGTCCCCAACAGGAGGTCCAGGAACCACGCGCCGGGCTGGTGGGGGGCTCACCGTGAGGCGGGCTCTGGCTGCTGGATCCTGCCTGCGCCCTATCTCCTCCCGGGCAGGTGGGCCCGGCGGGGGCACAGAGGCCCGGTGTAGCCCCAGCCCCTGTTTTATGCAGGGGGGAGCCAGGCCCGGAGAGGGGAGGCAGGCCGCCCCAAGTCGCACAGCAGCTGAGCGGAGCGGGGCCTGGCGGCCAGTAATCACAGGCTGGTGATCACGCGGGGACGGGTGAGAGCCCACGACTCACTGCTTGTGACTTCAGGTGGCATCGAGCCAGTGAGTCAGGCCCGCCAAGGGCTCGGGCGCGTGGGCAGGAGGATGGGCGGCGGGCGGGCAGGGGCAGGAGGCAGGCGCTTGAGTCAAGTGTGGCTAATTTAGTACAAGAACGCGGATGCCACTGGCAATCTCTGCATCTTGGAGAAACAGAGGACGGTGTGAGGCCTGTTCCAGATGCAGCAGGAATGGGGATGTTGCTTAAGAGGCCTGGCGAGTGGGGGGACTCAGGTCCCGCCAGCCCCTTCCTCAGCCAGGGCGCTGGGGCCGGGCACCTACCGCTGGTCGAAAAGGGAACTTTTCCTTCACAGGCCAGGGCGAAGGCAGAGCCGAGGTCTGCACCTACCAGTGGTGTGCGAGCCGCCCTGGGCCACCTGAGCACGCCCAGGTGGGTCCCCCAAGCTCCCCGCCTCAGTCTTCCCCTCCTGTGTGATGGGCCTGGCAGGGACCCCGCGGACACGGGAAGCACCCCTTTGCCCGGCCTGGGATGAGCCGGCTCCCTAGCTGGGTGTCCCCGGGTGGGCACGGCCCCTCGGTAGCACGGTCCCCAGTGCCTGTGCCCGGGTCACAGCTGGCTGTGGGGCGAGGCTCCCGGTTCAGGACTTGGCATTTCTCCCCAAAAACATCTGTGTCCTTGGTTCAGACACACAAACACCCACCTAGCCTTTAGGCTGGAAGGAAGGAGCTAGGGGGCCTGTGGGCGGGGCCATAGGGCGCTCTCCCCGCCCCCCCCCCCAGCCCCTGACCTGGCTCCCTGCTTCGTCCCTTCCTGTGACAACACTCTGGGGTGGGGGGGCCTCTGTGCCTCACACAGGCAAGCCCCCTGCCCTGCGGCTTCTGCGGACACAGGACCCCACTGGCCCAGTGACCACGGAGAACAAGGAGAGGAGCCGTAACACCCCCCACTTGAGAGGAATATTGTGGGCTTGCGGGACAATGACCGGACAGTGCTGGCCCGCGGCCCCTGGCACACAGTGGGGACTTCTGGACGGCTGTTCTCACGTGTGGACACAGGACACACGGGTGAAGGTCCCTCATCCCGGAGAATGGGGTGAGTGACCTTCGGGTGTGAACCTCTCCGGAGTGTCAGGAAGGCTGGGGCCTGGATGCTGGGCTGCCTGGGATGGCCAGCGAGCCCCGACTCTCTCTCTCTCCTTTGAACAGCTCCTTTGGGATGGGCCTGGGGCCCTGCGCCGTCTCCCCTTGTGGACCTCCGCCTAGTCCCGGAGTCCCTCGGCACTCCTCCACGCAGGGGGTCCCCAACCCCTGACTGCCCCAGCTGCCCAGCGCCGTGCGGCTGGTGTGGAGGACAGGTTACAGCAGGGGCGATGACAAAATATCGCGAGCTGACTGAAAATTAAAACATGGCGTATCGACTTTGTGTGATGCAGCTAAAACAACATTTAAGGGGAAAATTATAGCTTAAAGTGATTTGTGGGCAATTTACATATAGGAAATTTGCAAAGGAAAACTCATCGTTGAAGGCTCACACCGAAAGAGAAAATTACAACACCCCAAAAAATGTGGACAGTCTGGTTAAAAAGTGGGCAGAGGACCTGGAGTGACATTTCTCCAAGGAAGACGTCCAGACACTCGGCGTCACTGATCATCGGGGAAAGGCAAATCAAAACAACCTCGCACCTGTCAGAATGGCGAAAACAAAAGGACAAGAGATAACAGGCGTTGGCGAGGGCGTGGAGAAAGGGGAACCCTCACGCACAGTTGGTGGGAATGCAGACCGGTGTAGCCGCTGTGTGGGAAACAGTATGTTATGGAGGTTTCTTACAAGATAAAAAATAGAACCACCGTACGATCCAGTAATTCTGCTGCTGGGTATTTATCCAGGGAAAACACGGACTTGAAAAGCTACATGCACTCCTATGTTTATTGCAGCATAATTTAGAGTAGCCAAGACGAGAAAGCAACTCGAGTGTCCATCGACAGACGAATGGATAAAGATGCGGTAGACATATGCTGTGGAATGTTACGCAGCCATAAACAAGGGCGAGGTCACGCCATTTGTGACAGCGGGGATCGATCTAGAGGGTATTACGCTAAGTGAAATAAGTCAGGCAGAGAAAGACAAATATCATATTATCTAATCATAAATGGAATCTAAGAAAGCAAACAAAAAGCGGAATCAAAACTATAAATACAGAGAACAAACTGATGGTTGCCGGAGGGGAGGGGGGTGGGAGGTTGGGCAAAATGGGGAAGGGGAGAGGGAGATACAGGCCTTCAGTTATGGAATGAGTGAGTCATGGGAATACAAACCAGAGCATAAGGGGTACAGTCAGTGATAATAATGTGTAATGTGCATAACTGTGTGAACTTGTCCGATCGCTAAGTTGTGCACCAGAAACTAACGTAACACCGTGTGTCCACTACACTAAAAACAGAAAAAAACAAGAAGAAAAGAAAAAGAAAATCAATGATCTAAATTCCACCTTAAGAAACTAGGAAAAGAAGCAAATTGAATTCAAAACAAACAGAAGGAAGGAAGCAGTAATGAGCAGAAATCAATGAAACAGGAAAGAGAAAGGCTGTAGGAAAGCGTAATCAATGAAGCCAGAGTTGCCTCCGTGAAAAGATTGTATGTGACTGACAAATCTCTAGGCAGACTGACAAAGAAAAAAAGACAGAAGGCGCAGATTACCAATATCAGGAATGGAAAAGGGGACATCACTACAGATCTTGCGGATGTTAAAATGTTAAGAAATAATATTACAAACAATTTTATGATAGACAAATTCCTTCAAAAACAGAAACTACCAAAACTCACTCAAGAAAAAAACAAGTGATAGTCCCGTATATATATTAACAAAAATTTTTTTAAACGTTTATTTATTATTGAGAGACAGAGAGACACAGAATGTGAGCAGGGGAGGGGCAGAGAGAGGGGGAGACACAGAATCCGAAGCAGGCTCCAGGCTCCGAGCTGTCAGCACAGAGCCCGAAGTAAGGCTTGAACCCACAAACCGTGAGATCATGGCTTGAGCCGAAGTCGGACGCTTAACCGACTGAGCCACCCAGGATCCCCAATAGTCCCATATATATTAGAGAGTTGGTTGTTTAAAATCTTCTCAAAACAGGGGCGCCTGGGTGGCTCAGTCGGCTGGGAATCTGACTTTGGCTCAGGTCATGATCTCACAGTCCGCGGGTTCGAGCCCCGTGTGTCGGGCTCTGTGCTGACGGCTTGGAGCCTGGCGCCTGCTTCGGATTCTGTGTCTCCCTCTCTCTCAGCCCCTCCCCCACTCTCACTCTGTGTCCCTCTCAAAAGATACATAATAAACATTAAAAAAAAAAACCTTCTGAAAACAATAAACTCCAGCCTTACGTGAGTTTTGCAGCAAATTCTACCAAACACTTGAGAAAGAAATAATACCAACCACACTCAGCCTCTTCCAGGAAATGGAAGTGGAGGGAGGAATCCACTCGTTTTATGAGGTCAGCATTACTCTGATACCAAAACCTGACAAAGAGGTTACAAGAGGCTTCATCAAAAGGATACATATGGAGGTCAAATCAGCATATGAAAAGATGCTCAGTGGTCTCAGTCATTATGTCAGTCAACACCGAAGGACGAGCCACTGCAACCTGTAGTCATGGCTTTTATTTATTTATTTTTAAAAAATTTTTTTTAACGTTTATTTATTTTTGAGACAGAGAGAGACACAGCATGAACGGGGGAGGGTCAGAGAGAGAGGGAGACACAGAATCCGAAGCAGGCTCCAGGCTCTGAGCTGTCAGCACAGAGCCGGACGCGGGGCTGGAACTCACGGACCGCGAGATCGTGACCTGAGCCGAAGTCGGCCGCTTCACCGACCGAGCCACCCAGGCGCCCCTAGTCATGGCTTTTAAAAACCGACAACTCCACGTGAAGGTGCAGAGCCACTGGAACTCACACACATCGCTGGTGGGGACACAACGTGGCCCAGCCGTTCTGGAAAACAGTCTGGTGGTTTCTCACAGAGGCGAACATACACTTACAGTATGCCCCAGCCCCAGCAATTTCACTCCTGGATATTTACCCAAGAAAACCACCCAACCGTCTGTGCGTGGATGCCTACAGCAGCTCAGTTTGTATTTGTTCCAAGCTGGAAGCAACTCGCGTGTTGTTCCAACCACGGTACGTCCGTATAATGAAATACTTTTCAGCAATAAAAATGAACGAGCTATGGACACGTGCGAGAACGGGGTTGAATTTCAAACGAATTATGCTAAGCGAAGGAAGTCAGGCTCAAAATGTTGCAGACTGTCTGATTTCATTTAAATTACATTCTAGAAAAGACAGAAACTATCAGGATGAACCATAGAGCAAGGTTGCTAGGCACAGATTTTGGGAGGTGATGGATATACTCTCTACCATGGCAGTTACCTGACTAAGTTTGTAAAGATTCACGGAACTATACACTTAAAAAGGATTTTCTTTTAAGTAGGCTTCAAGCCCAGCACAGAACCCAATGGCGGGGGGAGGGGCTTGAACTCACGATGCTAAGATCAAGACCTGAGCAGAGGTCGGGGCGCCTGGGTGGCTCGGTCAGTTAAGCGTCCAACTTCAGCTCAGGTCATAATCTCACAGTTCGTGGGTTGAAGACCCTCATCGGGCTCTGTGCGGACGGCTCGGAGCCCAGAGCCTGCTTGGGATTCTGTCTCCCTCTCTCTCTCTGCCCCCCACCCCCTGCCCCCCACTTGCACACTGTCTCTCTGTCTCTCAAAAATGGATAAATGTTAAAAACATTTTAAATATAAAGACTTGAGCAGAGATCAAGAGTCAGATGCTTAACCTACTGAACCACCCAGATGCCCCTAAAAAAGGAAGAATTTTACTCTAGATAGATACTTTCATGAACTCAACTTGAACATAAATCAATTTGGGAGAATTAAGATCTTTCTAATGTTGAATTTTCTAAACCATAAGGACTTCATAAACCATACACTATAAACATAAACAAATGTCCCCTCTTTACTTAGGTCTTCATGAATGCCTGTCAATAAAATTTCATATTTTTTTTTCTCTAGAGGTCTCGTGTGTATGCTGCTGTATTTATTTCCAGGCGCTTGACCTGGTTTGATGTTATCACAGGTGGTATCATTCAAAAATTCCCATTTTCTATCTATTTGCCCCCATCACATAGAAAGAAGTCTGATTTTTCGTGTTAACTTTACATCCAGCAACCTTGGTGAACTGTTAGTATTGATCTGCAGGTCATTTTGGACCTCCTGTGTTTGGAATCGCCTGCCTTGCAAAAAAAGGCACTTTGGTTTCTTCTTTTCCAGTTTTTTCACCTCTGGTTTATTTCTTTTTCTTTTTAAGTTTTGTTGATTTACGTCATCTCTATACCCGACGTGGCTCTGGAACTCCCGACCCCGAGGTCAAGAGTCGAACGCTCTTCTGACCGAGCCAGCCGGGAGCCCCTCGTTTATTGAGTTTTCTTACCTTATTGCAGTGGTGGAGGCAGCTGTCACCATGTCGAGCAGAAGGGGCGAGAGGAGAAAGTCCTGCCTCGCTTCTGGTTTGGGAAGGAAAGCTGTCGAGGCTTTGCCACGAAGCGTGACGACTGCGCCGGCCTCCCGCAGGCCCTCTTCCACGGCATCAGAGGCCCCCTTTGGCTCCGGGTTTGTAACAGCTCTTTCCGTTTTAATCACGAGTGGATGTTGGATTTTCACAAGTGTCTTTGCCACATGTCGTAGGACCCGCGTCTGATTTTTCTTCCTCGTGTGTCACTTCGGCGACTTACACGGATCGGCTTCCTGAGGATCGCCAAATCTGCGTTTCTGACATAAACGCAATTCTTTGCCTATGCACTGTCCTTTTCATGGCTGAGTTCAGTTTGCTAGTCGTTTGTTTTGCGTTTCAGCATCTGTGCGTGACGGTCTGCTCTCAGCCTTGTTGTGGGGGCTCCCCTGCTCCCATTCCTGCCTCCCGGCCCCACCGGGATTTAGGTCCCCCTTTCCTTGCACGGGGTGTTGACTCCAGACCTGCCCGCGCCCTGGGCTCAGCTGGCCGCGCCTCCTTCACCTTCTGTCTCCGTCTCTGGGGGGGGGGGTGGGGGTCACTGTGTTGTTCGCCCCACCATATGTTTGGGGTCACCTCCTCTATGCTGCCCCAGCAGTGGTGTGCACCCGTCAGCTATTTTGGTTGGAAATCCCCTTTGATTTGGAGTCAGATCTCTTGCCTTTGGCCGTCTGGGCCTCTCCCATCCAGGGTAGATGAGATGCCCCCACCCCAAACGCCAAAGCCTTTCAGAAAGTTTTCTGAAAACAGCAGCTTTCCCCGAGGCGAATCTGCCCCACCTCCACGGGGTGCAGACATAGCTGTGGGTTTTGAAGTCACATTTTCCTTTTCTCTGCATCTCATCTCCCTAGTTCTGCGTCCGCGGCACATCAAGGTGGTGATAAGATCGGTGGCCTTCTTTCGGTTCCTCTGACTCGGGGCCTCCCTCCTCCCTGCCTCCCCCTCGCAGCCACCATAATCCTCACTGCCTCCGGGGAGCCCCGGTTGCGCTCCTGGTGCCCTGTCCTTTGCCTCCGTGGCACCTGGTGTCCTCGCGGCTCCGCGTCGCCTGGATGGGCGGCCCGCAGGGTGGTGGCCGTCGTGCTGAGGGCCAGCCCTTGGGATGGGTCGCGGGAAGGACTGGGAGCTTTCCGCCCAAAGTCCCCCGGGCCCCCTCGCCACGGTGATGGGCCTCGCCCATCAGGGAAGGACAGGACAGCAGGTCCCTCCCACCCGCTGTGGGGCCTCCCTGCCTCCCCACAGCTCTCCCCTCTCCAGGGGAGGCCACGCAGCTCAGCTCCACTCGGAATCCTGGAGGAGCCCGGGCGACTTCCTGTTTGAAGATCTTGTAAGTGTGTGGAATCTGAGAAACGCTCTGTTAATAAGGCAGAAGTAACCTTTGACCTCCCCTCCCCCTCACATCCTGCGACAGGAAGCCCCACCTACCAGAGGGGCGAGAACAACATCCCAGGGAGGAAGGCCGTTGCCTTTTCACCCCATCCTCTTTCTGGAAAGTTCTGTGCCCTCTTCCCTGGGGGGACGGGGAGGACAGCTGTCCTCGTCCTCGTCCTCGGGGCTGTCACGTAAGGGCCGGGCCCTGCGGCGGCTTGGGGGTGGCGGGGGAGCGGGGAGCCCCAGTACCCGTCCGGGCGGGGCCGGCCCCCCCACCCAGGATGGGGCCGGGCCGGGGGAGGCCATCAGTCTGAGAGTTTTACTTACCTTGAACGGCTCAGCCAAGCAGACACATTATTTAGGGACTAGAATAAAAAGCCATTCACTTTATTTCAATTGACCATTTAGTTCAATTTGTGTGTTGCTGCAGGTAATTACTCCGGTAATAACGTGCGGTAATCCGCGCTGATTGGGGAGCTGGCCCCGGCTCCGTGTTAATGCCGCGTGCTGCACGTACTAATTACCCGTGTGTTACCATGGTTATTTGCGTGGATGCCGTGTTAACGGCACCCTGGAAACATAAAGCCATAGTGGGTTTTGAATTAGATCTTTGTGTTCTCTTAGAGCTAAAAGTGCGTTTCACATAAAATAATCATGAATAAAATGAGATCATCGTGGTGGAGTTGCCAGGAAGCTGATTTAACTGAGCTGCAGAAATGTGACTTTACCCTACTCGAGAATTAGAGCCTCGCAAACGTTGTCGGGGTTGCTAGGCAACCCCCAGGATGACATCACTCACAGGAGCCACTGCTGGCGATGCCATCTCGCCATATTTATAGCGCCTCCGCGGAGAGGGTGTGCGTTACAGAAAGGACGTGCTTTTCTCCCAGATGATGGGTGTGAACGGCGGGGGGGGGGGGGGGGCGGGCCTCCGAAGGCTCGGAGAAGCAGCACCTGCGTGACACTGTCTCGGGTGGCGGGTGCTGGATTTCCACTGGGTCACACGGGTTCCCATGTCCGAGGGCTCGGTCAGTGGAGTGCAGTCGCCCACCCTGGACGGGTGCCCGGGCCTCAGAGGGGCAGACCCCCCGAGCCGGGGAGCGCGCACCCCGACTCGTGGCCGTGACAGGCTGGCCCCCGGCTCCAGCCTCCACCTGACTCCGGGACGGAATGACCAGAGTGGGGACAGGGTTGCCCTGAGTGTGCTGAGCGCCTCGTCCCAAGGGGCAATCAAGGGGAAGCTGGATGACGAGAGCGGAGAGGCAGAGAGGGGCGGGAGGTGCCAGGGTGCACGGTTGGCCCACCGACCACCGCAGTCCGCCCTAGCCGCAACGCACTGTGGCTCTGTGGCCGTGGCTCAGTGCCCTCTCCGAGCCCGGCTGGCCACACCGCTGGGGCCTCCGGAGCTCGGTCTCAGGGGCGGAGGCGGCGAGTGGACCCCAGTGAGTAGTGAGCCCCGGGACAGGGGAGGGCTTCCTGGCGGGGCCTTAAAGGGGCAAGGCCAGAGCCCGTCCTCCGCCCTGAGGGTGCTGGGGTGCCCGTAGGCGCCAGCAGAGGAGGCTTGTGGCTCCTCGTTGCCTGAAAACCCTCCTCCTCTGGCCGCGGGGATGCCCGGGGCTGGGGGTATGGGCACCGGGTCTCTAGAGCGGGGACCGGGACAGCATCAAAGCCCTTCTGGCCTGGCCACGCACTTCCTCCCATGCGGGCTCATTCCTGCTAACCTCCAACAAGCTGACCCCACGGACCCCGCACACCCTCTCATTCCAGACTCCTCATTTCCCACCAAAGTCTAGCAGCCCCCCAGGAGCGCTCCAAGCCCTTCTCCTGCCTCCCAGGAGCCCTGGGAGCTTCATGGCCTCCCGTCCTCGTCCTCGCACTGCCGCGGCTCAGTCCATCCATGCCCCTCCCCCTCGACGTCCCACGGACCCAACCTGTTACGTGTCACCCGTGGTGGTGTTTCCACATGGGTCTGTCCAGCCCTGACCTCCACCCTGAGATCCATACTTCTAAACATCTCACCACCCACTCAGCACCCCAATGTGACACCTTTCACCCTAATTTTAAGATCACCTAACAGCTCAAAATTGGCGTGTCTAAACCAGAGACGCGATCTTCCCCGCGTCTGCCGGCCCCGTTGTTCTCCACCTGGCCCTGCTGACCCTGTGACTCTCCTGGACACCCTGAGACACTGTTCTCTGCGTGTCTGCCGTCCAGCCACGTTCCTTCCTACCTCAGGGCCTTTGCACCCGCCGTGCCCCTGGCTGGAGTGCCTCCCCGCATGTTCTTAAGGCTCACTCCCTCACTGTATGAGCTCTCAATTCGAGGGTCCCATCCTTGGGGGTCTGCCCTGACTCCCTCTCTGCGCCCTCTTTGTCCCCGACCCTGCGTGTTTGCTGTGTAACATCCAGCGTATTCATCGGTTCGTCAGAAACTACATTCTTTCTTTACTCACAAGTTCTTTGTCTCCATCCCTAGAATGGAAGTTCCGTTAAAGCAGCGGATTTTTATGCCCTGCTCATGACTAGATTCCAAGCGGACTTGTTGAATTAATAACAAAGAAAGGAGCTGGTGTTGTGGTGACAGGCAAGATGCCCAGGATGGCCTGGAACGTGCTGCTCCCTCGGGCTCGAGTCCCTCGGCTCCCGGACCAGACCGGGTCCAGAGAGCCCACGTGGGGCCTGGCACAGAGCTGCGAACTTCTCCCTTCACTGACTGAAGACACTCAGACAAACAAAACCCACCAGCCATGAGCTATCACCATGATTTCAGGGGCCAAAGGACCCCTTAACGTCCAGAGAGTGGAAGCCACGTGAACTCAGAAGACACGGAGGGTCTGTCACACTTCCCGCTCTTGTTTGACCCTGATGGCAGGCGCTGTCACCCCCACCCGCGTGGGGACAGGGCTAGTGCTGTCTTGGTTCCAGCTCAGCCTCCGAGAGGCGCGGGGGGCCGGGGCTGGCAGCGGGGTCCCGCGTGTGCCACGTCCTCACGACTTCCCGCGGCTGTGCGCGTGCGCTCACCGGGACTTTGGTGGCTGGCCGCGTCCCCGGTAGAGCTGGAACCCGAGCCTGGAGCCCCCCACCCCCGCCCCGACTTTCCTCGTCTTGTCACCCACGAGCACATTGTGACTGGCATTCGTGGCCCTGAAATGCTCTCCAGGGGCGAAAGCCAGCCTGGCAAACAGATGCTGACTCTCCGCTTTCTTTCTTTCGCCTTCTTTCCACGCAGCCTGAACGCTCCCCACCAGCCCTCTCTGCGAAGCCTGCTGGCCTAGTTGTGTAGCAGGGATAAATTGGCCCCGTTGGTCTCCAAGCAGGGCAGAGATCCTTGGAGCGCCTGGGTGTCCGTGGGCCCTGGGCCTCTGGCGCGCTCGCCGCGGCGGCCCAGCCAAGTCGTCGGGCTCCGGGGAGGCATCGGACCCTCCCTGGGCCCTGGCCCGGTGTCCTTTCCACCACAAAGCAGCCCAACCACTTGGGCCGACCTGCGGCCAAGTAGGCCGTAGCTCCATGGGGCCTCCCTTGCAGGGAGCGGCCTGGGCCAACGGGGCAAAGCGTGGGGTCCCCGGTGACCAGCAGCCACCGGGCAGAAGCCAGCTCTGGGAGGGCCTGGAAGGCTGGGGAGCAGTGGAGCCGGCTTGCAAAGGAAGGATGAGTCTCGGAGTGTTGGAGTGGAGAAGCCAGGCAAGCAACACTGTGCCTCAGGAGGAGAATGGGACGGTGGGAGAGGCTGGTGGACGGCTGGGTGAGGGCACGGGGGGCCCCAGGGACAACGTCAATGGTCACGGCTCCTGGTTGCAGGGCATTTCCCGAGCCAGGCTCTGTATCTACTGGGTGACCCATCTTATCTCACAGAAAACATACTAGGGCCTTGTGGCGTAGGCACCCGTTTTACAGATGAGGAAACTGAGGCTCAGAGAGGTGATGCCACCTGGTGCTGGCTGTTAGCGGAGTGTGGGCTCCAGGGTGTAACTCAGGAGGGGGGCTGCGTCAGAGGTGACCACAGAGGTGCCTGGGGGGACCAGGGGGTCCTTGCAGGGTGCCGGTGACTCTAGGCTGGGGGACAGGGTGCCATGCTTAGTGCATGGCGTGGGAAGAAGGCGCTGGTGAGGACAGGCCCTCCCTGCCTCCCTCCTCCTTCCCTGCCTCCCTCCTCCTTGTGGGTGCAGGGGTGGGGGGGGGGCTCACTCCAGCCCAGCCCTCCTGCCCCTCACTGGCTTCAGAGCCTGAGTCCCCCTGGCCGGGGGTGGGGCTGGGCAAGTGGCCAGCACAGAGGAGGATCGGCGTCACTGCCACACAAGCAGCAGCAGTGACCCCCAGCCCCCCTCCCCTCCGGGTCCTGAGACGGCCAGGTTGTCCCCCTCCCCCGGCAAGGGGAAGGCATGGCTGCTGTTTGCTGCTGGCTCGTGGCGGGAATCGTCCAGGGCGACTCGCTGTGAGCTAAGCCAGCAGCCGGCGGGTGCCACCGAAACCTGGTGTTAATTCAATGGGTGGAGGCAGCCGTGTCCCATGTGCGCTCCGTGTGGGGACTGATGGAAACCCCGCGGGGCTCTGAACGCGGGCCATGCTGGGACGCGGGGGGCCCTGGGCCGCATTCACGCAGGAGCGGGTCTGCAGGGGGGGCTCTCTATGCTCCTGTGGCCCTCGACACCTGCTGTGGGTCCCGGCACCAGGGAGGAGTGCCAGGTTCCAACGCCAGCCCTGCCTCCTGCAGGCCAAGCGAGTTCGCCTGCTGGAGCCCGGTTTTCCTCACCCGGGAGCAGGCGCCGTCTGGCTCAGAGGTGCCACGAGGCTCCTACAGGCTACGTGGGGCTGCAGACGGCCCAGCGGGCCCAGCCGGGCCCCGGGAGCGCTCAGTAAGTGGTGTCTCCCCCGCCCCCACCTTGACCTTCCTTCCTGCCTCGGGCCCCTGGGGACCTGTGGGCGCCGGGTCACCGCTCTCCTGTGGGCCACAGTCTCTCGTGACTCCAACGACCCGGACTGAGTCAGCATTTCCGAGCCCCTGCCCTGCGCAGTCTCTCCCATGTGCCAGGAGCAAGGGGGAGACATGGTTCCGGGGGCGCCGTCTTGGGGGGAGGGTTGGCCCGTCCAAGGCCTCTTGGGGAAGTGACTGCACGTGCTGGGGAAGGGGCTCTGGAGGCTACGCAGGGAGGTGGGATGTGCGCGGTGGTTGGCCAGGAAGGCTCCCGCGAGGCCACGTTAGGAAAACAGAACCAGTACTCCCTGGCTTTCCAAAAAGGCGTGGGAAGTTACAGGATGACAAGGCAGTGGAAGGCGGGTTGTAGGCAACTGTCACTGTGACCGTTCAGGGCACAGATTCTGGAACTCGTTGTCTGGGTTTGCATCCTGGACCCCCACCCCCACCCCCACCTGGGAGCTGTGTGAGCCCGGGCAAGTCATCTTAGCCCTCTGTACCTCTGTGCTCTGGCTTGAAAAATGGGGGTCATGCTGATCCCTGCCGTCTGGGTTGCTGCGAATTTTCGAACGTGGACAGACACGGGGCCCTTCGCGTGTGCCAGCCTCTGGGGAGGGCCCTGTCCCTGTTGGCCATCAGCACTGGGAGTTTGTTTTCTCTCTGACCTCAGAGCAGGGCTGATGTCCCCGAGGAAGCCACTCGGAGAGAGGGGCCGACCTGGAGTTCTGAGGGGGTTATGAGCGGCGAGAAGGGCCCTTCTGAGCCTGCTTGGAGCAGCTAAGGCTAATGAGGGCAGGCTCCTTCCCGAACCCCAGGAGAGGCCAAGGAGGCGAGAGAAGAGAACAAAGAGGCAGCAAGAGAGGGTCAAGGCCAAGGCCTCCAGGAAACTTCCTGCAGGCAGCCGGCCTGGTTACCAGTGGGCTAGCCCTGGACTGCAGTGGGGGAAGGAGGAGCCCCAACAGAGAGGCTCAGTCTCGGGGGGACTGCCCGGGGAAGCCAGCCAGCATCATGGTTCCGGCTGGGGGCATCCAGTCTGAAACCCCTCGCCGACCCAAGTTCAGGGCCTTGTTCTCTGCTCTGCCCAGCGATGATATCTGCACCTCTGGGGAGGGGAGGGAGGTGCAGGAGGGCTCCCCCCACCCCAGCCCAGCCAGAAAGAGTGGCCCACTTGCAGTGGACCCTCCCCAGTCCCCCAATTCCATCAGCACGGGCAGGGCAGAGCGGGCCGACGGTGGTGGCCGGGGGGCCCTGCCCAGTTCAGGGCGGGGCTGGGAACCCCTACTCCGATACTCTGGGGTCAGCCTGGGGCTTGTAAGGGGGTGGCCGGCCGCCTGGTGGACCTTCCTGCCAGGCCCCTGGAGGGGAAGGAGGGCCAGGAGCCTCCCCAGCAGAGGCGATTGGGCCCTGGCCTTGATTTTGTCACTTAAATTCCCTGTGGGCCTGGAGTTGGCTGCAGAGAGCCAGGTGCCCACCTGGCTGGTGTGCTGTCAGCCCAGAGGACTGGCAAGGGTTTGGGGGTGGGCGGTGGGGGGCAGGGCCCTGGCCGCGGAGGGCAGCCTGGGTCTGGCCTCTAGAAAAAAGCTGGGAGAAACAGCCCAGGGTGTGCATGGGACACACTGGACCCGGCCAGGGCACCCCGGCGGCTTGCCCTCCCTTTGCTGCATGACCTTGGGCAGTCAGTTCTGTCTCCCCATCTGAAAATGGGGTGAATGGTAGCCCAGGGTCCCAGGAGGCTCTGGGGGCAGTGGGGACACACTCAGTAGGTGCTCCATCGAAGCTGTCAGTTCTCGTTGGGAGAGTGGGAGGGGCCAAGCTGTTTGCAACGGGGAAACTGAGGCTGGCGAGTGGGTGGTGAGCCCAGCCTGGACGGAGGGTCCTTTTGTCCCGGCGTGGGAGCAACAAACGCACGGCGGCCCCTCCCCCTGTGTCTGCCCCCCCCCCCCCCGCTGCACCCCATCCCGGCCTCTCCCCAGCTCACAGGTTAGACCCAGCGTTCCACGAGGTGGGGCTCTCTTTGCGTCTTCAGGGGTCCCCACCCCCCATGAGGGGCCGGCGTGGACAGATGGACTGAGGGCAGCTGCACAGAGCCCTCCCCTTCCTGCCCCCCACCAAGCCATAGCCATTCCCCAAGTCCTGATTTTTCATTAAAACAGCAGCGGGCTCCCAGCCGCCCAAGGTCATGGTGGGGCTGCGGGGGGAGCTGAATGTGGGCCATTACGCGGGTCTCTAATGTCCCTGCGGCCGCGGCTGGCGCGCTCAAGCACCGGGGACACTCCAATTTCCGCCTGTCCCACGGCGATCGTATCAGTGCCTGAGTGATCTCCTCGCTGGCGGGCGGCGGGGACGCAAGGGGGCAGCGAGCCCGGCCACCCAGCAGCCCTCCCTTGGGAACAAAAGGATGCACCTTGTGGCTGGCTGGGCGGAGAAACGGCAGCACGGGTCTCCCTTGTCCCCCTCGGCCATGCTGAGTTGGAGCCTGGTATGTCTGGGCCGGCCGGGTGAGGGCAGGCACAGCCCCTGGGTGCCACCCACACGGGGAGGGTGCACAGAGAGGGTAGAGCCCACGCCCAGCCACCCCCGGACTCCAGGTTTGAAAAAGGCCCGTGACTCTGGGTGGGAGGCAGCAGTCGGCAGCGACACTGACCTGCTGAGTGCATGGGTGTTCGGGTGGGGGAGGGGGTCTGGTGACCCGGGGTCCCCGAGCCTCGCGGCTCCCCAGCAATTGTCATGATTGCCCAGATGTCCGCACATAGCCGCCCGTGTGGAAGGGGCTCAGTTCCAGAGCTGGTGGCTGGGAAGCCTGTTCTGGGCTGAGAAACTATTTTCTGGAACTTGGCTAATCGAAAACCGGAAACAGCCCAGCTGTCCTTCGACTGGGACACAAACGGCCCAGGCCCGTGCCTGCGAGGGGTGGCGCGCGGCGGTTCAAAGGCTGCGGCCCCGTGGGTGAGCCTCGCGGGCAACGTGCCGGCTCCAAAGACCGCACGCCGCCTGTTCCACCGCCGTGGCCGAACCACGGCCACGCAAAGCGCAGCGGATGCTGCCGGTGGCTGGGGGGCGGGGGGTGAGCTGGACGCACAGGGGAGTTGGGGGTGTCGGGACGCACAGCGGTTACGTGACCACGTGCGTGTGTAAGACTCTCAGAACCGAACGCGGAGAAGGGTGAGCTTTGCCGCGTGTCCATTATACGATAATAAAACAGCAAAAAGGATTCTTTTCCTTTGCTGCAGACACAGTCGGCAGCCTGGGACGGGTCTGGGCCAGACGCCCCGCTCGGAAACCCTGTCCCTCTGTCCCTCTCTGGGCTCTCAGGTGGCTCTCTGCCCTGCCCTCCCCCCCCCCCCCCACCCCGCCCCGGCCCAGCCTCCTGGCCTCCCTGGCCTGTTGGGGACTTTCCCCAAACACCAAAAGCAAACCCGCCCCCAAAAGATGCCGGTGTGGGGGGCGGGGGTGGAGGTCGGAGCTGGCATCTCACAGCTACTCAGCTCCCGGGCCCGCTTTCCCATTCCATTCAGATGGCTGGAAGCTGACGGGCTAATGAAGCATCGGGGCCCCTTCCAAGGTGGGGGCTTCCCATTTGCCCTTCCATAGCAGTAACTGAGATTATAGGGAGGCTCCCGGGAGGGGTCTGTCCCCCATTTCCCGCCGGCATCCGCCTCCCTGCCCCCCCCCCAGCTCCAGAGCCACATGCAGGGCCCCACCCCCCGAGCCCCCCACTCCCTGGCCACCAACAGCCCCCTGCGGGAATCGCGTGCCGATGGGAATAGCGACTGTGGATGGGTCTCCCTCCCTCCCTCCGTCTGCAGGAGTCACGAACCTTTGCCTCGGCCCCCGTAGCACGTGGCTGCTCTCACGGTCGCCTGTGTGTGCAGTGTCGCATCGTGCTCTTGGCCCCCTGTAACCGTGCTACGTATGTCCCCCCACAGGGCAGGGGAGCCCCCACCGGCCCCCCTCGAGGATTGCGAGTCTCTCACCTCCTTGTGGGCCCCGGAGGGGGGGCTCTTTTGGTGGAGACACACGTTTGATGAGCACCTACTGTGTGCCAGCCCCGTGTGGAGGGTCCGGGCTGTGCGGTGCCGAGGCCACCAGACAGACAGACTGCCGTGCGGCCGGGAGGGCGTGAATCACAGTGACAGCAACTGCTTTCCAGTGTCCGTGTGCCCGGCTCTGGGTGCTTCCGGAACGTTCTCATTTTACAGATGCAGAAGCAGAGGCCAGGAGAGCCCGGGGCCACCTGCCCGGGTTGGGAGGGCACTCGGAGCGTCCCAACTGTGGCTGCACAGGAGAGCATCCCTTCTGACCCCTGCCCTCGCTCCTGCCCTCACCCCTCCCCAGACCAGGTGTAGGAGCATCCTGCATTTTGTAACGTTCCCAGGCGATTTGCTGAGCAGCCTGGATCCCTGAATGGACCCCTCCGCATTCCCTTGACTGTCCTGAAATGAAAATCACAGGAAATAAAACTCACTTCGCGTAGGATCTCGAAAAAAGTCAATATAACGTTCTGAGTGTAATATAAAGGGTGTATTACCATGGTTAAAGGGGAATCATTGATACTCAGGTACTGTGTCTTTCGATGTGTGAGCGCCCGCCCCATCTCCAGCAGGAAGCCTGGCCCCGGGGCACGGAGCCGCAGTCCGGCCGCAGCTGGAGGTGCCCGGGAGACTGTGGGCGGCCCTTGCCGCGTCTGTGACATGACTTCCCCAAACGGTGACGTTCCCAACAGAGCAAAGCCTCTTACCCTCAGGTAGGTGCTTTCCTGGGAAGCCCAGCGGTTCTTGAACACGCACCTGAGACTCTTGCGGATTGTGAGCCTCCAGTTTGGGTAAATCACAAACAGCCTTTCACGTCCCAGGACGTCAGTGGGACATCCAGAGCTGGGGTGAGACTCAGGCAGTGCTGTTGGCATGGGTCTACACGACGAGGGGTCCCCTTACTGCTCACGGAGCCACATCGTGCTCGTCGTGAGGACCCCGGGAGCACTTCCTGACTCCAAAACACCCCGTTGGAGCCAAGGCCACCAAGCTGTTTTTCTTTGCTTTTCTTTTCTGTTCTTCTTTTTTTTCTTTCCTTTCCTTTCCTTTCCTTTCCTTTCCTTTCCTTTCCTTTCCTTTCCTTTCCTTTCCTTTCCTTTCTTTTCCTTTCCTCTCCTTTCCTTTTTTTAACGTTTATTTATTATTGAGAGACACAGAGAGAGCATGATCAGGGGAGGGGCAGAGGCAGAGGGAGACACAGAATCCGAAGCAGGCTCCAGGCTCCTAGCTGTCAGCACAGAGCCCGACGCAGGGCTCAAACCCACGGACCCCGAGATCATGACCTGAGCCGAAGGCAGATGCTTAACGGACGGAGCCCCCTCAGGCGCCCCTGAAGCCACTGAACTTTTAACCATCACGATGTAGTCTGGGAAACAAGGAGCCTGAACAGAGGGCGCCTTCACCTGCTGGGGGCCTGGTGGCTCACCCGTGTGACCGGCAGAGTTTCCAGAGGCACAGAGAGTGGGCAGGGCGACACCAGCAGGACAGAGCACAGGAGACTCGAGGCTGGGGCTGGGGTGTGGAAAGCCAGGCACTCGATCCGGGCTCCAGGGAGCCCCACAATCAAGAGAAATCACGCTTTAATGGAATATTCTTAGAAGTTATAATTAATTTAAAATACCCACAGTGAACAAAACACCCCAAACACCCAATAAATAAAATAAAATAAATAAATAAAATAAAATAAATTAATTAAATAAATAAAATTAATTAATTAATTAATTAATTAAATAAAAGAGGGTCAGAACTGCTCTCCTTCCCTCTCGCTTCAGCGAGGCAGGCTGCTCAGGGCTGTCTCCTTGGCAGAGGGTGTCATCTGCTCGCAGTGGCCCCACGGCACGTGGCCCCGTCATGTTCAGAGCATTCCAGACCCTTCATGGCCACACCGCCGAGTACCCGTCAAGGTGGGGCCTAACTTTGCTGCCTTGTTGGGTCCGTGTCTGACAGACTCAGAGCCCCGTGGCCTGGCACGGGAGGCGGGAGGCCAGGGTGATGGCCCCTTGGGTGCCACGCTCCTCTGAGAGCTACCGGGGCACTCAGGGGCTCTTGGGCCCCCGTGGGCATCTGTGAGGTCCATCGGGGTGGTGTCACTTCACCCGAAAGGCCGCGTGACTCCGGTGCTGGTGTGGAACCAGCTGTGCTGGCCTGCTCGGGGGGCTTTGCAGTCTCCTGGCCCCTTCAGGGGCGCACAGAGGTGGGAAGCCCGCTTGCTGGGTGCCCTGCAGGGCACAGGGGTCAAGTGTCCTTGGCCAGCTGGCCACACCAGGCCAGTGAAATCGTCCCTGGGCCTGGGTGTGAAATGTTTAGAACCCACCTCAGGAGGCTCAGCCGGGATTGAGAGCCAGTGGACCTGTGAGTCTCGGGGGGTAAGTTGCTCTGGTGCCTGCTGTCATCAGGCTGCCCCCGACCCTTCCCGGGTCAGGGGTGGGAGCAGGGGGCAGGGACAGGCAGCGTGGTAAGGCCTAGCAGCTTGTACTATATACGTCTTCCTTTGGAAACGCCTTCACCACCTTGTTCTTTCGGGAAGCAGTGATTCCTGATGAGCCAGGTCATATGCCGCTGTGCGACCCGGGGTGAGCCCGTGCCGGGGGGGCCTCACCTTGCGCAGGGGCTCCCCAGCTGCGCGTGTTCTCCGCGTCCCGGGGCGGACCCCAGGCGGGCGCCCCATCTCGCAGAACCGAAGGCTGAGGGACAGAGGAGCAAAGTCAGCCACCCGGAGCCCCTCGCGGGTCGTGTGTGCGCGGGTCCCGGGCACCTGCCCCCCGCCAGGCCGTGACCCTCTCTGTCTGGAGGGCTGAGACCTTTCTGTGCCCTCTCGACGTCGTCCCCCGGAGCCCTAGAGGGCAGCTTCTCGGAGGCGCAGCCTGCTCAATCTGTCTGGCTGGCACTGCCTCACAGCTGTTATTACATTTCGCGCCGAGTGGCTCGGATTTACTGGGTTATTGGCTCATTTTTCATGCTGCATCT
Organism: Acinonyx jubatus; assembly: GCF_027475565.1. Taxonomy (NCBI): domain Eukaryota; kingdom Metazoa; phylum Chordata; class Mammalia; order Carnivora; family Felidae; genus Acinonyx; species Acinonyx jubatus. The sequence goes on from NC_069391.1 coordinate 2,780,164, forward strand.
GTAGTAACGAGACTTGGAAATGAAAAGGGTGTGACGCCACCCCGTGATGGAAGACGGTCGAGCCCGGGGGCCGGGGAGCCCGGAAAGGGCTCTGGACTTGTGGCGGGGCCGGGGGAGCGCTGCCTTCGACTCTGGGCGGAGACCAGCGTGGCCCCGTGGCCCCCCCGTCTTCCCAGCTGCCAAGTGAGAGGGTCAGACCCGCCTTGAGAGTTTTACGGCGCATAGTAGGTATTCAGTAACTGTGGTTATGATTATGGCTATGATATGTTGTAACCGTAACGTATATTTTATGAGTCATAAAATAATAGCGCTGTTTTATTTGGGGGACCTCCCCGAAAACATAAATACGAGAAGGAACCATGAAACGGCTTGAGAATAGCGTCCTCTCTGATATTCAATTATCTTCTCCTTCCCTCTCTCCCTTCGTCTGCAATCTGATTATTTTGGCTCCCACAATGCACTTTGCCAACACATCGGAGTCTCTCCTGAGAGCAAAGGGGCCCTGTAAGGAGCTCGGACGGCAGCCGCTCTCTGTGGCGGTGGGGGTGCGAGCGAGACCTCTTAAAAAGACCCTTTCGTTCTTAAGATCCACGGGCCAGCAGAGCGCTGGGAGAGGCTGGCCTGCCGTCTCCGTGCCGCTGTCTCCATTTTACGGGCGGGAAAGACCGAGTGACCGGCCCAAGGTCACAATGCAATTCAGCAGCAGGGCTAGGATTCGAGCTCAGGTGTCCGGATCGGAAAGTGTTCTCCGTTTCAATACTCAGGCATCATCTGGCAAATATTTACCTGCCTCCGAGGCTCGGTGCTCGGGCGAGCCTGCAGGGACCACGTCAGGCCCCACGGAGGCCACGGCAGAAAAGACAGGTGGATGAAACCACAGATCACATGACTTAAATGCGGCCAAGGGCTTCGAGGAAAGGCCACAGGGGGCTGCTTGGGTGGCCGGGGCCGGGCCTTCTGTGTGCGGGGCCAGGACGGCCTGGAGGAGGCCACCCAGATGGGGCAGACGCATAGGGACAGGTGCCTGCTCTGGACAGATGGGGCGGCAAAGGCCGGGGGGCTGGAGGGGGGGCCCGGGAGTGTTGTGCAGCGTCCTGTGCTGTTTCAGCCGTTTGCAAGGTTTCCACGTAGGCTTGTGATGTGGATCTCGCCCTCTGCCTCAGCTGCAGATGGGATCTGGGTGCCGGGGCCAGTGCGAGGCTCCCGCGACGGGCCGCCCGCCCACTTGCCGCAACCAGACCCTCCTCGGGGGCACAGGAGTCCCAGGTGGATGACGGCTGCTGGTCAGAGAAAGCACCGAGCCCGCCCCAAGAAAAGTCGGGGCGCCTGGGGGGCTCAGTCGGTGAAGCTTCCGACTTCCGCTCAGGTCATGCTCTCACGGTTCACGGGTTCGAGCCCCGCGTCGGGCTCTGTGCTGACAGCTCGGAGCCCGGAGCCTCCTTCGGATTCCGTGTCTCCCTCTCCCTCTGCCTCTCCCCTGCTCGTGCTCTGCCTCTGTCTTTCAAACACGAATAAACATTAAAACAATTAAAAAAAAAATGAGGAGAGCCAAGCGCTCTGAAAAGCCCGTCCCTGGGTCACGTGGGAGTCTCGTGGGAAGGAGGGCGGTCCCGGGCACTTTTCCCTAACGCTTGCCTGCGTTCCCGGGGTTGCCAGGCCCCCGAGGGCCCTGACGAAAGTGAGGCTTTGCAGATTCCTCGCCAGGTATGTTTCTTGCTGGTCCAGCGAGGTTTTTCACGTACTGGGTGGCTGCTCCAGCCTGTCCAGGGCAGACCTCGGGCCTGAGCCCAGCCTCCCCTCATCCCCTCATCCCAGCAGGCAGTGGGGGCCCGTCCCGCCGAAACGAACCCGGCTGGACACCCGCTTTGTTCTTCGGCGTCCGAGGTCTGTGTGACGGTGTGGACTCACCGTGCGGGAGAGCTTCCACGTGGCAGGAGACAAAGGTCCCGTGGCCTCATTCTATCCTTTTCCCCGCTGGGCAAAAGCCAGGAGGGTGTCCAGGGAGTGGTGGCTCAGTGAGAGAGCCCAGGACCCACCTCACAGGTGGCCACGTGTGGCCGGGGCCTTCTCCGTGGCTGCTGTGGGGGGCAGGCCCTCTCTCGGGGCAGCCAGCCTTACGCCAAGGGTCCGGCTGCCTCCGAGGAGGGCTCTCCCGGGCAGGAATTAGGAACGGGAAATCTGGGGGGATCCAGAGAAGGCAGGCGAGGGGTGTGGCGGGGAGGTGGGGAGAGAGGCAGGCTCCCTGGGGCGTCCCGGGCGGGCGGGGGCTCTGCTCTGACCCCTGTGGGTTCTGCAGCGGAGCACGTGCTCTGACCCCCAGGTCTGACCCCAGGCTCTTGCAAAGCCGCCCTCCCGTAAGTGAGCTCCGATGGGACGCAGCCCTTCCCACGGCCCCCAGGACACAGCCAGGCCATCGCGCTTCGAGGAGCAGCCAGCCTGCGCCCTCCACCCTGCCCCGTCCCGCCCCGCTGACCGGTTGCCCTGCCCCGAGTTTCAGGGGTCAGATCCCTGCACAGGCTGGAGAGGTAAAGGAGGCACGGTGTCCGGGGCCTGTCCCCGGTGAGTGTTGCATGTGTCCCATTGTCAATACGAATTTCCTCCCTTCAAGGAATGTTGTTTTATTGAGATGGAATTCACATGCGATGGACGGAACGAGTTTAAAGTGCACAGTCCAGTGGCATTTAGCGCGGTCACGGTGCGGCACAGCTAAGCACCTCTTTACCCGGTTCCGAAACCTCTTCATCCACCCCAGGAGGAGCCCCGGCCCCGAGCCCGAGCCCCAGCCACCGCCAACCTGCCTCTTGCCTCTGTGGATTCGCCGAGTCCCGACGCTTCTGTAAAAGGGACCCGACACCACGCGACCTTTCCTGTCTGCCTTCGCTCACGCGACATGACGCGTCGGGGGCTCTCCGTGCTGTGGCATACGCCTTTTCCTGCTTCTTCTCTTGGGGGCCGTGCAGGTGGAGCCAGGATTCTGGACGCGGCTCCTGCGTCTTGCCCGCCCCCGGGCTCCCCATCCCGTCTCCGCCTCCTCCACGAAGCCTTCAAAGGGCGGTCCCCTCTGGCCCGTCTGCCCGGGTGAGGACCTCAGCCTCGGCCTCTGAGCTTGAGCACCTCCCAGGCAGTGAGCTCATGTTGCCCTTCTCCGTGGGTCCTCTGGGCGGTGTGCACAGTGGGCACTTTATAAGTGGCCAGGTTGTGACCCTCGACGGGCCCCTCCCGGTTGCGGCCGACCCCAGGACGTGGCTGCGGCCCGGGGCAGACCAGGACCAGCGGTCACCAGAGGGGCCCCGATGCCTCGCAGCGGTGGGCCAGGCGGCTTATCCAACCTCTTTCTGACTTCAAGGAAAACCACATGCTTGGAAACCAAGATGTTGCCGGGAGAGCCCGAATGTCTTCCCTCTCTTCTGGAGAAACAGATGATTATTTTCCTTTCCTTTCCGTCTCCCCCCCCCACCCCATAGCCGAGCAGATGTTAACTCTCCAATAAATGGAAGGGAAAGAAAGAAAAAAAGACGAGAGACATTTAGCAAACTATAGCTGTGCAGGCCAGAGTTATCACTCTGATTTCAACTGGGACTATAAAATTTTATGAGCTATTAAATTGTCCTAAAGCTCCTTTAACATACAAACTCGAGTGTCTGAGATTACCCATTAAGAAAAAGTGGGTTACATCGGGAGAACTTTTACTATTTCCACTCGATCGTGTTCAATCAATAAAACTTCTAACTAGCCGTGCTGCTTTCGGCAGATTACATGGGTCCTGCAGTGGACCTGCTGGCCGGTGGCCTGGACACGCCCCGAGCGTGGCCACAGCTGGACGGCAGGGCTCCCGGCCCAGGAGGGTCACTCGAACCTTCCTGAAGGTGCTGCTTCCTGCCTGGGGTTGCACGACGGCCAGGCGGATTGCGCTGGAGGTGGGGCCCAGAGCGCAGCACGTGGCACGGAGGCGCCCGCCAAGAAGGCCACCAGGAGCCCAACGACAGCGCCTTGGTGTGGACACGGGGCTCTGAGACCTCCCGAGCGGGACAAGGACCCCACACCAGGCGGCCTGGAGCGGGGGGTGGGGGTGTGGGGGGGGGGCTGGTTGTCTCGGGAGGCGGGGGAGAGGGAGGACCCTGCTAAGGAGGACGGTGCTGGCCTGCCGTGGGCCGAGCACGTGTCACACGTGTGTCCCCCGAGCTAGCTGTCCAGGTGGGTGAGTCACCCCTCCCTTTCGGGAGGCGAGCCTGAGGCTCTCAGAGGATGTCCGGGCTCCTGACGGGTGAGCCACATGCTTGACCCCTGGACGCCAGGCCAGGCGTGTCCCTGGGGTGGGGGGCTGAGCCCCGGGGTGGTGGGCATCTCACCAGGGGGATGGATGCAGAAGAGGGGTCCCCTCGCCGGTGGAGGTGCTCTCCCGCGGGGTCGCTCCCTGACCCGGAAGACTGCGGGAAGGCAGCCGTTGCTCCGTGGACAGTCCTCCCGAATCCTCCCAGGACCCCAGCTTGGAAAGGGGAGAGACGCCCGGGGAGGCACAGGCCACAGGGGGGGTCTATCTGACCTCGGGCCGCACCAGGGCCTGTCTCCCCGTACCTGGTTCGCTGCTGGCCCAGGAGCAAGAAGTAAAACCCACGGCTCCGGGTGTGGTCCTGGCCGATCCCTTCTCCTCTGGCCTCGGCGTCCTCACCCGCAGAATGGGGTGACGGCACCCGCTTCATGGTGGGGTGCAGGGAGGAGACGGCATCACAGCCGCCTGCACGTGAAAGGGCTGCACTGAAAAGAAATTAGATTCTGCGGGAAAAAAAGGAGAGATTTGGGGAACGACGGTGAATGACGGTCAGCCTTGCCTCTTCTCCTGGGAGGAGAAAGCAGGGGGGCGGCTGAAGGTGGCCTGGCAGCCCGTGTGTGACAGGAAGGGTGAGGCCAGGCCGCCTAGGTGGGCCCCCGTGAGCCCAGGGGCTCCTGCTGGTGAGCTGTCTGCTGCGGGGAAGGTCGGGTTGCCCCTCGGGGGCTGGGCCCGTGGGCAGGCTGTCTGTCAGGCCTCACTGCCTTCCCGGCTTCCCAGGTGACCGCCAGGACTGTTCCGGGAGGGGAAGGGTCGGCCCTGAGCCACTGTTGCCCCCGAGGCCCCATTTCTGCCCCGTCACGTCCGGTCCATAGACAACGGGGTGTGGGGGCCCAGGGACACCTATCCTCCCTGCCCGGCAGCCGTGTCCCCAAACCTCAGGCGCTCAGGGCAGCCGGGAGGCAGGGAGGCTGGGAGGGCTGACCCCGGAATCCAAACCCGTTGCAACAGACCCGTTGGGCAATTCCTGTGGGGCCGTGCTCTGCCCGGAGCTTGGTTTCCTCATCCCGGGGTCTGGATCAGAGCAGACGCGGTTCCCTGGCTCCCTATCACTGTTTACGCGGCCGGCTCTGATCTCCTGAGCCTCTGGGGCCTGTGTCGGCAATGCTCAGGCCCGCGGGTCAGGGACACATTCCTTCCAGGCCTGTGGCCCCGGCCGCCCTGGTGCCTCTGGGCTCAGAGAGGGCTCGGGTCAGAGGCTTCCTGGGGCGGCCCAGGCGGGACAGGGCCGTGTCAGTTTGGATGTCGGGGGGTTGGTGGGGGGGGTGTTCCGGGGCTCGTGTCAGAGTGTGGGACAGGATGCGAAAGTCAGGCCTGCTGGGGAGGAACGTGCTCTGCCAGATGCCAATTAGCCTGGAATTTGGAGGCCTGTGGCCTCCCCGCCTGCCTGGCGACTGGGGCCATGGATCCATCCCCCACCAGCCCGCTCCTGTGGGACCCTTTCTCCGATTCCTGGAGTCTCATGACCGGGGGACCCTTCTGGGGGTCAGAGGGCTCTCCGCCTCCTGCTCTCGGCTGGGTCTGGTGCAGGCCAGACCCCTGGGATCCTGACCCAGCCCCGCCACTGGCTGGGGGAGAGGCTGGTCAAGTCACTATCCCACTGTGGGCCTTGAGAAGGGAGGGAGCCATCAAAACTGCAAAGCGGACTGTGAATTAGGCAGCACCCCACCTTGGAGCCCAGGGTCTTTCTCTGCTCTGGAACCCCACCCCTTTGGCTAAAGGCTGACTTCTTTGTCAATAGTGATGCATCTCCAGGGCAAAGTCACTCGACAGCCCACTTTGCAGCCATTTCCACTCTAGTCTGAGTTAGCTCTTCAGCCAGCCTGCGCGCAGAGCCGGGAGGGAGGGGACGGGGTGCAGGCCATTTGTGGCGAGGGGAGCGGGGCAGGCTGGGAGGTGCCTCTGGGGAAGCTGCACATCCTGAGGGTTCCTGGGAAGAGGGCCCCGGGGGGAGGAGGTATGGCCTCAGGCCGGGGGACTGCACGGGGGGAAGGGAGGCTGGCACAGGGTGATGGAGCCCGTGCATGGCGACAGCTTTCCCTGTGGGGGGCTGGGCAGCCGAGGAGGGCTGTTTAGCAAGCGTGTGAGGGGCTGGCACCCACGTTTTCGGGACGCTGATGCTGACAGTGAGCGCGTGGTGGACGGCTGGTGGCAGAGATGGGGGGGGGGGCTCCGAGCTCTTAAATATCCACTAAACCCCATTGAGAAACACCTGGCAGAGGAGGCTGAGGATGGGGGGACCCGGGACCCTCACGGCCTGTTGGAGAGCTCACCAGCCTTCGGCCGACGTGGCAGCCTGAGTTGGTGGCCCTGTCGCATGGGGCTCCCCCCAGACCTCAAGGCCCCTGTCTCCCTGATGATGAACCTCAGGGCTTGGTGGAGGCGTCGGGGAGGGGGAAGGCCGCTCCGGGGCTCCTGGAGCACCAGCTCTGTGACATGACATGTTGGCAGTGTCCCTGGGGAAAGGGCACTGGGGTACCGAGGTCCTGGGAGCCCGGGTGCAGGTCAAAGGGCATCTCTAGGCGGGAGGTGGAGCCTCTAACCAGACCTGCGCGCCACCCAGCACCCCTCTTGCTCCAGACCACGGCCCCCTCCTCTCGGCGCTTCCTGAAGTCCCGGGGGTAGGGAAGCCTGTTCCTGCTTTCCTGAAGACTCTCAGCTTTGTCTCCGCTTTCCGTGGCGGGCTGGGCGCCCCCTCTACATCTCTGAGATGCCCCTGGGTCCCCAGAGGGCCACCCTGTGCCTCTCTCGTCTCCTCTTCCTGCTTGGACCGCTTCTCTCTCTCTGCACGGCAGCTCCCTGGGGCCTTGCTTGGAGAATTTCCTCAGGGATCCACACGCGCCTGTTCGTTTCCACAGGCCCGGGAGCCCCCACCTGCCCGCACGGGTCCAGCCACGGCCGGCTCTGCTCCCCACAAGGCAAGGGCCGTGTTGGGGACATCAAGGCATGCAGGCTTAAGGGGACCCCTCAGGGCTCCGCCGGCCGGGGAGGGCGGCCCCACCCACGGGAGCACCCTAGAGGACACCGGGCACCGGAGGAAGTCCTCCCCGTGGCCCGTGTCCTTCCTTCTGAGGCGGGACTGGTGTCGCCCGGAGCTCGGAGCCCCGCACGGGGCCTGGGGCTGCTTCCCCGTCCGCTGAGGGACTGATGAGCCGGGGTGCCCGCCCTGCTGCCCTGACCCCGGCGAGAAGGGACCTGTTCCAGCAACCTCTCCTCCTTTCATGATGGGGAAGGGGGCCGTGGAGGGGCCGAGGGGCTCGGGGTCACCCGGCCGGTGGCCGCTGTGGCCTGCCCCCTCCCCCACCCCAAATCTTCCTAGTCCCCATCGTTCCACCCCCTGCCTCCTCCCCCTGCACCCTCCGCTGAATTTTCCCACCCTGGCTTCCTCCTGCCCAGCCCCCTCCCCCCGACAGGGTGGCACGCCGTGTTCTCCTGTGGCACGCTCACTTGCTCTCTGGCCTCACCCACCTGCCCCCTCCCTGCCCCTCGGAGCTGGGGGGCCCCTGTTCCTCCCTCCCTCCCTTCTCCCCTCCCCAAGGTGGGGTCTGGCAGCCAGGGGTTGGTGACCCAGCCACTTAGCCCTTAGGAACAGGAGCAGGCCCTGGGTCCAAGGTCTGTCGCTCTACCTACCGTGTGCCCCCGGGCGTGCTGGGTGGACCGGCGTCGTCTCCCCCAGGCCGGTCGGGGGGCCCGGTTCCCAGATGACGGGGAGGGGAGGCGGTGCAGGGGGGACCCAGCCCGGGGTCTGCCGCCTCCAGGGCAGGGCCAGCAGGTGCTATGTGGACACTGGGGCCCAGGGAGGGGACACCCAGCCTGACCCCCGGGAGGGGGCACCCAGACTGTGGCAGGAACACTGCCGCGGCCAAGAGGTCGGTCCCCTGTGCGTCAGTCTTGGCGGCTGGGCCCTGTCGCCCCTCCTGGCCTCTTTCCTCCCTGCCGGGACATGCTTGGTGCCTTTGTCGCTTTCCTGGGGCTGGGGGAGGACACCTCGGGCATCAGCAGACCTGTCAGACACCGGAGGGTGTCCCGAACACATGTCCCGCGGCCCACGGTCAGCGCAAGCCCGAAGACCCGGGGGGCAGCTCGGGGCACGTTCCCCGTCCCTCCCGTGGTGTCGCTGCCTCGCGCCTCACCAGGCAGGGATGCTGGAACAGAAACCACGGTGTCTCCCTCACTCCCTGGGCACTTTAGAAAGTGGACTCATTTGGCCTGTGGTTTCTGAGTGCTTTTGGCCCACAGGTACCCAGAGGCTCAGCCCTGCCGGGGAGTGCCACCCTCCCCCCGCCCCCAGCCGCTGGGAGCCCGAGGGGTGGACCGGCTGGCGGCCCCGGCATTGGCTGGCAGCCGTCACCCCTCACGCCCCCGCAGCCCCTCCCTGCCACCCGTTTCCTAAATGGGCCTCCTGGCGGGGAAGCCTCGTGAAGCAGCCAGGCTCGCAGGGAGCTCCTCTGCCCGCCCGGAGCCGCCCCCCGGGTTTGGGCAGGAATTCAGGGAATTGGCCGTTCCTGCCCCGCTTGGCTCGCCAGCAAAACAGAGGACAGAGCGGGCTCCCGGGCATGAGCCCCGGGGCCTCGACGCATGGAGAGGTGCAAGCTGTGTGTGTGCCCCATCCTCGCTCTGTGGGCAGGCCTGGGGGTGCCGGCCTGGCCTCTCAGGCGGGGAGGGGCGCAGCTCTGGGGCCAGGCAAATAGGGGGCACCTGTGACCTTAGAAGGACGTTCCCCTGGGTTTCAGTGTTCTCCTGCTTCACAGGGTTCATTTCACTTACTCATCAGGCATTAACTGAGCACCTACTATGTGCCTGTCACTACTCTGCCCAGTTCTCCTGCTGCCCCTGCCTGCAGGCCTCATGCATTATCTTCCCCCCACCCCCCCCCCCAGGCCAGGCTGATGGCCCGAGGCCACACGCGTGTCTCTCGCACAGCGTGGCACCTCTCGCCCGTTCAGGCCCCGGTCTGTGCGTGTCCCTCCAGCAGGGTGAGCCGGCCTGAGTACGGTGCTGTCCCTCCAGCACCCGGCCCTGAGTCGGGCACACGGCCAGGTCTAGCGGTGTGGGGGGGCAGATTACAGGGGGAGGTGACTCTGGCCCCTCCGCCGGGCGAGGCCGAGGGCCCTGACCCAGTCACCGAGCAGGGCCCGGACGTGGCCGCACGCCTCCCGCCTACGATGCAGAGGTGGGCGGTGGCGGCCGTCAGCGCGGTCTGTCAGGCGGACTTCACATCTGCGCTGGCAGGCAGGTGGGGCTCTGCCCATTTTACAGACAAGGCAAGTGACCACTTGCCTGAGGTCGACAGAGCCGGGAGCAGCTGAGCTGGCTCGAGAGCCTGGCCTTTGCCGGGAAGGCCAGGCTTTGGCGTCCGGACCACGCAAGGGCCCGCCTCTCCCCGCGCCTGGGGCGGCCCCGCAGGGGCTCCTGTGCCCTCGGCACGATTACTGCGCACAGCACTCCTGGATGGGCCCCAGGCTCGCCTGCCCGCCCCGCTCGCCTTGGCCGCCAGCCCCTGCAGACGCCCTGCCTCCAGACGCGGGGTCGCCTCCTTCCACGGGCCCTTAATTAGCTCCCCGGGGAGCGGGGCTCCCTGCTCCCGTCCAAGGGCGGTGCTAACCCGGGTCTCCTTCTGCTGGGTTCCCAGGAAGTGCTGGGATGAGCCGGCAGCCGTGCGTACCCACACACGTGGCAAGCGACACGCACACACACGGCACCCCCACGCCCCGGGCGCCCGCCCCGGGCGCCCACCTGCCGGCTCACATACAGAACCCACCTCTGCACGCTCAGGCCGCGGTTGGGAGCCCGGGCACACCCGTGGTGGCCTCTGAGGTGACCCAGAGGGAGCTGGGGCCCGGGGCAGCCCGGATGCCCTCCCACACGCACTCCTCCCGCAGCTGGGCCCCCTTTTGCCAGGCTTGTGTGTTTTTCAGTCCTTTGTATCGGCAGAGGCTTTCAAAGCACTTCAGGCTTGTTTACTGAGCTGAGCAAGAACATTTTGTCTCCTCTGCAAGCCAGCCTTCCAGAAGGATCAGGAACGTGCCCGTCTCTGCTCTGGCCGGCCGTGCGCTGTGCCAGCAGCAGCCCCCAGCTCCTTAAAGGGACAGCTGGGTGCGCCCCAGAGCAGGACACGTGGGGCTGGACGCAGTCTAGGCAGCCGTACTGTCCCGGGGCAAGCACAGGGCCCACCGTGCAGGGGAGGCGTGGGAGGGTCCTGGTCTGTAGGGTGGGTGGGCCCCCTAGGGACCAGTTCCCCAGCACCCCCCCCCCCCCCCCCAATCCCCCAGCCGTTGCTGATTTGGAGCATGACCTCAGTCTTGGTCTTCCCAGATGGCCTCTTCCCGGACCCCCTTCCCTGCCCGGTGCCTCCCTCCAGCCCTACTAGGTTCCAGCCCCCACAGCGACTGCCCTTTGACGTCCAGCAGGGCTCCTGAGTGACCCCCCCCGCGGAACCTTCCCCTTCACCCCTTCTCGCTCCGGGACCTGTACCCGGGCCTCACTGCTTCCTGAGCTCGAGGCCCCTTTGGACATCAGCCTTGTTGGCACATGACTTTAGGCAAAAGAAGACAGAGTCACCTCTCTCCTCCGAGGTCTGAGGAGGCTTGCCAGGGACACACGCGTTTCAAAGAAGACAGACAGATGAAAAGCAAAGCCAACTCCAGGGGGCATGGTTGGGTGGCGAAGCAAGCACAGGGACCACGTGGTCGTCCTGAGTGCCGCGGTGAGCTTCCTGGCGGACATGGCAAAAAGGGGAATACGACCAAAGAGAGGCTCTTTCTGTTCAAGAGAGAAGCCTTTTATGACATCATTTGGAGGATCCTTCATCCACGCCTGGAGGGGCAGGTGGGCTGGAAAAGATGCAGCCTGTATTCCTTCTGGGGCTCTCACTTCTTGGGCTCCCTCCAGTCTCTTCCTACCTTACTCTGCTTGCCGTGGTCACAGGGGACCTTGACCTCCCCCCAGCAGAGGGCAGAGGCTCTGGCCAGGGGGCCTCAGGCCAGAGGTCACGGGGGGCTTTGGGCTCAACACAAGCTGGAGAACCCCCGTGATGTGTGTGTGCTGTTCACCTCCTGGGTCTCCGCTCCCCAGGGTGTGAGGCGGGGTGGGGAGCCTAGGCCGAGGAGGCGAAGCACTCAGTGACCGAGCGGACGCAGCTAATGCCACCCTGACCCCGTCCCCAGGGGCCACCGGCTTGCCCTGCGACCTGGGAAACTTTCCCTGTGCCCGAGCCGACACTGGCTAGGGATCACGGTGAGGCCCTGGGCCGCAGGATGACCCACGGAAGCCACAGGTCTTCCTTCCCACCTGGCTCTGAGATCCGAGGTTACTAACTCCCAGCCACGGAGAGAGGCCCCTCCATGGTGGGCGTGCCCAGCCCTCGAGGGTTTCAGGGCCCTCAGCGATGGTCACTCTTGTGCTGGGAGGGTGGGCTCCTTCCCGGGGTCTGGGAATCGCTCACCGTGCACCTCAGGCTTCCCCGGACCCGTGTGGATGGCTGTTATTCCTGTGCGTGTTCCCGTGGCTGCACCTGGTGGGATGCCCCAGCAGGTGCTCTGTACCCGACAGGGTCTCCAGCGGGTGCTCCGTATGCACTGGGTGCCCCAGCAGAGCCGGGGTGCCCGCTCTGAGGCCTCTCCTCTCACGGCCCCACCGCCCTCGCTGGGGACTGGGGAGCCTGGGACCTGTGCCCGGCGACCTGAGGGATGGCGGCTGCAGACCCTGGGTCTGATCCTGGCCCTGCTCAGTGCTTCCCTGTCCCTTTCTCTTGGCCGCAATCACCCCATTCTTTCCCTAATTCCCCACCACCTCGGTAGCCTCGCCCCCTCTCCTTCCCTCCTCCTGTTGCCTGCCTGCCCGGTGCCCTGGAGCCCCCGTCCTCCCCCTGCTTGCCTGCAGCCCACGGACCAGTGACCCCAGCCCGAAAACAGGGCGGCCACTCCAGGCCAGGCCCAGGGAGGTGACGCGTTTTCCGGCTGGCCTTGCACTTGCCCTGCCGGGCCGGTGCGGGTGCAGGTGTGGGGACGGAGCGCCCGGAAGTTTTGAGGGGTGTCTGCTCTTGCGGTGCCCACAGAGGCAGGTACAAATTGCTTGGTTTCCAAGTCCCCGACAAACGGGTTTGTGGTGAGTTGCTGGGGGCTGGAGACGATGGGTAACCAGCCCCCTGGGGACGACTGGCGACCCTGGCCTTCCTCGAGGAGGACGTGCCCACTCCGGGTGGCTGGCCTCTGTGCGGCCCCGCTGGGGCTGGTCCAGGAAGTGCTCCCACGCCCATCTGACATGTAGGTAAACCGAGGCCCGGGCGGACGCAGAGAGTGGCTCTGGGCTGCGGCCTGCTGGGGTTGTCTCTGAGGGCGACTCATCCGATGGGCAGCACGGGCCAGGCTGGCTGCGCCCCGTCCTGCCTCCGCCCCACACGCTGCTGGGTCCCCAGAACTCGCTGGGGCCTGGGAACTTTGTGGGCCCTGGAGTTTTGTCCTTAACACGTTTCCCTGCATTTTCATGCCGGGGTGTCAGGACGGTAGGGGCTTCTCCACCCGGTTTCTAATTTATTCACCCAAAGCTCCTCAGAAGGACTTTGCCCCCAGTCTGACGGCCTGGCCTCGTGTCTTTCGTCTGGCAAACAGGAAGCTGAGAATTCTGCCAGACAAAAAGCCAGAGGACGGGCCCCTGGCCATCTCTCTTAAAGCTCCCCTCTGGGTTCAGAAGACAGAGGGCGGGGGCAGGGAGGGGGCGCACAGTGCAGGGTGGGGGCCTGGAGCCCGGGCCGGTGGCTTCGGGGCCTCCGTGGAGCCCGCCTGGCCACTCTGGGCTGTGTGCCCTTGCTGGGCCCGCGCACCAGGCCTCAGTTTCCGCATCTGGACGAGGCGTAGCCATTTAACGCACCCGCAGTGGCGTGGCCCCAAAGCTGGGCTGAGCCCTCGTGGCTGTGTCCCTTTCTGGAAGCCCAGCCCTTTGGTGGGCACGGCGGCGAGTGGGGCGCCTGGGGGGCTCGGTTGGCGGAACGCTGACTCTTGGTTTTGGTTCGGCTCGCGATCTCACGGTTCATGTGCTCAAGCCCTGCGTTGGGCTCGATGCCGACAGCTGCTGACGGGGCGGAGCCTGCTTGGGATCCTCTCTCTTCTGTCTCTCTGTGTGCGCCTTCCCCGCTCACGCTCGCGCTCTCTCTCAAGACTATATAAAAGCTTAAAAAGACCTCAGTGAGAGTCGTTCACGTGGTGGAGGTTTGGGGTTCCCCGAGGCAGCTGCTGGTACCTTGGAGTGTCCCCACAGAAGGCACAGCAGGGGACGGCAGGGAGGCCTCATCACCGCAGGCCGTGAGGAATCTGGGCCTGTCCTGCCTGGGGCGATGGGGAGCCACCGAAGGGTGGAAGCAGGAGGCGGATCCTGACGGACACCCCTCTTTCCTGACTCGGCAGCCGGACCCCCGCTTCGCCCCTGCCCTCCCCTGGGCGAGGCTGGCCGGTGCGCCCCCAGCCCCTTGGAAACGAAAGGCAGAGCTCGGGAAGCAGAGGCAGAGGGACTTGAGCTCGAACGTCATGGGGATGCTGGCCAGTGCCTGGTTCGCTGCTTAGCGTCCTACCTGCGCGCTCACATCGGATTTTGCTGCCCTAGGAGGCGAGTGCTGCCGTCTCCGTCCCGCGGCTGTGAGAGGCCCGAGGTGTGCCGGCGACAGGGTGACAGGGCCGGGAGTCCGGGCCGGGTCTCCTCACTGGAAAGCCCGGCCCTCCGCCAGCTCTCCCCGTCCCTGCCGGTGGGGACGGACGGCTGCCGAAACGGCATCTTTGCAGACGCCCTGGAAACCCTGGTGGCCACGTGCCAGTGTCCCCCGGACCCTCTCCAGGGCTGGGGGCCGGTGGGGCGGTGACACGCTGTCGCTCACACATCTCGTCTGGCTCCGATGTATTATTTACGTTTCCGCAGCGAGCACGTGTTGCATTTATCATCAGCAAAGCTAGTTGGGTTGGGGAAAGGACGGAGAAAGACCCCGGGGCCCCCCTCGCTCTCGGACGTGCCCGCTTTCCATCTCCCCCTGTAGGAGGTGGGTTTCAGAAGCCCGGCCCCCGAATTTCTGTTCTTGGCGGAAGTGTGGAACCCAAGCCGGGCATCTTTATACTGGCTGCCTGTGCAGCCTCTCTGGGGCAGGAGGGCGGGAGGGCCGGGTTCCCATCTCAGAGGGAGAGAACAACATTTGCCTGTGGGATCAGCTCTTCTCGATCCGCACACACAGAGTGCAAGCGGGGGAGGGGCAGAGAGCGAGGGAGACACAGCATCCCAAGCAGGCTCCGGGCCCCGAGCCGTCGGCACGGAGCCCGACGCGGGGCTCGAGCCCACGAACACGAGATCACGACCTGAGCTGAAGTCGGACGCTTAACCGACGGAGCCGTCCAGGTGGCCCCTCGTCTCGAGTGCTTTTAGGTTTTGCACCTCCCCGGCCGTTGGATGTCCCAGTGGTCCATGCAGGTCAGGGGTGGTGACCCTGCTTAGGGGCCGAGCAGATGTGGGTCCCGCCAGGACCGTGAGAGAGCACCCAGGCTGGGAGCCGGTTGGTCTGGCTTTTCATCTCCGCCCTGCCACCCACTCACTGGGCAACCCCAGGTGAGACTATCGGTCACCTTAGCAGTCGCCTAGTTATCAGCCAGGGGCCACGAAGGACACCAGAGCCCACGTCAGGAGGATCAACAGAGAGAATTTAGTGTGGAGACCTGTCCAAAAGGCGCTGGAAAGGCCAGATGGGAGGCACCTAGAGACGAGCACTCGGGGGGCCAAGGGTGTTCCATGGTCCCCCGTGGAAGAAGGGGCCCCTGGCAGCGGCTGAACCACAGAGGTGGCCGCTGAGACACGCAGCCCAAATCCCCGCTCCGGGACGGAGGTACCCGTTCTCCCAGCTGCTGGGCGAGCCACCTGCCGACAGCTCACAGCTGAGTTCTTTTCCAGGAGTCGCCTGGGTGGAGGGCGGCCGCCTCATGCAAGCGCAGCCTGCAACCCAGACCGGCGGGTGTGGGGCACACAGTCTCAGCCCCCTTAACGGCGAGGGGCGATCGCGGCCTCAGAGCCTCGCACGAGATCGGCCGCGGCCTTTGCTGCCGCGGGCTTCGCGCTGGCTGGCCCTGTACCCCTCCCCCGCGATGGGTGCTGCCCGCCAGGAAGCCACGTGCACGCGGATCTCCACTTCAGAGTCTGGTTCCCGGAGGCTCTGACGGAGGGAAGTTGGACGTGGCTCCAGGAAGCAAATTCTAAAGTGGGGTTTGGGCCGTGCGTGAGGTGGTGACCGCACCCGGTAGGTGACGGCGGTGTGACCATTAGCACCGTATCCAGTGCTGGACCGGGACGGCGCACTGGCAGAAGGGAAGGCGATCTCTCAGGCGTTCGCTGTTTGGGGGGGAAGCGGCCATCGTCAAAACGACGCGTGGCCTCGGGCGTCATCGGTGGATGGGGAAAACACAGCCAAAGCCGAGCACGGCTATTCGGCAATTTAAGATTAAGCGTGGGGGAGGGGCGCCTGGGTGGCTCAGTCGGTCAGCGTCCGACTTCCGCTCAGGTCATGATCTCGCGGTCCGTGAGTTCGAGCCCCGCGTCGGGCTCTGTGCCGGCAGCTCGGAGCCTGGAGCCTGTTTCAGATTCTGTGTCTCCCTCTCTCTGTGACCCTCCCCTGTTCATGCTCTGTCTCTCTCTGTCTCAAAAATAAATAAATGTTAAAAAAAAAAAAAGATTAAGCGTGGGGAGACGTCAGCAAAGATGGTGGACCGAAAACTCCGCCCCTCTATACAACAGAGAGAAAAATGGGCGGAAGCTGTTAGTATGTCCTCCCCCCGCCGCGCCCCGCCGCACTCTGGAAATCAACCGGAGGCTCCCTGCAACCCGGCGAGGGCTCGCTCAAGAAACGTGGCGGGTTCCCGGTAAGGACGGCGGGCTCTGTGGCATTTTAACCCACCCCAGTCCCATCGCCGCTCTTTAGCTCAGCAGTAGCTGCGGCAATAACAGCCTGCCTGCAATGCCAGAGAAGGCAGAACGACCTCGCTCACAAGGCATCCTGATTCATTGTTCTGACTTGTCTTGTGGTCTCTGGAAGACCAGCCTGAAAGGTTCGTTTCCATCTCGCCCGACTCAGAGCTGGCCTCGTGTTAAAGACGCACACCCGGGGCACTTGTTAAAACCCTCTGCTGGCTGCTGCCAGTGCTGCTGGTCAAGAGTTGTGGCCAGCCACGGACTGATCGAGTTTGGGAGGAAAGGCTGGGGACCGAGGGGTCCTGAAGGGCTTTGGAAAGCTCTGAGTTACTCCTAGGTCAAGTGCACATTCAAGAACGCACGCTCAGGGAAGGCTGAGAGGGCCCTCAGCTCTCACCTTCCGCTGACCTTGAGGCTTAGAAGAAGCAGGAAATGAAGACTAAGGCAGAGCTGGAAACCGCCAGCCGAGTTGAAGGTTTGCTGCAAATGTACACAGAGCCTCTTGGCAAAGACTGGAAGATTTCTTTTCGGCACTAAGCCTTTAAGGCAGTCTCCGTCCAATCAGGAGCGGACCATAAGCTAACAAAACAGAGGCTTTGGGGACATACATGACACAGAATACCCTTTACAGATTTAGTTCAGAGAAATCGCTAAAAACAACGACAACGACAACAACAAAGAAGCCGAGAGTTACAGCAAAAACAGATCCCGGGGAGGAGGGAGACTCTGGTCTTCAGGATCGCCACACTATCATATTCAAAATGTCCAGTTTCCAACGAAAAGTTGCAAGGCACGCAAAGAAACAAGAAAGCGTGGGCTCTGTCCAAGAGAAAGAGAAACCAGTAGAAACTGTCCCCAAAGAAGTCCAGACATTGGACTTTCTAGAAAAGGCTGTAAACCAACAATTTTAAATATGTTCAGGGAGCTAAGGATACTTTGTCAAAAGAACTAAAGGTTTCATCCAACTGAGGATATCAAGAGAGAGACAGAAAGTATAACAAAGAAATAGAAATTTTGGAACTGAAAAGCACAGTAACTGACACGAAAAAAACAAAAGAAACTCGCTAGAGCAGTTCAACAGCAGATTTGAGGAAGTGGAGTCAGCAAACTTGAAGGTAAGTCAGTTAAGATGATCCAGTCTTGGGGCGCCTGGGTGGCTTAGTCAGTTGAGCGTCCAGCTTCGGCTCGGGTCACGATCTCGCGGTTTGTGAGTTCGAGCCCCACGTCGGGCTCTGTGCTGACAGCTTGGAGCCGGGAGCCTGCTTTGGATTCTGTGTCTCTATCTCTCCCTGTCCCTCCCCTGTTCACGCTCTGTCTCTCAATAATAAATAAATGCAAAAAAAGAAAATGATCCAGTCTCAGAAATAGACAGAAAAAGGAATGAAGAGAAATGAACAGAGCCTCAGAAGTCTGTGGGATAGCAGCAGACGCATCAAAATACATATAGTGGGAGTTCCAGAAGGAGAGGAGCGAAAGAAAAGGAAAGAAGGCCGATCTGAGGAAACAGCGGCCCCAAACGTCCCAAATTTGATGAGAAATATTAATGTCACATCGAGGAGGCTCAAAGGACTCAGAGATTCACACCTAGAAACATCACAATCAAACCGTCAAATGGCGAAGACAAAGTGACAATCTCGAAAGCAGCGAGCGAGAGAGCAGTGACCTGAGTGCACAGGCAATCTTCAATACCCTTAACAGATGATGTGCTTTTAGTTTGTAACTCCCTTTACAAAAATATCTGATTTAAAAGACAACTGCATGTAAATAAATAAAGGGGATTAGGAGATCCAAACTACCAATTCTAAAACAAATAAGTCAAGGAGACGGAAGGCACAGCACAGGGAATATAGTCAGTGATATTGTAATGGCCTTGCACGGGGACGGACAGTGGCTACACTACGTCAACGAGCCTTGTGTAATGTATAGAATCATTGCATCGATGTATGCACACCTGAAACTAATACAGCAGTGCTAATTATACTTCAATACAATTAACAGTGTTAATTACGCTTCAATAATTTAAAAAAGCTGCATCAAGTAGCCATTATAAACCTAGGTTGATGGGCACACAATGTATCGAGATGTAGGTTGGATGACAATAATTGGTAACGGTAGGAGGTGGAGATACACACGGGCAAAGTTCTATTTTATTTTGTTTTTTTATTTTATTTAAAGTTTTTTAACGTTTATTCATATTTTGAGAGACAGAGCAGAGCGTAAGTGGGGAAGGGGCAGAGAGAGAGGGAGACACAGAATCCGAAGCAGGCTCCAGACTCCGAGCTGTCAGCACAGAGCCCGACGCGGGGCTTGAACTCACAGACTGTGAGATCATGACCTGAGCTGAAGTCGGACATTCAACCGACTGAGCCACCAGGCGCCCCCAGGGGCAGAGTTTTTATATACCATTGAAACTAAATCGGTACTGGGGTGCCTAGGTGACTCAAGTCTGCCAAGTGTCCAACTCTGGCTTGGGCCATGATCTCGCAGTTTGTGAGTTCAAGCCCCGCGTCGGGCTCTGCGCTGACAGCTCGGAGCCTGGAGCCTGCTTCGGATTCCGTGTCTCCCTCTCTACTCTGCCCCTCCCCCACTTGTACGCGCTCTCTCTCTCTCTCTCTCTCTCTCAAAAATAAATAAACATTAAAAAAAAAAAAGTCCATGTCAGGAGTGCCCGGCTGGCTCAGTGAGTGGAGCCTCGGACTTTGGCTCAGGTTGTGATCTCACAGCTTGTTAGTTTGAGCCCCGACTTGGGCTCTGTGCTGATGGCTCACAGCCTTGAGCCTGCTTCCGATTCTGTGTCTCCACTTGCACTCCGTCTCTCTCTCTCTCTCTCAAAAATAAACATTAAAAAAAATTTTTTTTAAATGAACTAAATTGATATTAATCTGAACTACATTGTTATGAATTAAGATGTTAGTTCCAATTGCCACTGCAAGAAAATAACTAAAAAAAAATATGGTAAAGGAAATTACAATGGTATTAAAATGGTGCACTAGAAAATACCTATTTGATACAAAAGTAGGCAGTAATGGAGGGACAGAAGAGGAAAAAAGATCTACACAAAATAAATAGCAAAATGATGGAAGTTCTTTCTTATAAATATAGTAAGTGTAAATAGATTAAACTCTTTAATGAAAAGCCAGAAATTAGCAGGTTAGATAAAACAACTTGACCCGGTGATATGCTGTTTACAATAGACTCAGTTTATCTTATTTTATTTAAGATTTTATTTTTAAGTAATCTCCACACCCGATATGGGGCTTAAACTCACAATTCTGAGATCAAGAGTCACACACTCTACCGACTGGGTCAGCCAGTACAGCGCCCCTATAGTAGACTTACTTTAGAACCAAAGACACACTAGGTTGAAAGTAAAAGAATGGAAAATGTTATTGCATGCAAATTGTACTCAGAAGAGAGCTGGCGTGGCTCTACTAACATCAGACAAAATAGACTTTAGTAGAAATAGTGTTATTAGAGACCAAGAAGGAGATTTATAATGCTAAAAGGGCCAATCCATCAAGAAGATCTAACAATTATAAACACATATGCAACTAACAATAGAGCCTGAAAATACATGAAGCAAAAAAAAAAAAAAATGACAGACTTGAAAGAAGATCTAGATAATTCAACTCTAATGGTTGGTGACTTTAATGTCCCATTTCAGTAATGGATATGACAGACAGAAAATGAGTAAGGAAACCTAAAACTTCAAGCAAAACTACCAATGAGATGGAACAGATATCTATAGAACATTCCATCCAGCAGCAGCAGAACACACATTCTTCTGCGGTACTTGTGGAATATTCTCTGGCATAGACCATATGTTACAGCATAAAACAAGTCTCAGCACATTTAAAAAGATTGAAATCGGGGGTGCCTGGGTGCCTCAGTTGGTTAAGCGTCCAACTTCGGCTCAGTTCATGATCTTGCGATTCGTGGTTCGAGGCCTGTGCAGGGCTCTGTGCTGATAGCTCAGAGCCTGGAACCTACTTCAGATTCTGTGTCTCCCTCTCTCCGCCCTCCCTCACTCTTGCTGTCTCTCCCTCTCAAAAATAAATAAACATTAAAATTTTTTTTTAAACACTGAAATCATACAAAATATGTTCTCTGACCACAAGCTAATGAAATTGGAAATTCATTCTAATTTAGAGGGAATTTGGAAATTCAAATACGGGAACCTAACACCACGCTGCGATGGAACCAGTGGGTCAAAACACAAGGGACACAAGGGACACTAGAAGGTTTGAGGAGGATGAAGACCCAGGACGAGGGGTGCAATGAGTGGGGCGCTTGGGGCAGGATTTATGGCAGTCAGTGCACGCCTCCGAAAAGAAAGCAAACCTCAGATCCATAGCCTGGCCTGCCACTGTGCGAGACTAGAAACGGGAGAACAAACATGACCGCAGAGGAGGGGTGGCGGTGGGCATCCGTAATCGTGTCACGTGCTGTAGCCGCTGCACTGAGCAGCCTTGTGAAGGTGGTGCCAGCACGCTGGCTTGGAGATGCCACCAGGGACCATGTGGCGCCATTCTCTCGGGCGTCGGATGCTCTGCTCGGGACGGGGGGGTGGGGGTCAGAATCCTGTAGGAGCGGTCCTGCTCACCATCACGCCGGGTGGCCCACTCGGGAAACTTGTATTCTCCATCCCACGACTCCGGGCTCTGTGGTCCAGAGGTCCTGCCTCCCAGAAGGGGACACTTCCCCCAGGGGACACCGTGAGAACCCCATTAAACGTGAACGCGCGCCTGTCAGCCGGCGGCTTGAGGCTACTTTTGGTCCCGAGGCCACCCTGGCAGGGGTAGTCGGCCCGGAGCATCAGGAGACAGCAGGGCTGCCGCAACATTCTAGCAGGGGGCACTTCTGGCCCCTGGATTATCCGCTGGAGGCGTCTGTTGGTGTCTCTCTGCCCAGTTCTCAGTAAGCCCACCAACCAACAGCCACAGCCTGAGCAGGGGCTCAGGACCGTCGGGGATGGGGGGCTGGCTCAGCCCACAGGGGAGCCTCCCAGACCGGCAGAGGGTCTGGCTTAGGAGGGAGGAGTCTAGAATCGTGACAGAGGACCGAGGCAGCACGTGTCACTGTCCGGGCTTGAAACCGGCCGCGACGCCCGGGGTCTGAAGGGGGGAAGAAATGGTGCACCGTCTTCTGCTCCCTGCTCTCAAATGGGTCACTGGCGCATTTTGGGGGAGGCAGCAAAAACCATCGCGAGGAGAGCTGTGAGGCACCGGGCTGACCCTGGCGGGACTTTCCGGGCTCTCGGCTCAGCTGGACATGTCCGCGGACCTTCCTGGGTGGAGTCCTGCCTGCTCCGGGTGGGGGGTGGGCTGCCAGGCCCCTTGCCGCACCTGCCCGCTGGGCCTTCTACCTCCCGCTCGCAGACCCTCACTGGTCCTGACCCCAGAAGTGCCCAGTGCTTGGCTCCCAGGCCCAGCGCCCAGCAGGACCGCCACGCTCTCCCCCTGCGGGCGGCGGGCTGGGTGCTGGACCTTCAGGGTTAATAACCGCGACTGGCTCTGGGGAGTTCCTGCAGGGGCCTCGTCCCGCGTTTGTTCTAAGCCTGTAAGTGATGTGCAGACCCCAGAGGGCTAGGGACTCCGTCTCTTCCCACGGCAAATAAATACACTGTTTAGAGTCGCAGCTTCTCAGGGAGGCTGACGCGGATTCTATCTGTGCGCTGGGTGGAGGGGATTTCTCTGAATTTAATTACAATTTAAGTGTAAAATATGCCTCTTCGGGGGACTTTCCCGCCTCGTGTGGAATCACTCTCCCCGCCGCCCGTCACGATGCCTCTGTGTGCCGTGAGCGATTAATTTATAGGCCGGTAATAGGCTAGAGCAATATTTAGAGTCATTTTGCCCTGTGTAGCTTTTAGGGAGGAACCGAGATAATAAGTATAAGGAGGCCCATTTTATCACCAGCTGCTCCCCCAGGGCCCCCGGCTTCACCAGCGGTCAGCCCCGCTCTCCACACCCCCTAGGGCGTCGTCGTCGTGGCCCATGCCGGCTCCTCACGGCCCCAGGTTGGCGGGAGCACGTGGGCCCCGGTCAGGGTGGGCGCCCGCGCAGGACAGCAGCTGGTCCCGCCGGCCTGTCGCTGAGTCAGGGCAGAGTTCCTTGGCCACTCGGGAGGCGAGGTTCCGAGGCCCGAGGTGCAGGGGAGGACGTCTGGCCGCACCCCCCACCCCGGTCCTGGGCGGGGACGGTGCATTCGGTGAAACGCAGGGGGGTTGGGGAGTGGAGGGAGCTTACTCTATCTTTGTGGCTCAGCCATGGCGGGAAGGGGACGGTCCCTGTCACCTCGGAGACCCACGCACAACAGCACTGAGATGTCCCACCTCGGGCAGGCTGGTAACTG
The DNA here is from genome assembly GCF_027475565.1 of Acinonyx jubatus. NCBI lineage: Eukaryota > Metazoa > Chordata > Mammalia > Carnivora > Felidae > Acinonyx > Acinonyx jubatus. Next base: position 2,802,776 of record NC_069391.1, read on the forward strand.
TCCCTGGGCCTCTTTATCTCCCCTGGGGTCGATTCTGAGGCAGCTCACGGAGTGGGCTTGGAAACCGGAAGGAGGGCACAGGGGTGGAGGAGGGGGTCTGGTGGATGGGGTGTCACCGGACATTGCCGGGGCAAAGGGGAAGCTGTCTGCTCAGTGTCTGGAGAACACCGGCACGGCATGCCGGGAGCCCCTTAAATGTCCAGCACCAACCCCCCCCCCCACCCCCGCCAGGCCCAGCACCGTCTCTGGGGGCCTGGCCAGGGGGATGTGGTCTTGGCCTCGCTGGGGAAGGACCTGAGCTTTGAAATCAGCCGGGGCGGATTCCAGCTTTGCCTCCAGCGCTGCAACTCGAGAATCTCTGGAAACTTCCACAGGCCATGCTGGGGGCATGCAGGAGGGGTGCCTGCCTGTGCCCGAACCCCCTGGAGGGCAGCGGGAGGGCTGCAGGTTCCCCAGCCCCCGACATCGCCCACAACTTCCGAGGGGACTCGGGGGGTTCCGCCAGATTCTCACAGGGCCTGGTGATCACAGAGACGAGGGCATCGCCAGGGCCGAGGGCGGGCTTGGGGTGGGCTGGGAGCCTGGCACCCCCCGGGACCTCGCCCCCCAAAATGGTTCCTGGAATCTGCACCCCGGGGGGACCTACGCGCACCGGGGCAGCACGTACACGAATGGCCCGCTTCACTGCGCCTCTGCGGGGCTCGAAGGCTCCCGCCCTGCTCTACACCTGCTCAGGGCTGTGCTCTTCTTCCTGTAACATCTTTCTAAAATGCCTGGGTTTGTCCGGTTTAGCATCTTGGCCTTTGTTGGCTATTCCTGGTGCCGGTGCCCGGTAAACACTTGAGCAAGTAAGCGAATCCTGGAGGGAGTGGTTCCTGGTGTTACATCACTTGCAAGAAATAGTTCTTTGGAGACAACCAGAAGTCTGAGTTCTTGGCTTTTCCTGAACCTCGAGCAGTTGATGCTGGGGTGGGGGGGGGAGAGAGAGAGGGAGGGAGGGAGGGAGGGAGAGAGCTCCTCGTCCCTCCCAGGAGGCCAGCCTGGGGGGAGAGCGGGCATGCGGCTGGGAGGGAGAGCTTTGCTCGTAGATAAAAAGATCCCACGTGAAGACGGGCTCTCGGTCTCGCTCCTGCCCCTGCCTCTGGCAGAACAGAGCGGTCTGCCCGGAGAGCGCCAGTGAGGGGACAAGTGGCTTTGGGAAAGCCCCTTTCCCTCCTGGTTCCATCTCCCCATCTCGAACTTGCCTCTAAATTGTCACATTGTCCTCTAAATCAGACGTTCTAGGGGCGCCTGGGTGGCTCCGTCGGTTAAGCATCTGACTTCGGCTCAGGGCACCATCTCAGGGTTTGTGAGTCCGAGCCCCACGTCGGGCTTCTGTGCCGACGGCTCGGAGCCTGGAGCCTGCTTCGGGTTCCGTGTCTCCCTCTCTCTCTTCTCTCTCTGCCCCTCCCCCACTGGGCTCTGTCTCTGTAAAAAAAAGTTTTTTTAAAATCTGACGTCCTAGGATCCTACGACTGGGCATGTAGCAGGTGCTCCGGAGCGCTTGTGGTCCTGCATTCACTCAACAAACCCGTGTGTGCCGTAGCCGGGTTCGGAGCACGCGCCTGTGGGTAACGTCGAGTGAGACCCAGGCTTCTCCGTGGGTGCTCGGTGGGGCTGTGGGGGGCAGGAGCCCAGGAGCCCTGGGAGGCTGGAGAGCGCCTCCACAGTCCCTGAAGATTCCAGAAGAAACGGGGTGGGGAGGGGTTGGTGCACACCGGAGGGTCTGGGTGGGCAGGGGAGGGCGTCTGGCTGGGGAGAGCTCAGCAGAGGGCCCAGGAAGCAAGGTTCATTTTCAGGGCCATCAACCTCCACAAATCTTACGGACGGTCCCGAGGGGGGTGAGTGCGGAGAAAGGGCAGGTGGTCCCTGGACGAGCAAGGGTCCTCCCAGGCCCTGATGTTGGCACCTGGTGGAGGACAGAGCAGGCACGTGTCACTTTCCCAGTGTCCCCGCTTTCCCCTCGGCGAGGGCGTGGGGTTTGCAGCCCCCGCCTGGCGAGGGGGGATGGCAGCCCCCACAAACGGTGGCGGCCACGTCCATGCGTCTTCTGCAAAGAACCTCATTAAAGGGGCCCAGACTGGAAATCAATTCTTTAAAGCTGAAATCAATAACAATAAGTAATATTAACGCTGATTATCCTTTCTTTATTGCCCTCTGCAGTGGGGATGGATTGTTTTTGAGGCTTAGCCGAGGGGGCTCCACAGTGCCGTGCGGGCAGCTTTCCCGGGGCACGTAGGACGTGCGGGCTGTGTGGCCGGACGCCTGAGGCCCCTCCGTCCTTGGTGGGAACTTGCCAAGGTCTGGCTCCCCGTCACGGTCCCCACGTGAGTGGGCTCTTCAGCCGCACAGGTTGTGGGCAGGGGAGCCCATGACCTCGGTGGCTTGGGTCGGGGCGCCGTGAGGGGCACGGGGTCGGGCCAGTCCCACGGCGCCGGTGTCTCCCGGTGCGGGGTTTGCCCGTGGGGTGAAGGGCAGGCCCCAGCCCTTCAATGAGCCGTGAGTATGGAGGGAAAGGGAGGGAATGGCCGGTGTGGGTCCCTCACGGTTCCCGGAGTGAGGCGTCTGGCTCGGCCTCTCTTCGTGGGGGTCGGAGTCCACAGGGTGGGAGCCCAGGGGCAGGGAAGTGATAGCACCTGCCACAGGCCATGCCCCTGGGTCGTTTCTGTGCCTCCTCTCTCCTCTCTGAGAGCAACAGTCACTAACTCCCGTCTTCCAGGTGCACAACTGGGGCCCGGGAGGAGACCCCTTAAGTCTGCACGTTCTCAGGGCAAAGCAGGCCCCGGGCCTCTGTCTGCCAGGCCCCAGCCCCGGCCGCGTGCAGAGGATGTGTGCATTGAGAGCAGGGTGGCCAGCCTCCCAGGGGATGAGAGGACATGCGTTAATACTTACAAGGTGTGCTGGACGGGGCGCGACGTGGTGGGGCTGGGGCACCTGGGAGGAGGTCCTGCCTTCTGGGGGGCCCACCAGTCTGTTAAAGGACTGCCTGGGCCTCAGTTTCGTCCTCTGTAGACGGAACAGGGGCGGCCGCCGCTTCCCTGGGTGAGGGGCCCTAACCCGCCCGCGTCCGCAGACACGGAGGGGCTGTTATAACAGAGGGCAGTGCTGTCTCTCTCTTCCCTCTCTGGATCCCAGCTCGCCCCAGTGCTTCCCTGTCCCACCCCACCTGTCCCCTGCCCTGGAGCGTCCTCCAGTCCTGGAGAAGCCACTCAGCAGGGGCTCTGCCCTTCCCTCCCTCCCTCCCTTACGCCGGTCTTCTTGACTGCGCTGCGTGGCCCTGGGCACGAGCACTGCGGGCCTGTTCACACGCCAGCGTGTGCACGTTGAGCCTTTAGGGTGTGGTGCGTCCAGGAGAGAGGGCTGTGGGGAGGGCTCTGAGGCCTGCGCGCGTCTGTGTGTTATTATATTTATGTATTATACAGGGTCAGGTGGCTGGCTACAGTTCACAATTAGACATTTTCTGCGCCTAAGTTGGGAATCTTCTAGAAAAAAAATACTGAAACAGAACTTAAACACAGAAATGAAAGAAAAGGCTCAGGGATAGTTTAGAAGGGAGGGGAAAGAGCATCACCTCGGGAACCCAAGAACGTGTTGCGTGTCAGTTAACGTGAGCCCGAGCTTCCTAGCAGCCACTGCAAGAAGAGAAAGCCCGGTGAGTTGGCAGTTCTGACCAATGTGAGAGAGTGCTCCCCTGGGGGACTGGCTTTCCTGGAGGAGAGTGGAGGGTTGCTTTGTCAGATGTCTCCTGAGGGAAGAGGACGAGTGTGGTCCATGCCTTCGGAGGGCTTTTCGTCCCGTGGGTCCACGACAGAGGCTGAGGCTTTTCTGCGGGGTGTGGGTGTAGCTGAGCAGATGCCTCGACTTCCCGGCTGTGAAATCCCACGTGGACTCAGAGCGGAGAGCAGCCTCCGGGGCAGGACCACGCAGGCCCTGTGTCTGGCTGGGCGGGTCAAGACGAGAGGACAGGGTCCCTGTTGGCCTGAGAGCCTAGGAGGGTGGACGTGGGGCGCTCGGGGGCTGTGCCTCCCGAGCTGAGGCACGGGCTGCAGGTGCCTGGCGTGTGAATACTGGTCAGGTGGCGCAGGGTGGGCTCGGGCCATCTTGTAGGCCAGGCCTTCACTTCCCCTGCCACCTGGCGACCGGGGCCCCAGCTCGCCCCAGATTCCACAGCCGTCTTCAGTGGGCCACGAGCAGTGTGGGAGGCTGGGCCAGCCCCTCCTGGCTCGGTGGGGACGGGAGAGGGTCCTCTGTCCGGGGCACTGGGCTCGTCCCTCTGCCACAAACCACATGAATTCCTCTGGAATTAGAGCCATTTGTGAGCCCGTGTGCACCCCTCACCCTCACCCCGTGGTGGCCAGAGGGGCTGACCTGGGTCTCGGTTTCCCCGGAAGTTTCTGGAGGGTCTAGCACGGTGCCTATGGCTCTGCCGTCCCCAGGCCCCCACCCCGCCCTGGCTCCCGCTTGGCGATCCCCACCGCCCCGGGTGAGCCGGCCGCTGGGGTACCGCCTTGACCCAGGCAAACAGGCTGGGCCAGAGGTCAAAACACCGCCTGAGGCGCCTCCCAGAGGGACAGTTCCCGCCCCCGCCGTGGGGCAGAGACCAAAGCCACGGGGAGTTCTGAAAGGCCACGGTGGTGGCTCCGGGAATCCCGCGTGCTCAGCGGGGCTGCTGGAGAGACGCACAATGAAAAACACAAAACTAAAAACGATGCTACCGACCGCGACTCTTGCTGGCCGCGCCGGGCACAGCACCTGCCTTCCCTGGGCGCGTCTCACCGCAAAGTCCGAGGTAGCTTCTCCTTCTTCCAGACAAAAAACCGACAGCCCGCCTTAGTGTCCGGGCGCACACCGTTGGTAAACTGTCGGGATTGGGATTTTGATCCTGTCGTTCTGATCCTGGAATCCAGCGTCTGGGAGAGAGCACGGCTGGCCTCTGAGTCTAGAAGGAATCAAGGCTGGCAGGTGCCAGTGCCCTGGCAGGTGGGGGTGCAGCTGGTCCCTCCTGGGTGTGTGGCTGCCGGTGGAGGCCCAGGCAGGGGTGGGGCTCTGCCGAGAAGCCACCTCGATGTAGAAGCACGCGTCGCAGCCACCCTGCGTGGCCAGAGCCGAGTGGGGGCAAGCAAGGTGTCCGTCCATGGAGATGAGCCTCAAACAGCCTGAAAGAACCCCATCTCCTTCCGCGTGGAGGAAGCTGGCTCGGGACCCTCGGCATGTGCGGCGTTGACCCTGGCTGTCCGCTTCCCCTCTGACTGGACGCTGAGCCCTGAGGGCCCGGGGACAGTCTCGGAGACCCCCGTGGGAACTGGGGAAGGGTCCGTGTCTGTGTCGCCCCCCCGTGGACCACAAGCTCATGTCGGGAGCTGCTTAGCACAGTGGCGGCCTCGCCTCCGAGGGTGTCCTCGCCCCCAAGGGTGTCCTCACGCCTGGCTGGCACCACAGGTGCTCCACGAAGCCGGACGGGCTGATGTCAAGGTTCCTGCGCAAAAGGCACCGTCTCCGGGAGCCCCGCCCATCACATCACGACTCTGAGTGAGAGTGTCTGCAGTCTACACTCCAGCTTCTGCACACCGCTGCCCCCCCCCCCCCCCGCCCGCTCCCCTTTTCCGGGGGCTTCTGCAAGCTCTGGGCCAGGCGACACGGAGGGCTGGGGAGCTGGGCGTCGCTCCAGAAATGACTGCGGGTGGCCGAGAGCCAGGAGAGGGAAGGAGGGCTCATTTTCACTCTGCACGCTCGGCCCCCACGGTGGTGCAGCCGAGGGGTGAAGGATGGTAACGCCTCTGGGGGGCGTTTTCCCTCCGGGGCTCCGTCGGGCCAAGTCCAGGAGCCTGGTGGGAAGAGAGGGAACCGAGTCTGGTCGGCAGGCAGGGCCCTGGGCTCCCGGCCTCCCTGCCAGTTACTCTGAGCGTGTTTTGGTCTCGTCACCGGCGCTTGGTAAAGCGCTGGACTTTCTGTCCGAGACTCTCCAGAGAACCTGGTCAGCCTGGCCGTCCTCGGGAATGTTCTCAGAATTTCCATGTGGGTTTGTGCCTGCATTCATCAGCCCCCAGCCCCCTCCCTCTGTTTACAGATGGAAAAAGGGAGGGTTTCCGTGTCGGCTGAGGTCCCACGGCGGCGGAGGGAGGGCTGGCCACGCCAGGTCTCCTGCTCCCACGGGTGGCCTCCTTGGATGCAGCTCAGGAGAAGGCGGCCACCTTGGGTTTCTTCCTGACTCTGAGCCCCGAGGCCTGCACGCGGCCGAGCTTGTGTGGCTGGAGATTCAGGGAGCGTGGCCCACAGGTTCAGAGCACCCTGTGCAAACCCAGCCCCACCACCCACTGGCCGGGCCACCTGGCAGGGCCACGTGACCAGTCTGGGCCTCCGTGTCCCAATCTCCAAAACGGGGATGGTCGCCTCTCCTGGGAGAGCTATCCTGAGTTGGCAGGGCGAACCCAGGAGCGGGGGGGCGTGCGGGTTCACCTGCACGGAGGCTGGCCTGTGGAGGGTCCACAGTGGCGGGGGTGGGGAGGGTCGTCCCGAAACTTTGGTTGCAGGTGAGGCCGGCTGGCGGTGCTGAGGGGTTAACGCCACAGATGCCCCTCAGCCAGGGTGTTGGAGGATAGGGGTAGGTGCCCCCCTCTCAGGGCACCTGCGGTCTCTCGGAGCCCCCGGGGAGCCCAGCCCTCAGCACCTGCGGCAGAAACCCACCCGTGACGGCCCTCTTCCTGCCTGTCTTCGGCACTCCCCACTGCGCTCCTGGTAACGTGCTTGTGCCTACATCCTCGTCTGTCCCCAGATCTGCTTTAAGGGGGGCCTGGCTCAGAAAGACGGTCGCTGATAGATCACCCAGGCCCGCAGGAGGGCGACGGCCACAGGGCAGTACCCAGGGACCAACTCAGCAAGTGCTGATGCCGGTGCAAGCTGGGAGGGGAGCCACGCTTTGAGCGCAGGCTAGAAACAACTGAGGAAGGGGAAGTCAGAAGGGGGCTCTGTGCCCCTGAGATCCCCGCCGCACCCCCGACCCAGCACGGCCCTTCACCACCAGTCCCCGGACCGGGCGAGACGAGAGCCTCGTGGCCAGAGCGGGTGTGGCACGTTGGTGGTGATGCCTGGTGGCTTTTCAGGTGGGCTCCTCGGAACATTCTTATCTGTGCAAAGTTGATGTCGTGTCGTTAGTGGGTGAAAAATCTCTCAGGAAGTTAAACATTAA